>NC_136477.1:72663774-73107311 GCF_902686455.1 Sciurus vulgaris
CACATCGTTTTCCACCTGTCTGGCTTCTCCTACTGACGTACGAAGTGTGGACAGGAGACAGATGGAACCTGGGATGTCCATGTTCCATGTGAATGTGAGTGGCACCTCTAGTGGCACATGAAGGGAGGAGGGAGTCATTTATTTTGCCTGTGGGAATGAGGGCAGGATGAACATGACAAGAAAGTAAAGATGTTCTGTGTTCACTAACACTGCCAGTCGCCGTCCCTTTGCTCCTTCCTTAAAACTGTGCTGCACCATGAAAGTAAACTGCTGGGATTTTTCAAGGGTCAATTCAAACCATAACAAGATACAGAGATATTGCCAATCAGTATTCACAAAATGGTTTTTCTTCATGAGACACAAATACTTCTTTGTCACCGCGTTCTGTGGGATGTTACCAGGAGACTTCTAACCATCTCTTGGTTGGAACAGACCACAAGCTGGGGGATCAGTTCTCAGCCTCGTGATGGCACAATGGACACAGTTTCAAAGGGCATAACACCAGACTTGAACGTAAATTGTGCTGAAAGTGGAATGTTTCACAGCCTCCATGCTGAATATTCAAAGGAGTAGAGAAAGGACATTGTGGGGCCAAAAAAGATGAAGGACGTTTATGCTGGAACACAATTACAGAGAAATCACCTGATGAAAATCGACAAGGATGATGGTCAACCCCCAAACTCCACAAAATAAGTTCGTGTTCTCCATACACTACCAAAACAGGAAGTAGTTATTGTCCACTCATTCTCTATGCAACCATGAATACTGGTCTTCTTTCCCACTTTTAGAACAAGGATGGACTTGCAAGTTCCTGTCACTTTTCTATTGCTCTCAGGAGACAGTCGAATATACGAATGTTGATTCCTATTTTTGTCTGGAACAAGAACACCTGAGCACAGGCATTACTAAATTCACAGCACCTTCTTCCACGATCTACAATTTAAGCCAGGTGATCCTGGAGTATGGAACACTAATCCAGGCACTGCTTCTTTTATGGATGTCCTTCAATATTTACAAAACAATACAAAAGGGCTCCATTGCTCTTCACACTGGAGTTCTAATAATATTGAGTGAGAGGGATGTAAAAGGCCTGTGAAACTACTGAATGCTATCAATGCAGGCTAACGTGGATTCAGACCCTAATCCTAAGTATACTCACCAAGAAATCACAGGCAAGCCTCTGCAAAGCAATAGTGTGAGAGGAGTTCCAAGGAAAAGAGAGTCTGTTTATCATGTTCACATACTGGCTTAACTTTAGACCATGTGGTTCAGCTGGAAAGTGCTCTGGTGTGAAAGGCCCTTCTCTGGCAGAGAATATGAGAGTGGTTCCACGAAGCATGGAGAGTGGGAGGTACAATTGCGGTCCTTTTTTTTTGGTTCTTGAAAACCTGTGCACAATTCACAGCTGAAGAAGGTGCAGAAATATAATTCATATTAGCGTAATAATGAGAGGCCCATGATCTCTGTCCTAAGGAGTGTAGAGAGACCTCATGGAACAAGTAATCTGAAGAAATGCAGGTGACTGTTGAGCACTGTTCTCTTGGATCACAGTTGTCTGCAGAACGCCGTTGGTGGATTTGGGTTGCATGAGAAATTGGTGATGTTTTAGAGTGTTCATTCCTTTTGTGACGAGAGGAGGAAAGAGAAGAAAAAGAAAAGAGATGATGGAAGGTTGGGAGGCTCAGATTTGGTTTCCCTTGTTATTTCCACAATCCCACAGTGCTGGGGACTCAAACCCGGGCCTGAGGTGTGTAAGGCAGGCCCTTTACCACATGGGATATATGGCCTGCACTGGAACGGTTCCTTTGAGATACAATAACTGATCACCTAATGTCTTAATTAGTGAAATGTCATGCAGAGAAGCAAACAAGTCCAAGCCAAACAATGACTAATGAATTCATAATTCTGCTGTACAAAACAATCCTGTATGGATCCTTTTTCCTGGTTAATATTAAAGCTTTGCCCTGTGTCCAAAGGGAAATATATTACCCTTTTCCTGAATGAAGAAGTAGGAAGTAGCTGATTGATCCGTGGGCAGGAAAATATATCAGGGATCCAAGGATGTCAGGAAGATGGGCAGAGGCACAAATATTCTGGTGTGAGAAGATGCTCAGTTGTTGAATATGAATGGAGATGTTGAGGATCATTCACAGATGAATGCCTTCCCATTAGATTCAAAATTAACTGACACTTTATTAGAAAGTATTTCTTTTTCTTATTTTTCCTCTTGAACTTTTTTTGACAAATTTCAATGATCAGGGAAAAGTGCATAATGCACAATCCAGATCAAGTGCTCTATCCTCTTAACATCTCAGGAGGTGGTGAGTCAGTGAATGTTGTGCCCCCTGTTCTAAGCCTGTTTCCCTCAGTAAAAGGCTTCAGCAATTTGACCAGATGCTGTTGGGTTATATAAACAGGCAAAAGGAGGTGGTGATGTCTCATAATTTCTTGGGTCCCAGAATCGAAACATTGTGGCAAAAAGGCAACTATCATCATCTAATTTCTCTCTTCTACTGCTCACGTTTCCAGTGTTTACTCTCAAGATTTATTACACAGAGATAAGTGGCTAAAGTCATATCCTTGATCCTTCATTCATTTGGTTGCAATCAATTTCACTAAGGAAAACGTAACAATTGTTTACCAGTTCTCCTGTGACATGAGAGCCATACATGGGAACTCTCCACTAATTAAAGGGAAAGGAGCAGGCATTGTTCAGCTATGTTGTGAAGGTCACATTGTTTCGAGGCTCTGGTAGGAGATGTCAGTTGATTTCACTGCCCATAGTGTTTGTAAAGCCTCGGGCAGCATGAACATTCACGAGAGTCTCTAGTGATATTGCACTTGCCCCTAGTTTCCAGCTGATGTCATAGAGGAGCGAATTGAGAACATGGAAGTCACGGTTCCCATGGCAACCAGAGAACTTGCAGCTACTGTCCACTTCCAAACCACATTCAGACATGCAGTGGATCAGGAGTGCTGGTAAGAGGACAGATGAAGGGAGCTGCTTCCACAGGCTTGCGTTTTTGAAGAAATGATTCTATCCTCGTAGCTCCGGGGAACGATGAAACAGGGTGTGAGCCATAAATTCTCTCATATCCAGGCAGGAAAATGTATCCCATTGAAGTGTGAGAGCTTGCAATTCCACCTGGGAACACTAGGTGGTGGGGAGCTCCCTTGGCCGCACCATTATGCCTGGCAGCAGCTCATTTGCCTCCTGATGCACGCTATTAGACCAACCAATTCAGTGAAACACGCTGGGACAGAGGGTTGCTTGAGGGCACACGGATCAACAATGGTAGCACTGCCACCACTGGATTTGCCCTCTGACCCCACTCCTCCAGGTCTGGGAAGAGCTTGGTTTTCTTCAGACTCAGGAAACTAGCCTAGGGGCCTACCAGCCTCTTGGAGAGATGGGTGGTGAGTGCTCCCCTCAGTAAAGCATGCAGTCCTTCTCCGTTGTTTAGGTGAACCTTGATATGGGACACAACGTTTTCCATCTGTCTGGCTTTTCCTACTGACCTACGAAGTGTGGACAGGATACAGATGGAACCTGGGATGTCCATGTTCATGTGAATATGAGTGGTTCCTCTAGTGATGCATGAAGAGAGGAGGGAATCGTTTACTGTGCCTATTGGTTGAAGGGCAGGATGAACATGACAAGAAAGTAGAGTTGTTCTGGGTGACACTCCAACTGCCAGTCCCCTTCTCTTTGCTCCTGCCTTACAACTGGGCTGCACCATGAAAGTAAACTGCTGGGATTTTCCAGAGTCACTTCAAACCATAACAAGATACAGAGATATTGACAATCTCTATTCAAAAAATGGTTTTTCTTCATGAGACACAAATACTTCTTTGTCACCACGTTTTGTGGGATGTTACCAGGAGACTTCTAACCATCTCCAGGTTGGAGCAGACCACAAGCTGGGGGATAAATTCTCAGCATCAGGATGGCATAATGGACACAGTTTCAAAGGGCATAAAACCAGACTTGAACATAAATTGTGCTAAAGTGGAATGGTTCACAGCCTCCAAGCTGAATATTCAAAGGAGGAGAGCTAGGATATTGTAGAGACAGATAAGCTGAAGGATGTTGATGCTGGAAACAACTACAGTGAAATCACCTGATTTAAATTGACAAGGATCGTGGTCAAACCTGAAACTCCACAAAATATGTTCATGTTCTCCATACACTACCAAAACAGGAAGTACTTATTGTCCGCTCTTTCTCTGTGCAACCATGAATACGGATCCTCATTCTCACTTTTAGAACAACGATGGACTTGCAAGTTCCTGTCTCTTTTCTGTTGCTATTAGGAGAGAGTCGAATATACGAATGTTGATTCCTATTTTTTCTGGAACAAGAACACCTGAGCACAGACATTACTAACTTCACAGCACCTTCTTCCATGATCTACAATTTAAGCTAGTTGATTCTGGGTTATGTAACACTAATCCAGGCACTGCTTTTTTTATGGATATCCTTCAAGATTTATAAAAGAATCCAAAAGGGCTACGTTGTTCTTCACATTGGAGCTCTAATAATATTGAGTGAGAGGGATGTAAAAGGCCTGTGAAACTACTGAATGCTATCAATGCAGGCTAACATGGATTCAGACCCTAATCCTAAATTTACTCACCAAGAAATCACAGGAAGCCTCTGGAAAGCAATAGTGTGAGGGGACTTCCAAGGAAAGAGTGGCTGTCTTTCATGTTCCCATAGTGGCTTAACTTTAGACCATGTGGTTCAGCTGAAAAGTGCTCTGGGGTGAAAGCCCCTTCTCTGGCAGAGAATATGACAGTGGGTCCACGAATCATGGATAGTGGGAGGTACAATTGCAGTCCTTACTTTGGAGTTCTTGAAAATCTAAGCACAATTGACAGCTGAAGATGGTGCAGAAATATTATTCATATTAGCGTAATAATGAGAGGCCTGTGATCTCTGTCCTAAGGAGTGTAGAGAGACTTCATGGAACAAGTATTCTGAGGAAATGCAGGTGACTGTTGAGCACTGTTCTCTTGGATTACCATTGCCTGCTGAAATCTGTTGGTGGATTTGGGTTGCATTATAAATTGGTGATGTTTTAGATTGCTGCTTTCTTTTGTGATGAGAGGAGGAAAGAAAAGAAAAGGGAAAGAGACGATGGAAGGTTGGGAGGCTCAGATTTGGTTTCCCTTGTTATTTCCACAATCCCACAGTGCTGGGGACTCGAACCCAGTTCTGAGGCGTGTAAGGCAGGTACTCTACCACATTTGCCATATGGCCTGCACTGGAAGGGTTCCTCTGATATACAACACATGATCACCTAACGTCTTAATTACTGAAATTTCATGCAGAGAAGCAAACAAGTCCAAGCCAAACAATGACAAAATCCAGTATGGATCCTTTTTGCTTCTAAATACCCAAGCTTAGCCCTGTGTCCTAAGGGAAATATATTTCCCCTCTTCCTGAAGGATGAAATAGGAAGTAGCTGATTGATCCGTGGGCAGGAAAATATATCAGGGATCCAAGGATGTCAGGAACAGGGGCAGAGGCAGAAATATTTGGGAGTGAGAAGCTGCTCAATTGTTGAATATGAATGGAGATATTGAGGATCATTCACACATGAATGCCTTGCCATTATATCCAAAATTAACTGACACCTTCCTAGAAAGTAGTTTTTTTCTTATTTTTCCACTTGAACTTACTTTGAAAAATTCAAAAGAGCAGGGAAAAGTGCATAATGCACAATCCAGATCAGGTGCTGGATCCTCTTAACATCTCAGGAGGTGGTGAGTCAGTGAATGTTGTGCCTCCTGTTCTAAGCCTGTTTCCCACAGGTAATGGCTTCAGCAATTTGACCAGACCATGTTGGGTGATATAAACTGGCAGAAGCATGTGGTGATGGCTCATAATTTATTGAGTAGCAGAATGGAAACATTGTGGCAAAAAGGAAACTATCATCATACAATTTCTCTCTTCTACTGGTCATGTTTCCAGTGTTTAATCTCAAGATTTTTTACACATAGGAATGTATCTAAAGTCATATCCTCGATCCTTCATTCATTTGGTTGCAATCAATTTCAGTAAGGAAAACATAACAATTGTTTACCAGTTCTCCTGTGAAATGAGAGTCATACATCAGAACTCTCCACGAATTAAAGGGAAAAGAGCAGGCTTTGGTCAGCTAGGTTGTGAAGGTCATGTTGTTTCCAGGCTCCAGTAGGAGAAGTCAGTTTATTGCACTCCCCCGAGGGTTTGTAAAGCCTCGGGCAACTTGAACTTTCCCGAGTGTCTCCAGTGATATTGCACCTGCCCCCTAGATTCCAGCTGATGTCATAGAGGAGCAAATTGAGAACCTGGAAGCATCACGGTTCCCATGGCAACCAGAGTTCTTGCAGCTGCTGTCCACTTCCAAACCACATTCAAGACATACAGTGGGTCAGGAGTGCAGGTATGAGGACAGATGAAGGGAGCTGCTTCCAGGGTCTTGCGTTTTTGAAGAAATGATTCTATCCTCCTTGCCCCAGGCAATGAGGAAACAGGCTGTGAGCCATAAATTCTGTCATATCCATGAAGGAAAATGAATCCCATTGAACTGTGAGAGCTTGTACTTCCACCAGGGAGCACTAGGTTGGCGCTGAACTCCCATGGCCGCACCATTATGCCTGGCAGGCAGCTTATTTGCCTCCTGATGCAGGCTGTTAAACCCACCTGTTCAGTGCAACAGGCTGGGACACAGGGGTTCTTGAGGGCACAAGGATCAACAATGGTAGCTCTGACACAACTGAATTTGCCCTCCGACCCCACTCCTCCAGTACTGGGACAAGCTTGGTTTTCTTCAGACTCAGGAAACTAGCCTAGGGGCCTATGCGACTCATGGAGAGATGGGTGGTGAGTACTCACGTCAGTAAAGTATGCAGTCCTTCTCCGTAGTTTAGGTGAAACTAGATATGGGGCACATTGTTTCCATCTGTCTGGCTTCAACTACTGACCTATGAAGTGTGGACAGGAAACAGATGGAACCTGGGATGTCCATGTTCCATGTGAATGTGAGTGTCTCCTCTAGTGGCCCATGAGGAGAGGAGAAACTCGTTTAATCAGCCTGTTGGAAGGAGAGCACCATGGACATGACAAGAAAGTAGAGTTGTTCTGTGTGCACTCCAACTGCCAGTCCCCTTCTCCTTCCTCCTGCCTACAACTGGGATGCACCATGAAAGTAAAATGCTGGGATTTTCCCAGGGTCACTTCAAACCATCACAAGATACAGAGATATGGCCAATCTGTATTCACAAAATGGTTTTTCTTCATGAGACAGAAATACTTCTTTGTCACCACGTTCTGTGAGATTTTACCAGGAGACTTCTAACCATCTACAGTTTGGAGCAGATACAAGCTGGGGGATCATTTATCAGCCTCACGATGGCATGATGGACACAGTTTCAAAGGGCATAACACCAGACTTGAACATAAATTGTGCTTAATGTGGAATGGTTCACAGCCTCCAAGCTGAATATTCAAAGGAGGAGAGCAAGGATATTTTGTGGCCAGGAAAGCTGAAGGATGATGATGCTGGAACACAACTACAGAGAAATCACCTGATGAAAATCGACAAGGATCATGGTCAACCCTCAAACTCCACAAAATAAGTTTGTGTTCTATAAACACTACCAAAACTGGAAGTACTTATTGTCTGCTCATTCTCTGTGCAACCATGAATACGGATCCTCAATCCCACTTTTAGAACAACGATGGACTTGCAAGTTCCTGTCTCTTTTCTGTTGCTCTCAGGATACAGTTGAATATAGAATGTTGATTCCTCTTTTTACTGGAACAAGAACATATGAGCACAGGCATTACGAACTTCACAGCACCTTCTTCCATGAACCACAATTTAAACCAGGTGATCCTGGGCTATGCAACATTATTCCAGGCACTGGTTGTTTTATGGATGTCCTTCAATATTTACAAAAGAATATAAAAGGGGCCCGTTGCTCTTCACATTTGAGTTCTAATAATATTGAATGAGTGGGATGTAAAAGGCCTGTGAAAATCCTGAATGCTATCAATGCAGGCTAACATGGATTCAGACCCTAATCCTAACTTTGCACACCAAGAAATCACAGGCAAGCCTCAGCAAAGCAATAGTGTGAGAGGAGTTCCAAGGGAAACAGAGGCTGTCTTTCGTGTTCAAATACTGGCTTAACCTTAGACCATAAGTTTCAGCTGGAAAGTGCTCTGCTGTGAAAGCCCCTTCACTGGCAGAGAACATGGCAGTAGGTCCACGAACCATGGAGTGTCGGAGGCACAATTGCGGTCCTTATTTTGGAGTTCTTGAAAACCTGTGCACAATTCACAGTTAACGATGGTGCAGAAATTTTATTCATATTAGGGTAATAATGAGAGGCCCGTAATCTCTGTACTAAGGAGTGTAGAGAGACTTCATGGAACAAGTAATCTGAGGAAATGACGATGACTGTTGAGCACTGTTCTCTTGGATCACAGTTGCCTGCTGAAAGCTGTTGGTGGATTTGGGTTGCATGAGAAATTGGTGCTGTTTTAGAGTGTTGATTCCTTTTGTGACGAGAGGAGGAAAGAAAAAAATGAAAAGAGATGATGGAATGTTGGGAGGCTCAGATTTGTTTTCCTTTGTTATTTCCAAAGTCCCACAGTGCTGAGGACTCGAAACTGGGCCTGAGGTGTGTAAGGCAGGTACTCTACCACATGGGCTATATGGCCTCCACTGGCACGGTTCCTCTGAGATACAACACATTATCACCTAACATCTTAATTTGTGAAATTTCATTGGGAGAAGCAAACAAGTCCAAGAAAACAATGACTAAGGAATTCGTAATTCTCCTGTCCAAAACAATCCAGTATGGATCCTTTTTGCTTCTAAATACCCAAGCCTAGCCCTGTGTCTAAAGGGAAATATATTACCACTTTCCTGAAGAAAGAAATAGGAAGTATCTGATTGATCCGTGGGCAGGAGAATATATCAGGGATCCAAGGATGTCAGGAAGAGGGGCAGAGCCACAAATATTTGGGTGTGAGAAGATGCTCAATTGTTGAATATGAATGGAGATATTGAGGATCATTCACAGATGAATGCCTTCCCATTAGATTCAAAATTAACTGACACCTTCCTAGAACGTGTTTTTTTTTTTTTTCTTATTTTTCCTCTTGAACTTTTTTTGACAAATTCCAAAGACCAGGGAAAAGTGCATAATGCACAATTCAGATCAGGTGCTGTATTCTCTTAACATCTCAGGAGATGGTGAGTCAGTGAATGTTGTGCCTCCTGTTCTAAGCCTGTTTCCCTCAGTAAATGGCTTCAGCAATTTGACCAGATGCTGTTGGGTGATATAAACAGGCAAAAGACGGTGGTGATGGCTCATAATTTCTTGGATCCCAGAATCGAAACATTGTGGCAAAAAGGCAACTATCATCATCTAATTTCTCTCTTCTACTGCTCACGTTTCCAGTGTTTACTCTCAAGATTTATTACACAGAGATAAGTGGCTAAAGTCATATCCTTGATCCTTCATTCATTTGGTTGCAATCAATTTCACTAAGGAAAACGTAACAATTGTTTACCAGTTCTCCTGTGACATGAGAGCCATACATGGGAACTCTCCACTAATTAAAGGGAATGGAGCAGGCATTATTCAGCTATGTTGTGAAGGTCAAGTTATTTCAAGACTCTGGTAGGAGATGTCAGTTGATTTCACTCCCATAGGGTTTGTAAAACCTCAGGCAGCATGAACTTTCACGAGTGTCTCCAGTGGTATTGCACTTGCCCCTAGTTTCCAGCTGATGTCATAGAGGAGTGAATTGAGAACACGGAAGCTTCCAGGTTCCCATGGCAACCAGAGAACTTGCAGCTGCTGTCCACTTCCAAACAATATTCAAGACATGCAGTGGGTCAGTTGTGCAGGTAGGAGGACAGATGAAGGGAGCTGCTTCCAGGGTTTTGCATTTTTGACGAAATGATTCTATCCTCATTGCCCCAGGCAATGAAGAAACAGGCTGTGAGCCATAAATCCTCTCATATCCAGGCAGGAAAATGAATCCCATTGAAGTGTGAGAGCTTGCACTTCCACCTGGGAACACTAGGTGGCGGGGAACTCTCTTTGCCGCACCATTATGCCTGGGAGGCAGCTCATTTGCTTGTGGATGCAGGCTATTAGCCCCACCAATTCAGTGTAATAGGCTGGGACAGAGGGGTGCTTGAGGGCACAAGGATCAACAATTCTAGCACTGGCACCACTGGATTTGCCCTCTGACCCCACTCCTCCATGACTGGTACAAGCTTGATTTTCTTCAGACTCAGGAAAGTATCCTAGAGGCTTACCAGCCTCATGGAGAGATGGGTGGTGAGTTCTCACCTCAGAGAAGCATGCAGTCCATCTCCATTGTTTAGGTGAACCTTGATATGGGACACATCATTTTCCATCTGTCTGGTTTCCCCTACTGACCTAGGAAGTATGGACAGGAGACATATGGAACCTAGGATGTCCATGTTCAATGTGAATGTGAGTGGCTCCTCTAGTGGTGCATGAAAAGAGGAGGGAATCATTTACTCTGTCTCTTGGAGGGAGGGCAGGATGAACATGACAAGAAAGTAGAGTTGTTCTGTGTTCACTCCAACTGCCAGTCCCCTTCTCTTTGCTCCTGCCTTACAACTGGGCTGCACCATGAAAGTAAACTGCTGGGATTTTTCCAGGGTCACTTCAAACCATAACAAGATACAGAGATATTGCCAATCTGTATTCACAAAATGGTTTTTCTTCATGAGACACAAATACTTCTTTGTCACCACGTTCTGTGGGATGTTACCAGGAGACTTCTAACCATCTCCAGGTTGGAGCAGACCACAAGCTGGGGGATCAATTATCAGCCTCAGGATGGCATAATGGACACAGTTTCAAAGGGCATAACACCAGACTTGAACATAAATTGTGCTGAAAGTGGAATGGTTCACAGCCTCCAAGCTGAATGTTCAAAGGAGGAGAGCAAGGATATTGTGGGCCAGAAAAGCTGAAGGATGTTGATGCTGGAACACAACTACAGGAAATCACTTGATGAAAATCGACAAGGATCATGGTCAACCCTGAATCTCCACAAAATATGTTCGTGTTCTACATACACTACCAAAATAGAAAGTAGTTATTGTCTGCTCTTTCTCTATGCAACCATGAATATCGATCCTCATTCCCACTTTTCGAACAACGTTGGACTTGCAAGTTCCTGTCCCCTTTCTGTTGCTCTCAGGAGACAGTCGAATATACAAAATGTTGATTCCATATTTTTTCTGGCACAAGAACACATGAGCACAGGTATTAACTAAACTTCACAGCACCTTCTTCCACGATCTACAATTTAAGCCAGTGATTCCTGGGCTATGCAACACTAATCCAGGCACTGCTTGTCTTTATGGATGTCTTCAATATTTAAAAAGGAATACAAAAGGGCTCCTTGCTCTTTACACTGGAGCCTCTAATAATATTGAATGAGTGGGATATAAAAGGCCTGTGAAATTACTGAATGCTATCAATGCAGGCTAACATGGATTCAGACCCTAATACTAAATTTACTCACCAAGAAATCACAGGCAAGCCTCTGCAAAGCGATAGTGTGAGAGGAGTTCCAAGGGAAAGAGAGGCTGTCTTTTGTGTTCACATACTGGCTTAACATTAGACCATAAATTTCAGCTGGAAAGTGCTCTGTCATGGAAGCCCCTTCACTGGCAGAGAATATGGCAGTTGGTCCACGAAACATGGAGAGTGGGAGGTAAAATTGCAGTCCTTATTTTGGAGTTCTTGAAAACCTGTGCACAATTCGCAGCTGAAGAAGGTGCAGAAATATTATTCATATTAGTGTAATAATGAGAGGCTCGTGATCTCTGTACTACGGAGTGTAGAGAGACTTCATGGAACAAGTTGTCTGAGGAAATGCAGGTGACTGTTGAGCATTGTTCTCTTGGATCACATTTCACTGCTGAAAGCTGTTGGTGGATTTGTGTTGCGTGAGAAATTGGTGCTGTTTTAGAGTGTTGATTCCTTTTGTGACGAGAAGAGGAAAGAAAAGAAAATGAAAAGTGACGATGGAATGTTGGGAGGATCAGATTTGTTTTCCTTTGTTATTTCCAAAATCCCACAGTACTGGGGACTCGAAACTGGGCCTGAGGCATGTAAGGCAGGTACTCTACCACATGGGCTATATGGCCTGCACTGGAACGGTTCCTCTGAGATACAACACATGATCACCTAACGTCTTAATAAGTGAAATTTCATGCGGAGAAACAAACAAGTCCAAGCCAAACAATGACTAAGGAATTCGTAATTCTCCTGTCCAAAACAATCCAGTATGGATCCTTTTTGCTTCTAAATACCCAAGCCTAGCCCTGTGTCCTACAGGGAAATATATTTCCCCTCCTCCTGATCGATGAAATTCGAAGTAGCTGATTGATCTGTGGGTAGGAAAATATATCAGGGAACCAAGGAGTTCAGGAACAGGGGCAGTGTCAGAAATATTTGTGAGTGAGAAGATGCTCAATTGTTGAAAATGAATGGAGATATTGAGGATCATTCACACATGAATGCCTTGCCATTATATTCAAAATTAACTGACACCTTCCTGGAAAGTGTTTTTTTTTTTTTTTTTCTTATATTGCCTCTTCAACTTTTTTTGAAAAATTCAAAAGAGCAGGGAAAAGTGCATAATGCACAATCCAGATCAGGTGCTGTATCCTCTTAACATCTCAGGAGGTGGTGAGTCAGTGAATGTTGTGCCTCCTGTTCTAAGCCTGTTTCCCTCAGTAAATGGCTTCCGTAATTTGACGCTGTTGTGTGTTATAAACAAGCAGAAGCTGGTGGTGATGGCTCATAATTTCCTGGGTCCCAGAATCAAAACATTGTGGCAAAAAGTGAACTATCATCATCCAATTTCTCTCTTCTCCTGCTCATGTTTCCAGGTTCACTCTCAAGATTTATTACACAGAGGTAAGTGGATAAGTCATATCCTTGATCCTTCATTCATTTGGTTGCAATCAATTTCACTAAGGAAAACGTAAAAATTGTTTACCATTTCTCCTGTGACATAAGAACCATACATGGGAACTCTCCACTAATGAAATGGGAAGGAGCAGGCATTGGTCAGCTGGGTTGTGAAGGTCATGTTGTTTCGAGGCTCCAGTAGGAGAAGTCAGTTCATTGAACACCCCAGAGTGTTTGTATGGCCTCGGGAAACATGAACTTTCACGAGTGTCTCCAGTGAGATTGCACCTACCCCCTAGATTCCAACTGAGGTCATAGGAGAGAATTGAGAACACAGAAGTGTCACGGTTCCCATGGCAACCAGAGAACTTGCAGCTGCTGTCCACTCCCAAACCACATTCAACTTATTTAGTGGGTCAAGTGTGCAGGTAAGAGGACAGATGAAGGAAGCTGCTTCCAGGGTCTTGCGTTTTTGAAGAAATGATTCTATCCTTGTTGCCCCAGGCAATGAGGAAACAGGCTGTGATCCATAAATCCTCTCATATCCAGGTAGGACAATGAATTCCATTGAAGGGTGAGAGTTTGCACTTCCACCAGCGACCACTAGGTGACGCTGTGCTTTCTTGGTCGCATCATTATGCCTAGCAGGCAGCTCATTTGCCTCCTGATGCAGGCTATTAGCCCCACCAGTTCAGTGCAACATCCTGGGACAGAGGGGTGCTTGAGGGCACAAGGATCAACAATCATAGCACTGGCACAACTGGATTTGCCCTCCGAACCCACTCCTCCAGGACTGGGACATGCTTTGTTTTCTTCAGACTCAGGAAACTAGCATAGGGGCCTATGAGCTTCATGGAGAGATGGGTGGTGAGTGCTCACCTCCGTAAAGAATCAATCCTTCTCCGTAGTTTAGGTGAACCTTGATATGGAACACATCGTTTTCCATCTGTCTGGCTTCTGCTACTGACCTACGAAGTATGTACAGGAGACACATGGAACCTGGGATGTCCATGATCCATGTGAATGTGAGTGGCTCCTCTAGTGGTGCATGAGGACAGGAGGGAGTCATTTACTCTGCCTGTTGGAAGGATGGCAAGATGAACATGACAAGAAAGTAGAGTTGTTCTGGGTGACACTCCAACACCCAGTCCCCTTCTCTTTGCTCCTGCCTTACAACTGGGCTGCACCATGAAAGTAAACTGCTGGGATTTTTCCAGGGTCTCTTCAAACCATAACAAGATACAGAGATATCGCCAATCTGTATTCACAAAATGGTTTTTCTTCATGAGAAACAAATACTTCTTTGTCACCACGTTCTGTGGGATGTTACCAGGAGACTTCTAACCATCTCCAGGTTGGAGCAGACCACAAGCTGGGGGATCAATTGTCAGCCTTGTGATGGCATGATGGACACAGTTTCAAAGGGCATAACAACAGACTTGAACATAAATTGTGCTGAAAGTGGAATGTTTCACAGCCTCCAAGCTGAATATTCAAAGGAGGAGTGCAAGGATATTATGGGGCCAGAAAAGCTGAAGTATGTTGATGCTGGAACACAACTACAGAAAAATTACCTGATGAAAATTTACAAGGATCATGGTCAACCCTCAAACTCCACAAAATAAGTTCAAGTTCTCCATACACTAACAAACAGGAAGTAGTAATTGTCCGCTCGTTCTCTATGCAACCATGAATACCGATCCTCATTCCCACTTTTATAACAATGATGGATTTGCAAGTTCCTGTCTCTTTTATGTTGCTCTCAGGAGACAGTCAAATGTGCGAATGTTGTTTCCTATTTTTTCTGGCACAAGAACACATGAGCACAACCATTACTAACTTCACAGCATCTTCTTCCACGATCTACAATTTAAGCCAGGTGATGCTGGGCTATGCAACACTAATCCAGGCACTGCTTGTTTTATGTATGTCCTTCAATATTTACAGAAGAATTAAAAAGGGCTCCATTGCTCTTCACACTAGAGCTCTAATAACATTGAGTGATTGAGATGTAAAAGGCCTGTGAAACTCCTGAATGCTATTAATGCACGCTAACATGGATTCAGACACTAACCCTAACTTTACTCACCAAGAAATCACAGGCAAGCCTCTGCAAAGAAGTTGTGTGAGAAGAGTTCCAAGGAAAAGTTCGGCTGTCTTTCGTGTTCACATACTGGCTTAACTTTAGACCATGTGGTTCAGCTGGAAAGTGCTCTGGCATGAAAGCCCCTTCACTGGCAGAGAATATGGCAGTGGGTTCATGAAGCTTGGAGAGTGGGAGGTCCAATTTCGGTCCTTATATTCAACCCCATCAGCAATGTATGAGTGTACTTTTTTCCCCACATCCTTACTAACACCTATTGTTGCTTGTATTCTTGATAACAGAAATTCTATTTAGGGTGAGTTGAAATCTTAGGGTGGTTTTGATTTGCAATTCTCTTATTACTAGAGATGTTGAACATTTTTTTCATATATCTGTTGATTATAGTTCTGTGAATTATCTGCTCGTTTATTTAACCCATTTATTGATTGGTTTATTTGTATTCTTGGTGTAAAGTTTTTTGAGTTACTTATAAACTCTGGAGATTAGTGAAGTGTGTGTGGCACAAATTTTTTCCCACTCTGTAAGCTCTCTGTTCACATTGTTGATTGTTTTCTTTGCTGAGAAAATTCTTTTTAGTTTGAATCTATTCCATTTATTGACTCCTACTTTTATTTATTTTTTTGAACAGATTTTTGAATATTTATTGCCCATATGATTTAAAAAAAGAACCTTAAATGCAATGTGGCAATGGTCCTAACACACCTGTAAACAGAATACAACCTAAAATTTTACTATACTCATGGTTGTGTAGAAGTTTTTAAGTTTTAAAACCTCTTAACATAGTCATGTATATCTATGTACAAAACATACATAAATTTCATTTTATTTAAAATATATGTAAGAGTTAATTTCAAAATCACACTAAACATAATAAATATAGAACTTGCTTTATTAAAAATCTACAGTATACATTCAAGTAAAGATTATACTTCCAATGCCAACTTGTTTGGGACAAAATTAAACATTTACAATAATCAGTTTCCTAAAAGTGCTATTTTTAATACCTATAAAGAGGAAACTTATTCTAGTGCTTTTGTTCCCACCCAAACATCTATACATTCCTTTATTCACAGAACCAGTTTTTTCTGTTACTAAAAATACATATCCAAAGCTTTTATATCCTTTTAAATAGATTTAGCATTTCAGCTCTTTGGGGAAAAACACGGAAGTTCAAACAAACAACTCAGACCATCCTGAATTATTAGAGATGACTGACTTTATGACATACCCAGTTTCAACTTAGATGTGAAATCTGATGAATGTTAATGAAAAAAATCCCATCCACAAATCTAAGGTAAGTCATCTTTTTTTCTACATGAGAATTTGTATAGGTCAAGGAGCATCCACTGTAGCAACCTTCCTGTGACGCTGGTCTTGATGCCACACTCCACTTCTGATTTGTACATTCTCTTACAACCTGATTTGGTGTAGTTTCTTCAGGGGTTATGTTCAGTACATTGATTGAACTATGTTCAGATACACAGGAACATGTTGGGCAAAAGTCTGAAGTAGAAGGTGAAGCAGGAAGAGATTTAGTCAGTTTAGACATGCAAACTGGAGACCCATTAGACACACTGTGAGGCTTCTTTTGCTGTGTCCTTGAGTGCACTGTATGATTGTCCCAATCAGAACTTCCTGAGAAGGCACTGAAAAGTTTCACATTTTCTGAGTTCTGGTGGTCAAATGTAGTCATATTTAAAAACTGCTGCTTTAGCCAACTTGCTCTTTCTTCTTCAAAAGACTTTCTCTCCAATCCTAGGTGAATAGCAGCCTCTGTAAAGCTTCGTCTTTCTTTCTCAAAATTCTTTTTTTGCTCTTTAAAAAGGGACCATTCTTCTTTGAGGCGTTCCTTTTCTTCCAACAAATAACAGTCTCATAGTAGTGAAGTGGTATCATCATCACACGCAGTAGCGAGCTGCTGCTGTAAAAGTTGCTGCTGCGTTTTAATCATTTCTTTACATTGCTGAATTTCTAACTCCAGTTTCTCAGTTTCTTGTTCATGGTCTTGTCATGATATCACATCTTCATCATTAAAACCTTCTAAGTGTACATTTGAAACTTGATTATCAAGTTTTTCTACATGACTTTTCAAAATTCTCCACTGTTTTCAGATGCTGTTTGTAAGCTGCTCTCTCACATTTTCACAGGATAGGTCCCACATACTCTCTCTTGTTAGTTCTCCAGCATCTTCTTCAACATCAGAGATAACTGTTCCTGTGCTATCATCTGCTCTTTCTCTAGGTCTCTTCTTTTGGGAAGAAAGAAGAGAAATCATTTCCTTTTTCATTTGCTGAAGAACTGTCTTAAGTTCAGCATTTTCCATTAGGATTTGTTTCTGATGATATTCATAATCATTCAAAAGAATTTTATACATTTCATCTTCATTCCTGGCTTCTGTTTTACCAGTCCTCCAGGAACCACTTTTTCCATCAGCTCTCCCCACATAATTTAAAACGTCCATGGTTATTTTTTTATCCTTCTTGTTCATAACAAGTTGATGCAGATGTTCCTTTATTATATTCATGCTCTTTTCTCTTCATATCATGATTATCTGAGTAGCTCGACTTGCAATGATATTTTGTAATTTTGTACCTCATCTTTCTCATTTTTCAGGAGCTGATGCAAATTCCTGTTCTTGCACTGCAATTGTCTATCTCTCTCCTGAAGCCCAATCATTTCCCTCTTGGAGGTTTCCAGTTGTTCCTTAAGTTTTGCATAGCACTTCTGTAGATGGTCCATATCACTTCCCAGTTTCAGATTCTTTGTTTCCACATTTTCTTGAGCTAGAAGGTTCTTCTGTTGAAGTACAAGTAGCTCATTCATACAATTTAAAACAGCAACTATATTTAGTTTTCTCTTTGTCTCTTTACTTTTGGATTCTTCATATAATGAAGGAAAACAAAAAGTAGTCAATTCCTGATCAAGATATGAAATACTTTGTTCAATATTCTCTTCTGTGCAGAAGGCACTGAAAAAGCTGTGCACATTTTTTGATAAAGGTTTTGAAGAACATAGCACTTGCTGTGAGTGTAGACTTGATTGAGACATCTTTGTTTCTGAGGTATATTGAGAGATATTTTTACTTTCTGCAGACAGACCTGGATCTGTAATAGTCATCCAATCTCCCATAGAAATTTCCAGAGTCAGGATACCTGAGGAACTAGTTCAGCACTGAAACATGTAGACCAGCTGCTGTCACTCTTCTAAGTAGGCATCTCCTAGTTCATGTTAAGACTCAGGTTCTTAACACACTTCAAAACCCTGTAGAGCTTTGGGGCAGGCAGCCTCTAACGCAGACCCCAGTTATTCCTGCTTCTGATAAAAATACCTTTTGAGTTATTCCACTCCTTGAGTATCTAGATTCAAAACAACCAAAATTCAAAAATTGCTATTATACTAATAATTTGCCTTCTTGCAGAGTTTGTGGCTATTAGGTGGCTTCACAGTTGGAAAACAGGGCACAAACAAAGCATGCCTCCCTCACAGGCCTGGGTCAACAGACTGGAGTCATATCCTGATTTAGGTTACTTAATGCAAGACCATTTCTCCAAGCTGGTTTCCTCACCCTTTACTGGATTATTGATGCAGTATGAGAAATATTGTGGTTAAAGGCACAGGATCCAAAGTCAGACCACCTGGTTTCACACCACAGCTCCACCACTTATAAACTAAGTGATTCTGAACAGAAATCTCCTCTGGGCCTCATTTTCCTCATCATCACGGCCCCCGGGAGCGGCAGGGAGTCACCGCTCATGGCGTCCTAGCTCGGCTCTCGCAGCCCTGCGGGCTGCACAGGCATGGCAGGATGCAGCGCCTCATGCAGGCCGCCACTCCTCCGATGCGGGCTCCCACCTTCCCCGCCCCTGACCAGGCTGCGCTACACCCCTCGAGGCCGCCTCTCCCTACTTTTATTTCTTGTACTTTGGGAGTCTTGTTAAGGAAGTCTGATCCTAAGCCAACATGATGAAGATTTGGACCTACTTTTTCTTCTATTTGGTGCAAGGTCTCTGGTCTAGTTCCTGGGACCTTGATCCATTTTTGCAGGGTGAGCGGTAGGGGTTTAGTTTCATTTTGTTGCATATGGATTTCCAGTTGGGCTGTTGTTTTTTAAATTTTGTTATTTTTTGTCTAGGTTTGAGATTGGAAACTCATTTAACATTGCATTATTTTTACATGCTATTTTATTTAAGATAATAGAGAAAGAAAAGTTGTGGGAAAAGAAGTCTCAGTGGAGTTTATTTGCAGATGGCTGATGTTGTCTAACTAGTGAGCACTGGGTATCAGCTGTGAGTGTCATGTTGGCAGTGCTCCACCCCTGCCCCTGTCCAGAGCCTGCAGGCCATGCCCCCACCTTGCCACATGTTGAGCTAAGATGGCACCTGCCAGATGCTGGTGGGGCATGCCTCTCCTGCACATGTAACTGTCAGACAATACTAGGTGATTCAGACTAGATTGTGTGGTGCTTCATGACTGGCGCGCGAACTAGTCTTGCCTTTGCGTGCTTTCCCCTGATTTGTTTTTGTACTTTATATTAACCGGGTTTATTCCCCAAATAAATGGAGACTTGATCAGGCTTTTGTCTTGTCTCCATTTCTCATGTCTCTTGTCTCTCCCAATCCCTGCTCCCCCATCCAGGTTCCCGTTACAGTTCTGCAGGTCGGGACATGCCCCCACCAGGAAGAGGTATCAGTGTACTGGAGCTGCAGTAGGTCAGTACAGAAACTGAAGGTTTTGGGAAACCTGTGGAGTAATTTGATAGTAATTTCTCTCTATATTATGTCATAATAATTAAGCATGAGCTTGTATTTTCTATTCCATTTTTAAATTTTCTAGTAGTTTTTGAATGACAGGTTGTATAAATGTGATATCTGTATTGAATTGGAAATGTAAAAAGACTGACCATTCACCACACTAGAAGCAGTGCTTTTTTATAATTTTTGATGGACATTTATTTTATTTATTTATATTTAGTGCTGAGAATTGAACCCAGTGCCACACAAATGTTAGGTAAGTGCTCTGCCCAGCTTAGCAGAAGGTTTTGAGTTAATCTTATTAGTGGTCCTTCAGAGCATTTTTTTTCTCTTCTCTTGTGTCTCTCTCCCAGATACATCAAGTCAATTATGAGAAATGTCATCAACTGTATAATTGTTGATTTTTGAAAGGTGCTAAAAAACATTTCTTGGAATATAAATTAAAATTTGCACCTTGATTTACCTAGTTATATACACTATGAGCACTTTTTTTTTTTTTTAAGGTTGAGGGCTTCTGATTTTGTCTACTTTTAGTATGTGTGTATAACATGTAATAAGTTTGTGGTGTTGCTTTTGGAAAATTACTTTCTGGTTTCTTTTTCTTGTCAGTGTTTGAAAACTTATTTACTTTTCTAGGTTTAGCTGTATATGAATTTGATTCATTTTGTTACAAAGAATACTTTCCTTTTCTTCTCAGTTTAAATTATGTTTGGGAATATAGATAAGAAAAAGTAATAAATTTAATGATGCCAAGGAATTTTCAAATATTTTGTACTCTGTTGCGTGCATTAAATGTGTCCTGTAGATCTAGAACTTATTTCTAAAACATATTCTTATTTATTAGTTAGTGTAACTAACATTTTTCTTTGGCAGTTAATTTTCCTTGATTTGGATAACATCATTTCTTCCCTTCTTTCCATTTTTAATATATTCTCTTTCTGTGATCTTTTTATTAAGGAATTTGAAGCATGAATAATCTAATAAAATTATACATATGATATTTCCAACAAAGAACCAATCTAATGTACATTCACCTGTTTCTAGTCATTACCATTTCTAGTCCATGTACATACAACATGTTTTTGCAGTATAAAGTTTTCATGTGGGGAAATTCCCTTATAAGGAAGCAGAGTAAGAAGATTTATTTTTAATAACTAAAGAATATACTCTATGTGTTTAAAATTTTAAAAAAGCTAAGATGGAAGCATATATGGGAACTATACTTTTAAACTTCTCTGTGTCTCAGAGTTGAAGCAGCTGAAGAACTGCTACACAATCAGGCAAGTGACTGAGGGAGTTCACTATTAGAAAGACTTGAAGAGACCCAGAAAGTCTGGTCTTTGTCATAGAGGGCAAAAAAGGATACATCAGCACTCTGCCTGATGGCAGTGACAATACTGAGGCCTGGCAGACAGGCATTGTGTGGTATTACACCAAGGAAAAAAGATAAATATAATGGCCATATTTGGCAAAAAACAGCTGTAGAGCAGAATGGCAGTCTGAACTTAACTCACAAGTGATCCACATTTCTCAACTTGTGAGCAAAGGCCTGTGGCAGACAGCCATCTTGTAGAGGTCGCAACTGAGTTCATTGCTGTGAAAACCCTAGAGTGCCTACCATGTGGTCCAGGATGACCCTGGTGGAATGCTATTGAAATAAGCACAGAGAAGATTATACACAAAGAGATACAGAAGGGAGTGTAGCCTGCTTTCCTTTTGAGTCTGGTAGTGAGGACAACCAGTTGAAGAGGTTGGGAGATTGAATGGGAACAAGTGATTGCTTGAGAGAACTGGACCTTGGAAGGTCACAGTTGTGTGAGCATACTGCACAGGATCTGATGTACCCCCCAACCCCACCACTTGAGATGTTTGGTCACTCCACCCTATAAGTAGAAATCTTAGTAAGTTCCCAACATCCAGACACACAACAGTGACAGACATCTGCCAGGCCCTAGTGGTATGTCCATCTGATCTGTCCAGAGTAGATTTCAGCCAAGATAATATCTCATGCAGAGCTTGGTGTCTGATGCTTAAACTTTCACTTAAAACTCCAAAAATCAGCAGCACTCTGGGAGAGGCTTAACCTAATGTGTCAAGAGTAATCTCAAGAGGATGGTACTTCTCTCATTCCATGCTACCAAGTACTGATGAGCAGGAAATCTGAGAATCATTTAAGTGAGTTTTAGCCCCTGACTACTCCAGCTGAGGGCGTGGCAAGTGACCCAAAAGAAGGGTATTAATAGCCACCAGCCCTTCCTCTTTCCTTTGGATGAATAGCTGAAGAAGACATGGTAAGAAGTGCAAATTGGTATAGATAGTGAGTCTGCTTTTATCTACAGGTTTGATGGCCTTTATACTAACAACCTGAGCATATTATAATTACCACATGTGCCTGCCTCTCCTCTTGACCCCTGGCCTCCATGCTCACTGACATCATCTTCTGCTCAGTGGTCAGCTACAACTCTTTTCCTCCTTCAATAGACAGGGATAAAGGTTTCCCCTCATGATACACCCCTAGATTGTGGATCATGACATGCACAAAATGTTCCTTGCAGGGTTGTTGTGAAAAGGAAAATGAAGAATGTGTTAGAAAATCATTGGCTTTGTCTGTTTTTTCTGAATAGAATTTTAGGGACTCAGACCCACAGAGGATCTAGAGAGTACCTAAAAGGGGTTACTCTGATGCTGAAGAAATAGGTCATTTTGTAGAGCACTTGCCTAGGATGCTCAAGAACTACAGTTCAAATCCCATGCCACTCAGGGAAAAAGAAATAAAAAATTAAAAAGCTCTTCTGAATATGCCAACCCTCCCTGCTCTTGACATTTTCTCCTCTTTTCATCAACTGAATTTGCACAGTTTAAAAAGTACCAGTTGGATGCACAAGCATTTTCCAATCAGACTTTCAGCATGTTGCTGTGGTAAAAGTTAGCAGTACTTCCCCAGTCACCTGCGTTGCTTAAGAGGAGGTGTTCTTGGAGATGAGTCAACTCTCAGGAACTGATAGGTTAGATTGTTCTCATGAGTGTGCTTATGGGTGTATATCATCAGCAAGTTCTTGAAGAAGACAATGCTCACCAGGTTGCAATGGCAAGAATCAACTACTCAGTTGTTAAGATCCAGTACATCTGTGCTATAGTGTTTTTGTTTTGGTCATACAAAAAACCTTTATACATGTGCTTGCTTTGGCAGCACATATACTAAAATTGGAATGCTACAGATAATAGCATGGCCCTGTGCAAGATTGACACACAAATTCATGAAGCATTACATATTTTTAATCAGTTAATAAAAATATGAAGACGCATGCTTTTTATCTTCACTTTCCCAAAGCATTAAAATAAAGATATTTCTCAAAAGAAAATCCACCACCAAAAATGTATACAATTCTGGGATTCCATAAATAAAAGCCAGAGATATTACTTTAACAACTGAATCAAATTACTACTTATCCCAAATTATTAAGATCCATTATTTGTCTCTGTGTGTGTGTGTGTGTTGTGTTGCATGTGCTGAGGGCCACACCTCAGTCCTTGCACCCGGTAAGAAAGCATTCTACCACTGAGCTCTACCCTCAACCCCAAGACCATTTTTAAGTAAGTAATTCAAAAATTGCTAACATAAACCATTTTTACCAGCTCTTTGGAGAACTAAAGGAAAAAGATACCAGTTATCAATTCTGTCTTTATAAACATTCAAATGAGAAAGATATTGAATTACCTGGTTTTCTCTAATTGTAGCAACGTGAGAAAATCCCATTAAAAAATTAACAATGGTTTTGGCATAGAAGAAAATGAAAAGGAAACTACCTCCCTGAAATTTTAAATCCTTCCTAATTACAAAGATACTAACAACACACACTCACTTGGTTCTTAAATGAGGCCAGGATAGAATAAACAAACCACTTTCAGTATCTTTTTTTAAAACTTAAAATTTTTGTGCTCTGTAACTGAGTTAAGGAGTACACATAGAGGGACTATAATTTCTTCTGTTTTCCAAAGTGTATATAGTGAATTTTAAGATAAAGGGGAAAGTAAGGATGGTATTCATTATTGGCCTTAAACCAACTGGATTTCCTCTTAACCCATCTCTGAATTTCCTCGTGACATGCACAGAAATAGGCAGCAAGTTTTGTCATAAGAGAACAAGGATAGCAGCATGTATTTGACAGGTCTTTTTGACCTCAGGTCTTCTGCAAATCATTTGATGAATACTTAGCCATCAGAACAAAGAAACAGAACTTCTTTGGAAGTGAGATACTATTTATCCTTTCATTAGGCTGTTATAGAAAGAGCCCCAAGGTCCCCAAGAGTCAAAGTAGCAATGGGTAAGAGTTTGTCAATCTAACATGGCCTATTGGGCAAGAAGGGCCCAGCACTGAGGAGAATTTATAAGGGTCTGGGTGATTGATAGTAGCCAGTGGCAGAAAAGGCTGTCCTCGTGAATTCCCCAAGCTTGTAGAGAAGTACATTAGTTTTGATTAAAACATGCTGCTTAGAAGGAAACAGAGGAAATATAAGAGGACCTCTGTTTTGTAAATATTGGGATCGGAGGAAATAGATGAGGACCTCTGTTTTGTAAATATTTGGGGAAATAGAACATGTAGGTAAAATGCTGGTTTTAACCCAGTGAGAATGTCTGATGATCACCATGTGCAATTCTGGCAATGTAGCCATTTCCAAATTGATGTTTTGAGAATTGACTTTCCTTGTGTTTTTGCAGGTACAAAGGGGTCAGTATGGAGTTCAAAGGACATAATTTTTGCCTGGTGACTTGGAAAACCTGGCCATTGAGACCCAGGGTAGCCCAGAAAAGCATGAAGTAACTGACTGAGTGCTGGTGAGTATCAAGAACTGGCAAGAATTTTGTTCTTAGGATTAGATACACAGACACCTGGCAAAGGTACCCAGTGTCCTGTCAGCCTGAAAGTATTTCCTCTTTCACATCTCTTGGAACATCCTGACCAAAAAGTCAGTGGTCCCATTCAAAAGGAACTAAAGGAAGTGTTGAAGTTGAATGTTTTAGAAACAACCAATGAAATAATGAGAACTCGATTATTTTCCTAAAATTTCAAAGCAAAATTCTCATGGTAAACTAAATGACCCAAGCCTTATTTTGGCTAATGATTAATAAATATTTTATTTGACCTTAGATAATTATATATTACTCAGTAAATAACACATATCAAGATTTCCCTCAAACTGGCTATCCAGTTTTTAGCTTCAACAATATTTCAAAAGTTGACCAAAAGGGCTGGGGTTGTAGCTCAGTGGTAGAGCACTTGCCTAGCATGTTGTCAGACACTGGGTTTTGATCCTCAGCACCACATAAAATAAGTAAATTAAAAAAAGATATTGAGTCCATATAAAAACATTTAATTAAAAAAAGTTGCCCGTGACATTTCCTCAGAATATTAATCCTCCCAATAGACAGTAAGTTTCCCAGTAAAGGATTTGCACTACTTCTAGTAGTGTCTTTGCTACAAATCCCTTGGTCATCTTAGGAAATTTCAATGTCATGGAAACTACTAGGGAAAAAACCAGACTACCAGAGGAAATAAAGATGCTTCTTTCATCCACAGGTATCTCCCCTAAGTAAGAAACATGATGGAGAAGATGAATGTCATGCATCTGATTCCCAAGGACTAGTTTCTGATTCAGAAAAAAAAATTACAGTGGTTGATGCTTTACATGAAATACCAGTGAAAAAAGGTAGGTAATCGATCACACAGCCACTCAAAAGAATGACTAGTGCTTTTGTTTAATAAACAGAACCAAGAATCAAAGCATCAACCACAACTACTAATAAAAGTTCAGTAAAGTCAGGAATCCCCAAGGAAATTAAGTATGCCATTAAAATGTAGAAAAAGAGTATTTGGATGGCTGACAAAGGCCAATATTATGACTTAGAGGCTTTCAATTTATGTTTTATGTAGAGTCAAAACTCAAACCTGACTGTAATGTCTTCTGTTTCCCATAAGTTTTTCTACTTATGTGGCATTTTTGAATGAGAGCTGGACCACAAAAGAAAATTCCTTAGTCTTGCTGGACCTCATCTTGGTGTTTGTGAGATGTCCTCTTCCAGGCGTATAATAAGGTCCCCTTTTTTTTTCTGCAGTGCTGGGGATCAAGCCCAAGACCTTAGTGCTTGCAAGATAAGCCCTCTACCAACTGAGCTATCTCCCCAGCCCTTAATGTCCTCTTTTGTACATAGGCCAATACAACAGAACTACCATCCATATCTAACATTGTATAGCTGAAATTCCTCATAGGCCTTCAGCATTTCATTTATACTATTTATCCCAATGTTTTCATTGTGCTTTTTTAAGGAGATGGGGTCTTGCTATGTTGCCCAGGCTGACCTTTAACACCAGGGTTCAAAAGACCCTCCTGCTGCAACCTCCAAAGTAGCTGGGACTGAGTCCAAGTGCATATCACCATGTCCTACCCTTTATTCCTGAATTTTATCATCTTTATTTATCTGTAACACTGAACTAATTGCTAATCAGAAAGTCAACCATGTCCATATATGTAACTAATTGTTATCTTTTTAACAGATGAAGAGGCTGAACTATAAACCTAAAAAAATACTACTCAACAATAGCTAAAAGTAGTCACAGATAACTACAAGCCTGCTCTTGCCTAGTAACAAGTTTCTGTAATCCAATGCACTAATGCTTTAGTTATATTCACTTGTTTTAACACAGAGAAATACCAATTAAACACATCAAGACTATCTACAAGACTTTATTGTCTATTTACAGAAGAAAAGCATGCATATCATTAAGCAAAACAAATAAAGTGGTTTCTATCACAACTCAATATATTGTCATTCTTTTAAAGCTATATCATAGAAATAAGACAGGTATTTTGTTATTTTTCCTGGTACTATGGATAAAAGCCAGGGGTACTCCACCATTGAGCTATATCCCCAGTTCTTTTCATTCATTTCTTTATTTATAGAGTCTTGCTAAATTGTTGAGACTGACCTTGAGCTTTCCATTCTCCTGCCTCAGCCTCCCACATTGCTGGGATTGTGGTCCTGTACCACTGTGCCCAGCAAGACATGGGCATTTTCAGGAATCTGGTTGAGAATCCTTTAAAGATCTAAATACTCATCATCTGAGGTGCAATGCTCATAGATATAAGTTTCTGGAACAACAGCTTGCATGCATAAGGCATTCACACCAAAGAAATCTGAAAAGAAAAAATAAATATTAATTAGTAGGACTGTATGTAGTGTACCCACTTCTCTAACCTCAGAAAAAGGTGAGGATTTGATACTACAGATGACAAGTGAACAAGCAGCACTGAAGTGTTCACCTCTCCTGCCACCATGCTTCAGGGTACTTCTTTCCCCTAACCAGGCTCTGCGATGTTTTATAGTCTTCTTTTTTTTTTTTTTTTGCCAGACACAATTTGTATTCACCCTCCTCAAAAGGTTTAAGAGAAACTTGTTTAAAATTCCTGTGCAAGGAAGTCCTTATTATTTCAAAACCATAAAAAGCCTGGATAAATTATCAAACTTCCACAGACTTGGAAAAATCTTTTTTTTTTTTTTTTTCATTTTGTAAAACTAGGCATCTCACCGAGGTTATGTTACCAAAATTAGGAAAAGGTCAACCTGTTCCACCATACTCAGTCTGCCTGGATCAATAGCCCAACATGATTATATCTTAAAAAATGATCAAGTCTATACACACCTGGGTTTTATTGTGACAACCCCTGCATTCACATGTATGGGTCCTGGTGTTAGCAATTGCCATTATTCCACAAAGATTGCAAATATGTACCTGATATGGATCTGATGCCTCAAACTTTCTCTTACAAACTGGGCTGCTCCATGGGCAATCTGATTATCTCGTTCGATTTCTCCAATGCAGGCCATCATCACTATTGAGGGGAAAACATCAGATTATTTTGTACTTATTATTTTTATTATAAACACCACCTTTACTAACAGCAAAGGTTAAGGGTAATATTAGTAAAGAAAGAGACTCCAGCCTTAATTTATATACCCTAGTGTTATGGTTATATGTGGTGTCCCCAAAAAGTTCTTGTGTGAGACAATACAAGAAGGTTCAGAGGAGAAACAATTAGATTGTAGGAATCTTAACCCTATCAGTGAATTAATCCCCTAATAGCAGTTATTGGACTGGTAACTGAAGTAGTGGGGTGTAGCTGGAGGAGGTGGGAATTGAGGGTATGGCTTTTGGGTATATATTTGTATCCGGCAAGAGGAGTCTCTCTGCTACCTGCTCACCAACTAAGGTGCTTCCCCTCTGCTACACTCTTCTTCCATGATATACTGCCTCACATTGAGCCCCCAAGGAATGGAGATGGCCTTCTAAGGAATAAGACCTTTGAAACTGCGAGTACTCAAATAAACTTTTCCTCCTCTATAATTGTTCTGGTCAGATTTTTATTTACAGCAGCAAAAACAGCTGACTAAAACACCTAGGATTTTCTCTGCTGGTAGGAAAGAGAGAAGCCTAACAACCATTTGATGTTCATTAGAAGGTACCCAAATTGAATAAATACATTATATCTCAAGTACAGCATGTAATCTTTCTCATAAAATACATGATGTATAGGCTCATTGTGTTATCATTTAACATTCTACAATTCAAATCTACATTCAAAAGTGAATTATAAAAGTAAATCTAAACACAGCAACTTCTCAAAGAATGAGTCTCCCAGGAAGGAACACCTGAAATGATAAATGTAATGTTGGCAAATGCAATAGAAAAACAGGTGAATTATTATAGGTTTCCCCAACACAGAATGAAATACATTGTGCCAGAGAATGATAACTATTTCTTAACATAAAATACATAAAGCAAAACAAATGGGTTTACAGTATTTCAAAGAAAAAAAAAAAAGTTTCCGCTGATGAGCCTCTGGAACAGGAGTCCCCTATGTGTTTCTCAAAAAGAAAAGTCATTATTCAGTTTGGAAGAATACTGAACAATGAACTCAATATTTTGAAAACTGGCAAATAAAGGAAAAGAATTAAGCATTTGTCCTGTGTTTACCACAGGAACTACATACCAGGTGCCTACTTAAAGAAACAAGAAGCAAAGTTTGAGAAGTAGTTCAGCTAATGTAAAAGGAATAATAAGAATTAGAATCTCATTAGTTTGCAAACCCTTTTTCATCAAGGAATTAAAGGCAATGATCATTAGTAGCTACTAAAATTATAAAAAGGTGATCAGACACTGTAAGTAAATAATTCCACCTAAGAGATATTAGTGTCAAAACCTAAAGCCTGAGGCCAGGAATGGTGGCACATGCCTGTAATTCCAGAAATTTGATACCCTGAGACAGGAGATTGCAAGTTCAAGGCCAGCCTCAGCAATTTAGTGAGACCTTGTCTCAAAATACAAAGAGCTAGGGGTGTAGTTCAGTGCTACTGCACACTGAGTTCAATGTCTGGTATATTTAGAAAAAGCCTCAAACCCTAACTATCATCAAAACTTTTAATCAAATTAGCTCTTTATAGAACAACATAGCTGTGAGATGTAATCAGCAAAACCCAGATTATTTGAAACCTTCCAAAATAAATAGTCCTATTTCTTCAAATATCTACAAAAAGAAACGGATGGAGGTCAATCTCTAGATTATTTTTAAAAAGGGCTTAAGAAACATATCAATTGCAAAACAAGACCTTATTTGCATCCTGATTAAAAACAAAAGACTTCCAATGACATTCCTCATAGAAATACAAAAAGCAATCATAAAATTGTTTTGGAAAAATAAGAAACCCAGAGTAGTCAAAGCAATCTTTAGCAAGAAGAGTGAAGCAGGAGGCATCACAGTACCAGACCTTAAACTACACTACGGAGCTATAGTAACAAAAACATCATGATACTGGCACCAAAATAGACAGGTAGACCAATGGTACAAAATAGAAGACACAGAGACAAACCCACATGAATACAGTTATCTCATACTAGACAAAGGCCCCAAAAGCATACATTGAAGAAAAGATAGCCTCTTGAACAAATGGTGCTTGGAAAACTGGAAATCCATGTGCAGCAAAATGAAATTAAACCTCTCTCTCAGCCTGCACAAAACTCAAAGTGGATCAAGGACCTAGGAATTAGACCAGAGAACCTGCATCTAATATAAGAAAAGTAGGCCCAAATCTCCCTTGTGTTGGCTTAGGATCTGGCTTCCTTAACAAGACTCCTAAAGCACAAGAAGTAAAATCAAGGATCTATAAATGGAGTGGATTCAAACTAAAAAGCTTCTTCTCAGTAACATGAAGAACAAGTCTACCAAGTGGGAGAAAATCTTTACCACACACACATCAGATGGAACAGAATCTCCAGGATATATAAAGAACTCACAAAACTTAACACCAAAAAAGTCAAATAACACAATCAATAAATGGGCTAAGGAATTGAACAGACACTTCACAGAGAAATGCAATCAATCAAAAAAACATGAAAAAATGTTCATCCCTTGCAATTAGAGAAATGCAAATAAAACTTGCTCTAAGACTTCATCTCACTCCAGTCAGAATGGCAATTATCAAGAATACTAGCAACAATAAGTGTTGTCAAGGATGTGGGAGAAAAGGAGCACTCATACATTGCTGGTAGGACTGAAAATTGGTGCCACTACTCTGGAAAGTACTAAGGAGATTCCTTACAAAACCTGGAATGGATCCACCATTTGACCCAATTTTCCCACTGCATGGTCTATACCCAAAGGACCTAAAATCAGCATATTACAGGGACACAGTAACATCATTTATAGCACCTCAGTTTACAATAGCTCTTCAATAGATAATGAATGATAAAGAAACTGTGGCATATATTTACCACAATGGAATATTATTCAGTCTTAAGAAAGGATGAAATTATGGCATTTTGCAAGTAAATGGATGGAGCCAGGAAATATCATCATAAGCAAAATAAACCAATCCCAAAACACCAAAAGCCAAATGTTTTCTTGTGATATGTGGATAGTAATCCATAATGGGAGTGAGAGAACTTTAGATTGGGCAGAGGGGAGTGAGTGGAGGAAGGAGGTATGGGGATGGAAAAGATGGTGGAATGAGACAGACATTATTATCCTATGTACATGTATGATTGCATGAATAGTGTGACTGCATTGTGTATAACCATAGAAATGAAAAGTTGTGCTAAAACAAACTGCTTAAAAATTATGTAATCATTGCAAATCTGATCTCATATTTAGTAATACTAAGAAGGTTAAGGTCTTCTTAAAATGTACTAATCTTTTAGAATAGAGTATCTTAAAGTGTGCTCTGTAGACCTCCTGAGAGTCAAAAATATTTTCATACAAATACAATATATTATTTGCCTATTTCACTGTGTTAACATTTGTACTGATAATTCAAAAAGTGAATAAAATTAGTGACACCATAGCATAAATCAAGGCAGTGGAATCAAACTTTACCAGCAGTTCTATTTGCATTCAAGTAAAGGTCAGTTTTACTTAAGAATGTCCTTGTGTGTGTATGTGGGGGGGGAGGTGCTGAAGATTCAAACAAGGGCATCATGCATGCTAGGCAAGCACTCTACCAACTGAATTACATTTCCAGCAAAAGAATGTCCTTAATGAAACAGTAAAAATGATTATCAAAACCTAATCATGGAATACTCATTTTTAAATTTTTCAAACAAAAAGAAAATCCTCAAAACATGTATCCACTATATCATGAAGATGGCTGTCCTGCAGAAAAGGACTTGCACAATTCTGAACAAGTCACTTTCCTCATAAGAACAGAACATCTTTTCTACCTGAAAGCCAGCTGACACCAACAGTGTTATCAATAACATTCACAACAATGTTAATTCAAACTTAGATATCTAGCAAAAAAATCAAAGAAAATTAAGTGAACTTTTCAAGAATAACAATTTTAACTCTCTCCTTATTCTCACTCACTTTCTCTCCTCATTCTCTCACTCTCTTACTCACTCTCACTCTCTCTCTTATTTTCTCTCTCTCTCTTTCACCCAGTGGGCAGACACACTGCCCATCCACTTAATAAAATCTCTTGCATAAAAAAAAAGAATAACAGTTTTAAGTATTTGCTGAAAATCATGAGTAAAAATTGACCTAACAGGTCTGGTGTTGTTTCTCAGTGGTAAAGTGCTTGCCTGGCATGTGTGAGTCACTCGGGCTCAATCCTCAGCACCAAAAAAAAAAAAAAAAAAAAAAAAACATAAACAAAATAAAGGTATTTTATACATCTACAAACAAAAAAAATTAAAAATTTTCTACCTAAGCAAAAAAAAATCAGAATTTTAGAAAACCACCCACAACAAAGGGCTTGATACTTCTTCATAAATGCTTTCCTAAATGACATCAGTAGTGATATTAACAAATAAATTTTTTTAACACACACACATGTGTAATAAAATGTGTCAACATGTGAAATTCTGTATACCTCAGTGAATCATTATTTTTTAAATGACCAATTATGATGCTTCAAAAGTATGCATTTGAGAAAAAAAAACTATATTTGTAAAAAATGCATGTGAAGCACACAACAAATCAATGGTGTTTAGATTCTATGTCATGACTAACCTTTAAGTTACTACAATTTGTAATGTTGATGTCACATCAAAAAATAAATGCAATTACCTGAAAAAATCAAAATATCCCTCCCCTTTCTAACCAGGTATCTTCATGAGTTCGGATATTCTTCATGTACTTAAATTTATTTTTAAAACATTACAATACTGTAATGGAACTAATACAGAAGGGGCCAGAAAACTCAAGGTTTTATTTTTGGTGCTGGGGACTGCGTATCTTTTTATACGGTTGGGCTTTTTGTTGTTGTTGTTTTTTAAACCAGGTATCTTTTAAAAAGCCAGCTCATTAAAGAAATGTACTCAAGATGTTATGAAATTTTCTAAAGTTTTTCTGTGAGCTGCTGGTTCTACCCTCCTTTCCACCTTGTGCTCTTTCCCAGTTATGCTTCAAGATTCAGTTCAGATGTTACCACCTAAAGACTTCTTTTCACCCTCTAAAGTTGTGGTAAAACCTTTCTCCAGCATTCCAACAGAGCAGGTGCAGGGGTCTTTTATGATACTGTACCATGTTGTAAATACCTGCTCACACCCATCTACAAGTGTAGCTAATAAACTACCAAAGATAAGGGATTCTGTTTTATTCATCTTTCCAGCTCTACAGTGTAGGAGAGTACCTGACACATCCCAATAGTAATTCACTGAACTGATATTGTAGTGTGGCATCATTTATCATATCAAAGCTCAGGGTATAGGAGCTTTATATAAATGAATGTTACTCTGCTAGATGCTGATGAACTACTTGAGGGTTGGTAAAGAGACTTATTCAAGTTGTGAACCCAGCATCCAAAACATCAACTATACACTGAAATTTTAATGAATTAAAAGGAACTAGAAATTTAACATTGCTATGTGGCAGCATCCTAGAATTTCATAGAGCATCTAGAATTTAGGAATTTGAATTTGCTATCTGAATGCCAAATCAATCACGTAATGCCAATATACCTCAAAAGGGAGTATATACCCCATAAGCCCATAAAGCTAGATAAGTACATTATAGCTTTAAAAATCTCACAGGAAAAGAAATATTTATGACATGGTGGTGCAGGTCTGAAATTGTGACAACTTGGGAGCCTGAGACAGGAGGTTCTCAAGTTTGAGGCCAGTCTTGGCAATTTAGCAAGACCCTGTACCAAATTAAAATAAAAAAGGACACTGGGTGTAATGTTGCATTCCTGTAATCCCAGGGGCTTGGGAGGCTGAGTCAGGGAACCCCAAGTTCAAGACCATCCTCTGCAACTTAGCAAGGCCCTATCTCAAAATAAAAAACAAAAAGGGCTTGAAATATAGTTTGACACCCTGGATGCAATCTCCAATTAACAAAAATGAAAAAAAGTAAAGCAAATATAAAAATGTATTTAAAAATGCCTAATGAGCCTTTTAAAAGCCTTTTCTTGATATTCCAGTTGAGATTAGCGACTGCATTCACTACATTATAAACTCTGAAGAACCATGCATTTTCAACAAATAAAGGGGATATCTATTTTTTTTCTCTGGATCAGCTTCTAATATGGAATTGTTAATATTTTTCTTTTTTGGAATTTTTTAAATACACAAATCTTTGCTAACACATACTGTCTCACCTCCTATGTAGCTACTCTTTTAAATATCTTGAGTTTCTAAACTGTAAGTCAAAAAATTCTTTCCTCTTTGTTATGCTAATAGCTAAAGAAAAATATCAGTTTCATAATTTAAAACCTCTAGTGATTTCATACTGAGAACAAAATAAAAATCAAAACAATTTACAGTAAATAAATTAAAGAAACTACTAGTCCTACAACATTTTTTCTATGAATCCTATAGTCATAGTTGACACCACCTGAGATACTCCAGCTCTGGTTTGATGAGCTTTCTTTTGGTCACCCCAGTTTCCAGCAGCTGAAGACTATTTTAAGCCATGAGATATTATTCTTGTTTTACTTGCCAACTCCAAGTTAAAGTCCTTTCCTCGATCAATAAACTTCTGTGCATAGATTCCCACTTCTTTCAGCAAATTCTTAAACATACTGACAAAATGGTATTGCTTTAAATGTGTTAGTATCTACAAAATTCATTCTTAACAAGGACAATATTGCCCACAAGGGGTTGAAAATGGTTGTAGCAGGGCACAAAACCAAACCAAAACAAAACAAAAACACCCACACACACATATATAGTATGTACACCTATGTGGCAATTAAGAAAATGTGTCAAAAGAGTCTCAGTAGGACAATAACAAAAAAATCTGAAAAATACTAATTTATAACAAACTGAAAAAACCTGTTCAAAATACTAATGTTAATAATTTTTTGTAATGCCTTCGTGTTTTGCTGTTAAAAATAATTTTTCTGAAAGTTCACTATAGAAAATATGGGAAATATAGAAACATCAAGAATAAAATTTAAGGCCAAATTACATTGTTATATTGTGTTCATAAAGGAATATGTAACAACAAATATCAATAGGTACAACTATAATGCACCAACAAAAAATATAGAGAGGGCTGGTGTTGTGGCTCAGTGGTGGAGTGCTTGCCTAGTCCATGTGAGGTATTGGGTTGTATACTCAGCATCACATAAGAAAATAAATAAGTTATTGTGTTCATCCACAACTAAATATATTTTTTTAAACATAGGGGAAACGGTGTCAGTTCTGCTGTTTAGGTCCAGCTCTGTGGTATCAGCCCTTCTCCATGGCTGACCGTGAGGAGTTTTATGTTTCTTCACCTCCCCCACTGCCTCCCTCCTCTCCTTCTTCAGATGTTTCATCAGCATCCTCCCCCAGTGTCCCAGTGAGTTTGGACTGGCCAATTTCAAGCAGAAGCAGTGACTGAACTGCAGACCCACTGGTGGAAGTGGAGCTGTAGATCAGAGATGCAGCATTTTCTCTAACCAAACTTCTTAAAGCCACACCTGCAGGATCAGCTCAAAGTGGAAGAGCTTGCCCTCAAATGTACAGAAAATGCACGTTTCCTTAAAAACTTCGCAGGACCTCTTGGAAGAAGGCTATGATTCTTTAAAACCTAACAACTGATTTGGCCTGATTTGGACAGTGTAACATCCTTCTTAATATACATTTTTTGCACATGTATTGCAAAATAGGATGATCACTTCAGCAGTTTGGTATACTCAGAATGAATATTTTCTGGATTTTATGAAAGAAGAATACTGATATTCTTGATGCAGACCAGTAGTCACTTATTCTTAAATACTTTCTGTCCTCTAAACTTCTGTAGAATCCTTTATGGAAGCTAATTCCATTAGTAGATAATTAATGTTAATAGTGCTACCAGTAGCATACTACACAGATCAAGATGCAAGAATGGTAGACTTTGAAGTTGAGCTTCATTTTATGGTCCAAAGAAGTTAACTAAGGTTGCCTATGCTAGATCCAACTCCATTAGGGTAAATTCTCCAAAACCTATGATTGAGTCTTGTTTTTATATCCTTAGCACCTGAAACAGTGTCGCACAACACTTGCTAAGTCCTTGTTGAATAAAAGACTTGACAAACATAATTAAAAGCTTTTTTCCTTCATATTTTTAACATGAAGACTGTAATTGTTTCTCTAAAAATGTATAAATCTGAACTTCATTGACTTGAAGGTAAACATTCTCTTTTGTAATTGGGATTTGAACTTTGTTAGTAGTTTTTAAAAATACAATTTTTTTAACCTATGAAGATGCTTTTTAAAAAAGCATGTCAGAAAATAAAAGCATGTCAAGAGAGAATGCATGTTTTTGCCCTATTTATTTCTATGGTTAATTGCTCTCATTGTTAATATTTCTTGTATTTTACATTTTTGTATGTTTGACTGCTTGCTATAAAATACATTATCAGGGGCTGGGGAGATAGCTCAGTTGGTAGAGTGTTTGCCTTGTATGCACAAGGCCATGGGTTTGATCCCCAGCACTGCAAAAAAATTAAAACCTTATCAAATTTGTGACTCAATACTAAGTAGCAAATTATTTGCATAATAATTCTAAAGAAATTGCTTTGTTTCCATTTTATCAAATTTAAATGATGTATTATTGATCTCTGTGACAGTGTTCTATTTTATGTGTCCTGTATCTTATATTGCTTTTTGGTGGTTTGTGTCATATGTCAACTATTAAGCCAACTTTGATACTTTGATGCTCTACTATATTATAATTTTTAAAATATATTTGATGTGGCATCTTAATTCTTTGTAGATATGGAGATGTGTCCAGAAATATATTCCTAAGCTCCAGAGTGGGGGCAATGCAAGGGGACATATGAATGGGCAAAGAACAGTCTTTTTCAGCATATTAGGTCATAGATCTTCATCAATATTTTTAGTTCAAGATTACACATATTGTGTGATTTTTATACCAAAGAGGTGCTCATTTCAGTATCATAAAAATATTTTTCTTTTAAATTTCTGAAAGTTGCAGTTTTAAAATATATAAAAATAAAATTTATTAAAAGCAAAAAATAATAATAATAATGAACAAATAAATAAATGTAGGGGAAAAATAAAAAGTCAGGTGTGGTGGTGCATGCCTATAATCCCAACATCTTTGGAGGCTAATACAGGAGAATCAGAAGTTTGAGGCCAGCCTTAGCCAATTTAGCACGGCTCTGGGCAACTTAGTGAGATTCTGTCTCAAAGAATTAAAAGGGTTGGGGATATAGCTCAGTGGTAAAAGTTCCTGTCTAAAATTCCCAGTACTAAAAGAAAAAAGAAAAAAATGTAAAATCCCAATGCTCAAAGAAATGATCACTGCTAACATTTTCATACATTTTTCTCTAGTTCATGTTCTCATACTTTAAGAGAAGATACAAAACAAGACTAATAAAATTTTCAGTATCAGCACTTAGAAAATCAATGCATGGCTGGGAATATAGCTCAGTACTAGAGTGCATGTCTTGCATGCACAAGGCCCAGGTTCAATCCTCAGCACTGCAAAGAAAAAAAAAAAGAAGAAGAAGAAGAAGAAAGAAAATCAAGGAAATGTGTTATTTTCTCAAACATTCCTCAAGGTTACCAGAGGAATAAAGAAAATATGCACTGCTAGGCACAGTGTCACATGCCTATAATCCCTGCTCCTTGGAGGCTGAAGGAACAGGATCACAAGTTCAAGGCCAGCCTCAGCAGCTAGCAAGATAAACATAAAAAGAATTGGGAATGCAGTTCAGTAGTAAAGTGTCCCAGGGTCCAATCCTAGCACTAAAAAATACAAATAAACAAACATAAACAAGAGATACGCTGTGCTTACAAACATCATTCCCAGATATGAACACAAACTAAATCTGAGCAAGTAGCAAAGAGAACATAGCAAGTTTCAGAGGTACATCATATGCTACCAAGATTGTTTAGCAACTCCAAGTGTAATATAACAATCTATAATCAATCTTATTTCAACAATTTTTTCTGTAACATCTTACCCTCTAAAAAAGAACTCAAGTAGTGGCCCAGCAAGATCCAATCTTTTGTTTCCATAATGATCTCTGTCATTGAGTTCTCTTGTACCCAAAGTGGCTAGAAGTAATCTATAAACCATATATCTTAAAAAAAAAGAAAAAAGAAGTGAAAAAAAGGGCTGGGGATATAAGCTCAGTTGGTAGAATGCTTGTCTTGCAAGCAAAAGGCCCTGGGTTCAATCCCCAGCACCGCAAAAAAAAAAAAAAAAAAAAAAAATGTGAAAAAAAAATTTGTTTTTGTTTTCTGCCCCAATAGTATTTATCAGAAAACATCATTCTTTACATTTAGCTTTAAGAAAAACACTCTAATGTTGTTTGATTCATTACTGTATGTAAATTTATGATTACACAAATGGTATGCCTTTACGCCATGTACAGAGAAACAACATGTATCCCATTTGTTTACAATAAAAAAATAAAAATAAAAAAAAATAAACTAATGATCCTTTAAAAAAAAAAAAAGAAAAACACTCTATCTCAACTACATCTTAGTAGAGAACTTAAAACAATAAAATTTAAAATATCCCAAGAAATATACTTTTTTGGTCTCAAAAAATCACTAACACCAACATGAGGAAGCATTTTTTTTGTAAGACTTCTTTTGCATATTTAATTCTTTTCTCTTTAGTAATGCCAGGCTTTGCCCCTCTCGAACCAATGAAATTTAATGCAACATTCTGTTCTTGAGTGACAAAATCTTCATCAAGAGAAGGTTTAACCTGTGAAATAATTTATATAGAAATTTTCAAATTCATATTTTCACCTCAAAATGAGTCAGGTCTCATTTAACTTAATAACATGCCAGATATTCCTATAAACCTAATCAAATATGTAAGTGTTTTTAGGGAATCAGGAATTATAAAAATCTTAGAACTAGAAGAACCACCTCAAAGGGCTGGGGATGTAGATTAGTGATAAAACACTCCCAGGTTAAATCCCTGGCACCAAAACAAATAAACAAACAAACAAAAAAATGCAATGAATGATTCTGAATTGGATTCTGAACTAAGAAAAAAAAATAGTATGAAAGATAATTTTGGAGCTGGGTGTGGTGGGGCACTCAGGAAGCTGAAGCAAGAAGATTCCAAGTTCCAGGTCAGCCTAGACAACTTTGCAACTCTGTCTCAAAATATACAAAAAGATATGGGAGTTGGGGATGTGGCTTAGTGGTAGAAGAGTTGCCTACCATGCTCAAGTCCCTAAGCTTGATCCCCAGCACTGCACACACTCACTCATTCATTCACACACACACACACACACACAAATGAGGCTGTGGCTCAATAGTATAATGCCCCTGAATTCAATCCCCTACACAAGGGAGAGGAAGAACTAGCAAATACAACTAGCAAATACATGAGTAAGATCTGCATATTCATAGTATTACATCTACATTAAATTTCTTTATTTTAGTAATTATACCATGATTATGTAAGTGAATATCTTGGATCTTAGGAAACAAACTAAAGTATTAGGAGTAAAGAGGCATAATACCCATTAACTTACTCTCAAATGGTCCAGAAAAAAAAGTCACACGTATTTATAGATAGAATAATAAAGCAAATGTAGACAAGTTAACACCTAAATCTGAGTGAAGAATACAGAGTCCTCAGCACTACTCTAGCAACTGTTCTCTAAGTTTGAAATTCCTACAAAACAAAAAGTTTTTTCTTTTCCTCAAAATAAAAAGAAATAAATGTATCAGCTACTCTTTTTCCTTTTTACTAAATTACACTAGACTAGTGTACTTTTATAATTTTTCTTACTGCTTTCTTCATGAGGCTGCCATTGAACTTTTGGATGTCTCTACTTTTCATGTCTATGTTGTATGGAATTGTCAGCAGAGAGGCCTAGACAGGGAAGACTTTCACTACACATGAAATTTGTGACAGTCAAATTGCTCTTCACAGATTTCTGCTGTTTTAGGGTTTGTTTGTTTTGGAATCAGGGATTGAACCCAGGAGCACTTAACCACTGAGCCATACCCCCAGTCACTTTTTTATACTTTATTTAAAGACAGGATCTTACGGAGTTGCTTAAGGTCTCACTGAGTTGCCGAGGCTGGCTTTGAACTTTCCATCCTCTTGCAGCACTCTCTGGAGCTGCTGGGATTAGAGGCATGCACCACCATGCCCAGCTCTTCTATGGTTTAAGGTTAGCAACAATTAGTACCTCTAAATTTCTTATCAGACACTATGAATATATTGTTTTCATATTACAATTTCCATCATCTCTGGATCTCCACAATTATAAGTAATATATTCTAGGATATCTCTATCAGACACAAAACCTCATTCTCTGAACACAATAATGATGGGAACTTCTTGCTTGATATATGTGCTGAACAATAGCACTTTTTTTTGCACCCTAGAAAAATAAAATACCATTAGAACACAAATATATAAGAGCTCAGAGAAATATAAAGGCACCAAGAAAACCATTTAAATTCCAGCTACTCAGATGTCTGAGGCAGGATGTTTATAAGTTTGAGGTCAGCCTTGGCAAAGTCCAAACTGGTCTCCACAACTTAGCAAAATCCTGTTTCAAAATAAAAGATAAAAAAGGAAAGGGGTATAGTTCAGTGGTAAAGTACCTCTAAGTTCAATTCCTAATACCACCAAACAAAAAGAAAATTTTTAATTCCCCAAAAAATGGGAGACAGCAAGCAAACCATTTAAGTTCATATATTTCATAAAATCATGTCTCCTCATTCTCTGAGGAACCTCCTACAACTGCTTTACAAAACTGCTTAAGTAAGTTAACTAATTTTAGAGACAACCTGGTCATTTAAACCATATGAAACTTCCATTCTCTGCCATCTGCCTGTCAAGATCCTCTAAGAATTAAACAAATACCACACCTGGAAATAACTTTTGGCTGGCAAAGAATACAAATACAGTTGATACCTTTCTATTCCCTCCCCCTTGGGGGTTGGAGGGTCTTGGGAAGAAAAAAATAGATGAGCAGTAAAAGAGCAAGAACATGAATAGACAAATATAGAAAAAGCTAAGTACATGATAAAAACTAAATATTAAATCAGAGCCAATCTGTGAGTGCTATGGTTTAGATGTGATGTCTCCCAAAAGTTCACGTGTGAGACAATGTAAGGTTTGGAGAAAAAATGATTGGGTTATATCCTTAACCTAATCAGTGAATAAATCCAGATAGGGATTAACTGAATGGTAACTGAAATGGCAGGGTATGGCTGGAGGAGGCAGAAATTGGAGTCATGGCTTTGGGTATCTGGTGAGTGGAGTCTCTCTCTCTGCTTTCTGATAACCATGTAGGCTGTTTCCCTGGGCCCCACTCTTCTGCCATAAAGTTCTTCCTCACATCAAGCCCCAAGGAATGGAGCCAGAATTCTACAGACTAAGACCTCTGAAATCATAATACCCCAACCTTTTCCTCCCCTACAATTGTGCTGGTCATTCCTTTAGTCACAGCAGCATAAAAGCTGACTAAAATAGTGAAGTATCTTCTTGTTTGAATACCACTTCAAAACTAACAAACAGTCTCTTACATACAAGTTTCTCTTTTCCAATTTCTTCCAAAGGACTGGGGATAAAGTTAGTAGTAGAGCACTCCTGGGTACTTTCCCAAGTACCACAAAGAAAATTAAAAGCTTATAATAGAATCCCTAAGTAAGCTATAAAAGAGTGGTTCGATCTTGTTTATACTCTTTTGCTTTTCTACCAGCCCCTACTTCCCATGCCAGGGATTATGTGGGCCTTTGTGGGCATTCTACCACATCCTTAGCACCAACCTCTCCCCTTTATTATTTTTGAGACAAGGTCTTGCTAAGTTTCTCAGGCTGACCTCACACTTATGATCATCCTGCCTCAGCCTCCCAGGTTGCTGGAATTATACATATGTGTCACTGTGCATGGCTCTATGACTCTTTGTGCTTGCTCTCTGTGTCAGCTGAATGGAGAGGACCACATGGAAAGAAACAGAGAGGCTTCAAACCAACAGCCAGTGAAGACCTGAAAATGTCCAATGACCAATAAGGAAGTGAATCTTGTCAACAACCATGTGAATATGCTTGGGATGACTGCAGCTTAGGCAAACACCTTGACTATCACCTTATGAGAGACACTTAGTCAGAGGACATAGTTAAGCTGCACCCAGATTCCTGATCCACGGAAACTACAAGATGATAAATGTTTTTGTTGGAGTAATCTGTTTTATGGTAATAATAATAATACCTAACACATAATACCAATTACATGCTCCAGAGAACCTTTTTTTGACTAAGAATGCAAAACAAGACACAAAGGAATGAAAAAAAAAGCAACATATCATACCCCAGACCATACCTGCCCTCCTCTTGCTAACCCATATAGTACTGGTAGTTGGGAAGAATTCTCCAGACATGACCTACACTCTCCTGTGGAGGCATATTTAGAATCCTTTTTGGCCAACACATAGATTGTATTTGTTGCCATTTTCTCTTGGGCAATAAGAACCTATATTTGCAATAAGAAAGTTATAGCCATGAAATCAAAAGGTCATTGAAGTACAAAGAGTCAAATGTGCACCTTAATTTAACTTGATCATAAAGATTTACAGAGAAACAGCAATTCTTGAAATTTGCAAACTCCATTTTGCATTAAATGCTTTGTAAAAATATATAACTCTAATAAATGATGAAATGCTAGTTTATATTATATTCATCTAAATAAGCTTAAGTTTAGCTGTCACACCATAAATATTTTAAATACACTTTCTGGCTACCCTGTATGAAAGTCTCCTTTTTCATTTCAAATTTAATAATTTAAATATTAACTATCATTTTGTAATGTTTTAAAATAATGTTACTGTACCTTTTCAGATCCATTAATAATTAATTAGCCACCAGGATCCAAGGGACAGTCATTTAACTCACAAAGATCATGATCTGTTAAGTCATTCAACAGGCATTAAGTTTAATGCAACATAATTGGAAATTTTCCTATAAGTTTTCTGATGCTGAGCCTGAAGTTGTTCTTCACCTTCTTTAATGATTGTTTTTGTTATGCAAACATAAAGTGGAGCAGAATACCTTTGAAAATAGAAGTAGGTCACAGTTGAGCAATAGTAGGGTATTTGCTAAAACATAAATCCTCAACTGGTTAACATATATTTTCTGAATTCTATTTCAATAACAGCTGATGACAAAAAATATGTATTTCTTACATGAGATTTCTTAATCTGGTCTCATTTGGTATCATTGGAGAAGGAGCACCATATCTTTTCCAATGGGTAGGTTTGGAGAGGTAAATTTGCTCAAATTTCAACAAATCCATTGGCTAAAATTAAACAAGAAACAGGAAAATGGCAAATAAATTTTCCCATAAACACTTTATTGATTCTGACATTAATAAATGACATTAATATTTTAAGTAAAATTAGTTCTTCAAGCTGGCAAAATTAGTCTATTATTGATATGAGGACTCTTCAAAGTCAATATACACACTACATATATGTATAGTTTTACACCTAATGCTTTCTTAAGGCAGAAATAAAATGACTTAATATGCCATAGGTACATAAAAGCTGAATACAGGTTTACATCAGTCAAAACAAATTTTATTAATGATCTATACAATTTCATACCCCTCTCTCTGGTTAAGGTAAAAAGTACAAAATGACCAGAGAACAAAAATAAATTGACATTTAGAACTTCTCAAATCTAAGCAATAGAATATTAGAAAAAATAAACCTAACTCTTCCATTAAACAACCAAAAAATAAAAAAAGGGCAGACACAATGGCACATGCCTATAGCCCCAGTGACTCAGGAGGCTGAGACAAGAAGATGGCAAGTTCAAGGACAGCCTCAGAAACTTACCAAATTCCTAAGCAACTTAGCGAGGTCCAGTCTCAAAATTGTACAAAAAAAATTTAAAAGGCTTGGGATATAGTTCAGTGGAAAAGCACCCTTGTGTTAAATTCACAGTACCAAACACACACACACACACACACACACACACACACACACATACACACACAAACACACACACACACACCAAAAGAAAAATCCTAATCATTCTCATTCTGTATAAAGTACTAAGCACTTCCAATCCTGGCTGACTATAGCTCAGCCCACAGCAAAATGCAAAGAAATAAAAAGTTCTCAATTAAACATCTGCTGCCTAACAAAACAAGATCTATGAATATAACTCTTCAGAGAGAAACAGATACAGGATTTCTCTCTATATCAAATCTCATAGAAGATGGAACTAAGCAGACCCTTTCCTCATGGAAAATTATTGATATCCAAGGCTCCCAAGCTGGAATAGATAAAGGGAAAAGAGAATTTGTAGGAGTATTGAACCAAGGGGAAGGAACCTTCAATTCTTTTTTCCATTGTCACTTTAATTTAGGAAACTATATTAGACTATTCTAAGACTTTCAACAACTTCCAGCATCTTTCCCTTTCAAGTAAATACCATTTCCAAAATAACCTTTCTTAAATAATGCTTTATGCATATTCTCTGATAATTTTTCAACAATTCCTCACATCATCGAAAATCTCTGACAATCTGGCTCCACCTTGACATCAAATAAGACCAAAAACAGAAACTGGACTGGGTGCAGTGGCACACACCTGTGATCCCAGCAACTTGAGTGGCTGAGACAAAGACTGCCTGAGCGACTCATTAAGGCTCTATCTCAAAATGAAATAAAAAGGGCTGGGAATAAAGCTCAATGGTAGAGGACTTGCCTCACCACAGGTGAGGCCCTGGGTTAAATACCTAGTATTATGGGGTGGGATGTAGGGGGAAGATAAACTAAAATTTAGAAGTTGATTGCAGTGGTTCCCATCCCATTCTCAAACCAAATACATCGAATACTTTCTTGTGGAAATGCCTAAGCCTTTTTCTCCTCTGCTTCTCTTTTCTATTAAGCTCTGATAACTAAGTTTACAGATCACTTCTACTAGAACTTTGAATATGCTGTTATACTATTATCTCTCTTCTTATGCATAAACCGTGAAGAAAAAATGAGAAAAAAAGAAACCTTATGTTCCTTTTTCCATCACAGCCCCTGAAATGTCAATTACTTTTGCTGTTAAGAGCAAAATTCTGTGTACGATGTCCAATTAGAATGAAATCAAACCAGCCCTTTTAATATAAGCTATGGAGAAATAAGACTGAAATGGCTAGAAATTACCACTTTCTTCACTATCTAACTCTACCTCATTTTGCTTTACAGTTTTCCCTGTTAATCAAAGTTCAACATTATCCCACATTTGCCACTCTATGTTTCTAAAACTGGGGACAGTCAATGCATTATTTTGGACTTTACAATCATTATGTAAAACTAAAATCACACATTTAACAATGTTATAATTTTAAGTTATAATTTTAACAATGTTAAAAATTGCACATATGTGAATAAAACTTTACAGAACTGAAAAAATAAAAAGGGCTAATAAGTTTTGATGATTTTCTTTTTTGTCTTTTATTTGTACTTTGAGAACCGTCTCCCCTTCTTACACAGGCTGGGCTAAAACTGGAGATCCTCCAGCCTCAGCCTCTGAAGTAACTAGGATTACAGACAGGAACCCCCACATTCAGCTTGTGGTTTTCTTTTTTTCAGTCTCATATTGTTATGATAATTCATCCCATGTAATAAATAAAAAATCAGGAGAAGTCCTTCTAACACTTTTTCTTATCCAGTCATGATGGCACTGCCTGTAATCCTAGCTACTTGGAAGTCTAAGTCAGGATGGTTTTCAGGTTTGAGGACAATCTTTTCAATGAGAAAGAGTGTCTTAATATAAAATAAAAAAGGGTTGGAACATAGCTCAGGTGCCGAGTGCCTTCCTAGCATATACAAGTCCTGGGTTCAATCCCCAAAATGGGAAGGGGGGAAAAGAGACAAAAAGTAAAATTATCTGAAGTAATTATTTCTGTCTTGCTTCTCTTTTTCGTTCATCTTTGAGTTCCTTCTTCCCAAATATTAAATATCCCCATCTGCATAAGGATTACGGTTTTGACTAACTTACAAAAACACATCTCTAGTAACAATACATCAGAAGTTGACTAAAGATGCTACAAGTACACTGCTAAAAACTCTTACTGACTTTTAACCTTTAAGCCAAGTGCAAGCAGGGCTGAAATTTCAAACTATCTTCTATCCATGGAACTTATTAGAATAACCATCTTACCAGTTCTTCGACTTCTCCACTAGCATGTTGAGCTTTAGCTTGTGGGTCAATAGGTGGAGCATCTTCCACAATTCTTGAAGACACATCTGAATAAACTCATCAAAAGATTCCAACTGTTATCTGACCAAGATTTTTTCATCAAAATAAAAACTAGGAAAATAATGAAGTCCAAAAATCAGTTTCAAATTCGTTTGTTTTCTAGCATATTTCTTCATTCTCATTATAATTCAATTCAAATACTCTTAAGAACCAATCACTCTGTGCCAACCACTAAACAAGATATTATGAGGTTCCTAAAAAAAGAATAATGTCAGCAGTAGGTATTTTATAGACAAATTTTATTCAAACTCTTTAAACATTTATTGAAAAAAGAGTCAAACAAAATGGAGAGTGAAGTATAATATTAAAAATTTTAGTTTGAATAAAATGGAGGATGGTGATATTAACAACTAAAATAGGGGCCAGGAACAGTGGAAGATGCCTGCAATCTTAGTGGCTTGGGAGGTAAGACAGGAAGATTAGAAGTTCAAAACCAGCCTCAGCAACTTAGTGAAGCCATAAAAACTCAGTAAGACCCTATTTCTAAATAAAATACAGTGGTTAAGTGCCCCTGAGTTCAATGCCCAGTTCAAAAAATAAAAAATAAAAAAATAAAACTAAAATAGGAAATGTGTATGAATTTTAGGTAAAAATCATGAGTTCTGGGCTTGGGGATATTGCTCATTAGCACACACAAAGTTCTGGGTTAGAACACCAGCACCAAAACAATAACAAAAACAAAGATCATTAGTTCTCTTTAGAATATGTTAAAGGAGAGATGAGAGTAAGTCATTTCAGTGAAAATACTCAGCAAACAACTGGTGATAAAAGTGAAGCATGTGTGAGAGATGAGTAAGTAGTATAGATACAGAAATTACAAGATCCAAGAGGAGGATGGACCTTATTAGTCACAACGAACAGGCCCTTGTTCAGGAAAGGGACAGGGAAAGAAACACATAAGACAGAAAGAGATAAAAATGCAAGTGAAATCTCAGCAGATGACTCCCCAGTTCCACCCAGGAAAGCTACAGTTAGGCATCAGAGGCTGGAGAGTTCTAAGATCTAGAATAATCCTAAAACCTGGATTGCCTCATCAGCCCTCAGCTGTAGGAAGTACCCCATCTCATCTGTCTCAATTCCTCCACCTTGTGACATTAACATTTAATACCTGAGTCTTTCTTAGTTTCTACTCCCCTCTTCCTAGAAATTACTTGGATACTTACATCAATTTTCTGAGATATGATAACCAACCTCCCATTTTGGCATCATCAAATCACCTAGATCATTGGCAGGACTACAAAATGGCTGACTCTTTAACAAGGCCTTAACCTGATCAAATTAATTATGACCACCAATAAAAAGTTAGGTCCTACAGTATAGAATAAAGCATACAACCATCCTTGTATAAAGCACGACCTAAGAATGAGTCATTTTCTTTTCTTTTTTATTTTTAATCTTTATTTATTTATTTTTACATGGTAATGAGGATTGAACCTAGTGCCTCAAACATGCAAGACAAAGGCGTTACCACTGAGCTACAGCCCCAGCCTCTTTCTTTTTCTTTTTTTTAAGTGGCTGGGGCATTTTATTTCCATAGAATGTGGGATAGCAGGAAAAATTTCTCAACTATTTGGGACATCTACTGATATATAAAAATCACATGGAAGCCATGGCCTAATATAAGTAAAAATGGTTGTTATGAAAAATTTAAGATGAAACATCTTCACAAAACTATACAAATATTTTATTACTTCAGGACACTGAATTATAACTATTTTCATTAAAAACTTAAGAATAGTTTCATTAAAATGTTGTCCTGTTTGTGATCATAGACCAGTGGTAATGCAAACATCTGTCTAGCACACATATGGCTCTGGATTTGATCTCTAGCACCCTTATTGCCAACAACACAACAATCTAAATAGCCAGGTGCAGTAGCATGCACCTGTAAGTCCCAAATATGTGGTAGGCTGAGATAAGAGGATCATTTGAATATTGAAGTTTAGGGCCAGACTGGGCAACAGAAAGACACCATCTCTCCATTTTTTGGGGAAAGATGGAAGAGTACCAGGGATTGAACTCAGGGACAATCAACCACTAAGTCAAATTAACATCCGTATTTTCTATTATATTTAGAGACAGGGTCTCCTTGGCACCTTGGCATAATTGAAACTGACTTTAAACTAGACATCCTCCTGCCTCAGCCTCCCAAGCTACTGGGATTACAGGCATGCATAACCAAGTCAGGCAAGAACCCATCTCTAAAGAAAAAAAAAAAAAAAACTCTTTTGAACATGACAAACCTCCCTGGTCTCATCTTTTTCTCATCTTTTCATCAACTCAATTGGCACAGTTGAACAAGTACCAGTTGGATATGCAAGTTGGGCTTTCAGCATGGAGCTGCAGTCAAAGTTAGCAGTGCTTCAATGGTCACCTGCATTTCTTAAGATGAGGTGTGCTTTGATATGAGTCAACTCTCAGGAACTCATAGGTTAGATCATTCTCATGAGTATGCTCATGGGGGTATATCATCAGGAAGTTCTTGAAGAAGATGATGCTCACCAGGTTGCAAATGGCAGGAACTTCCAAATGACAACTGCAGAAGTCTTTGGCAATTACTGGGCTTCTTGGGCACACTCCAGATACTGTGCTACTGAAGTGGACTTGCACAACACAGCACGTTCCATGTCAACCTCAATGTCATGTGGAAAAGCAAGAGGTGAGGACCAAAGACAGCCGCCTTGGCCCGGGCTCTTCTCACTCAGATTTCCTTGGCATCAAGTTGCAAATGACTTGAAGCCCAATTGTGTGATTTGGGGATACATACGTGTTAGCTTCTGCTGAAAGCATTCAGAAGGAAATGGGGGAATGTGCAACCTAGTCTCCCAGTATCATTGGAGGTCCAGTGTCAAGAGGAATGAAGCCCTTTTCTACACTGTTGTTAATTTGGATGGAGGTTCTGAAGAGATGCAGTGTAGAATTGGGTGAAGAATATGGTGTTCTCATGTGCACCATGGCTCTGGGAATGAGTGTCTCATGCTTTGCAGGGTCAAGAATGACACAAGAAGTGCTCTTTGAAAGAAAGAAGAAAAGCAGAAACACTAGGCACGTGACGTGTTGGTGGTGGATATAGCCAGTCCAAGAAATAAAAAGGATGCTAAAACTTGCAAATGCTTGAGGATACACTCTTTTTTTTTTTTTTTAATTTGCCAAGCTCTATTTAGGTTGTATTGGTTACAGATAACATATATAACCCTATATCCCACCCCACCCTATGCAGTCCCCTGAGAAGGCTCTGCCACCTTTTTCTCCCAGTCTCACTTCTTATCCTCTTCCTTCTTGTCCTTCTTGCCATCCTTGGTGGCCTTTGAGTCCAGAGATCCTATGGCATTTCAAATGACTTCATTATCAGTATCCACACCCAGAAGGTTCTCTAGGACACTCTAAAAAACTCAGGGTCCTGCATCATGTCATAATCATCCTCCTCCTTGGTTGGTTAGATGTGTCCATGGCTGAGCTGGCATCAAGGTTGGCTGATTCTGCCTGGCCAAACTCTGCTCCCTGTGGGGACATCTGCAAGGCATAAGCAATCTGCTCTTTCTCAATCTTACTACTAGATCAGGGAGCCCTGTGCAGCCAAACTCCTGCTGTCTGATGGTCATTTTAAGCAGGGCATCATCTGAGTCTTCAGTCCCACGTGTAGCAATCCCAGCCTCAGCTGCAGAAGCTGCTGCTGCCCACTGTGCCTCCTCCTCTGGCCTTTGCTGCTGCTCTTCCATAGAAACATGAAGAGCCAGGGCAAGCTCAGGATCAGCATTGGAATTCACTTCAAATTCAAAGTCACTGGCACCGAGACCCAGCATGGCACTGCCTTCACCAGCAAGAATTGGAGAACTGATGAGAGCATCAACAAAGTTGGGCCCAGGAGGCATTGTCACCAAATGAGAACAAGTTCCATCTTTGCCAGTCAGTGTCACATTTTCTGTGTTCACCTCCACTTCCCCAAAATTGATAATGTCAACATTTACTTTTTCTTTCTTGAGGTGCTTAGCCAGTTTAACCAGATCCTTCTCATTGTCTTCTACGGGGCTTTCCACAAAAGCAATGATGCACAGCTTGTGATTCTTGCCCTGTTGGTGCTTCAGAGTCAGATGAGCTATGTGAATGATAGTGCAAAAAGTGATCTTGCACTTGGGTTGAATGGTATGGAGCATGGACAGGATGCAGCCAGTGTCAGGGGTTAGAGTAATTAGCACTTCACAGTCATAGCCCAGAGAGATGAGGCCAATATTGTACTCAAGCTTCCAGTCTTTGAGTGACATACTTTGTTGACAGCATACTTTTGGGCCTGTGGCCAAGGGGGTAAGAAGTCTCCATTCCACATATACTCACTGCTGTACACACAAAGCACAGTACTCTCCAAAAATATATTGCAACCTTCCTCCCTCCTGACTTGTTCTTGGGGACTGCATCCAGGATACACTCTTCCTGCTCACTAAGGCCTATCACACATTTGCATGTTCTTTAATGTGTCGTCTTTTGATATTCAGGTTTTGCCCATTTTGGGTATTCACTTTTAATTTTGAGCAGGACAGTTTGGACTAAATGTCTGATATTGAGGTGCATTCTTGAATTTGAGAGCCATGCTTCAGTGCTGCATATCCTAATGTAAAATAATTTACATTGAAGGTAAATGGTTCATGGGTGTGGTGTAAGAAAAGCCTTTCCTTAGAGGTCTTGTGCTGGAAAAAATAAAATCAGCATATATATCATCAGCTGTCACTTGGAATCAAAAGGAAAGAGCCAGGAATTGGCAAGGGCATTGAAGTCCTTGCTGGGGGAATTAAGGTCAGTCATGATGGTTGCTCACAGAATGATCTGGCACTGACTACCTCCTGTATCTGTACAGGATGTTGAAGCAAACGTCCTGGAATTTGGACATAGACCTTAAGAAAAGCCCATTTTGTTAGTGTCCCTTCACTGAAGTTGGTTTCCAACACCAACACCCATGTGCTATTCATGCCCCTCAAAGATCCTTACCCTTCCATTTGGAGTATTCAGCCTTGAAACTTTGTGCCATTTCTCATTCAGCACAATGTCTGTTCACCTTTGGTGTTCTGGCCTGTGAAATTGTGTTCTTCATGCCAAGAGCAGGCTCTTGTTTCATCCACTGCTTACATTCTGCATCATACAGGGACTGATAATAGGCCATTTCTCAGAGGGCCTTATGCCACAGAGGCAGCAGCCTGGTCAAGGGAATGAACCCTTGGGTGAACAGAGATGGAATAGATATTACTGCCTCTGAAGGTGGGTTGCAGGACATCTGGAAAAATCATAGCAGAGCAAATTCTGAGTGCAGCCCAGTTGTAAGGCAGCAGCCAAGGTGGTTTTCCCTGGCTGGTGGAGTGAGCACAGAACCTCTCTCCTTGCCTGGATGCTCCCCCCTGTCCTCCTTCCAACATGCTGACTGAATGACTCCCTGGTCTCCTCATGAGTTATGACAGCAGCCACACACCTGCACTTGGAAGACCATCTCCCCAGGTTCCAGGTGTCTCCTGTTATGGCTATCTCAGAAAGGAGGGGCAACTGACCAGGTAGGGTGTGATGTTTCCCAATTCAAGGAGCACCTGAGCCATGAAGCAGTGCTGTAAGCTCCCCTGCCATGAGCTGTCAGCAGTCATCATGCCCTGTGTCTGCTAGGACACTAGGTGAGTTGCCTGACTTGGACAAATCCCGGGTGTGCAGACCTAGAGGAGTGGTTTCAGAGGGCAATGTCAATATGGCAGTGCTAGAGTGAGTGACCAGAAGAACTCATGCAGCCTTCCATCCCTGCCTGGTCCCCCACACCTCCTGGGGGATCCCTGCCCACAGCAGTAGCTAGTTGACCGTGCTGTCATGATGCCCGGTGCAGCCAAACCAGCACAGCATCACCTTGGAGGCCTAAAGTGTAGTGTGAGCTGTCAGGCTTCAGCTGGGTCCCCTGACCTGCCTGGACTGGGAGTGATTCCTGGCCTGCTCGGCTGCACCCCACAAACCTGATAGCTCCACTTCAACTGGGTCAACAGGTAAGGATCCCATTTCTTCAAAGATCAGGCCCCTGGCCCTGGCTCCATTCCTCTTTCCTTTTACCATCACCACACATCTGGCTTTTCTTTTCAATCTCAGTCTGAAACCCCCAGCATCTGAAGCGTATCTGGTTGCTATGGGAACCATGATGCCACCAAGATGTCCAGCTGCCCCTCTGTGACCTCAGTCACTCTCTGATGTGCAGGCATGAGGTCAAAGACACCACTCCTCAATATCCAGGTGGCCCAAGGCCCAGAGAAAGCCTCTGGGGAGAGAGAGAAAGTGCGTGCTCCTACCAGAGCCTGGAACCTCGGTGCCCTTCACACCTGCCATGCCTGAAGCCTGCCCCTTCCACTGAGAATAGAGTCGCTCTCCCATCTTTTCCTCTCAGGGAATGAGAACACTGGAAGCCCAAATTCAGGCCATTTTCAGAGGGGAATGTATTGAAGTTGAAGGATTGAGAGATTCAGGATATGACTTTCAGTCACTTATCTCACTCCATTGAATCTTGTTAGAAAGGGGTAAAAACCTAACTAGCGGCAGGTGGACATTGCATGAGGAACTTGTTTTTTCTTCCTATAAGTAAATATCAGTCCCAGGACCCCAGATCCCATGAGCCATAACCACTTTCCTTTTCTTCTTTAAATTTACTGACAGGGTCTGGCTGTGTTTTTGAGGCATTCCCTCATTTAGGGAAACAGGCTTTGCCCAGGAGAAACACCTTCCACTTCCTCATCCATAATTAAGATGTTAGGCAAGATCCACCACCTCCACTGGGTTGTGCCTTTTGTCCAGATATTTTCTAGTTAGAAATTGTCCAAGGAAAATGCCAGAAGGAAAAAGAGGAGTGAGGAAGGAGTCAGCAGTTTGTGATTAGAATGACTAGGGCTCCAGGTGTGAATGTTCCCCGATATCTCCCTTCATACTGACAACCTGAGCATATTCTGATTCTCACATATGCCTGCCTCTCCTTCTACCTCCCCCGACCCAAACTCCACGCTCACTGATGTCATTTTCTGCTCAGTGTTCAGCTGCAAACCTTTTCCTCCTTCAATAGATAGGGATAAATATTTCCCCTCATGACTCACGGCTTGACTGTGGGTCTTGATGTGCAGGAAAGTTCCTTGCAGGATTGCTGTGGAAAGGAAGATGAAAATTTTCTAAGTAATTCGTTGGCTTTGTTTAGGACTGGGTTTTCTGAAGAGAATTTGACAGAGTCACAGCAGTTGGGGATCTAGAGGGTACCTAAAAGTGGGTCCTGCAAAGCTAAAAGATAACTCCTCTTGGAGAGCGCTCACCTAGCATATGCAAGGACCATGGTTCAAGTCCCCAGACCCTCAGATGGGGAGGGGAAAGAAAGGCTCTTTTGAATATGCCATCCCTCCCTCCTCTGGTCTGTTTCTCCTCTTTTCAGCAACTAAATGGGCACACTTGAAAAAGAACCAGTTGGACACTCAAGCCTTTTCCAATCAGACTTTCAGTATGGAGCTGCAGTCAAAGTTAGCAGTGCTTTCTCGGTCACCTGTGTTTCTTAGCAGGAGATGTTTCTTGACATGAGTCAACTCACAACAACTCATAGGTGAGCTCCTTCTCACGAAAATGCTTATGGGGTTATATCATCAGCAAGTTCTTCAAGAAGACGATGCTCACCAGGTTCCAAATAGCAGGAATTTCCAAATGACAACTGCACTAGTCTTTGGAAATTACCAGGCTTCTTGGGCACACTCCAGATGTGTGCAACTGAAGTGGACTTGCACAGCTCAGCACTTTCTGTGTCTTCCTCAATGTCATCTGGAAATGCAAGAAGTGAGGACCAGAGAGAGCTGCCCTTGGCCCTGGCTGTTCTCAGTCAGTTTTCCTCAGCATTGGGTTGCAAATGACTTGAAGTTCAATTGTGTGATTTGGGGATGCATAAATGTTAGCTCTTGCTGATAGCATTGAGGAGGAAATTGGGGAATGTGCAACCTAGTCTCCCCATATCTTGGAGGTCCAGTGTCAAGAGGAATGAAGCCCACTTCTAGACTATTGTTAATTTGGATGGAGGATCTGAAGTGGTGCAGTGCAGAATTGGCTGAAGGATATGGTGTTTTAATATTTACCATGGTTCTGGAAATGAGTGTCTCGTGCTTTGCAGGGTCAAGAATGACACATGAAGCCCTATTGAAAAGAAGTCACACTGAAAGAGGGACAGCAGAGACATTAGGCACCTGGCGGGGTGGCAGTGGATATAGCCATTCCAGGAAATAATAAGAATGCTACAATTTGAAAATACTTGAGGACACATGTTGTCAAATGTGGGTTGGCTTCTCAGGAAGGGAGTGATTGTGATGGTGCCCCTTAATTCAGACACCAGGAGCCAGGTTCTGGGACAGAGACTTGATTTATTCAGGAAGTGCAATAGTTTATATATGGAGTGAAAACCAATCATATGAATGAGACAGCCAGGCCACTGCTCAGGTTACATGTTTACAATTCTGTACTACAGGGAAGAGCAGACTTCTGCTGGGGACCAGGAAGGCTCAAGATGCATTAGGTCATCACAGAGTGTACTCATGTGACATAAAGAGAGCCCAGTGTTCTGTGCTCAAGCCCAGTCCATACCTTGTATTCATGCCTGGTACACCACAGGATTCTCCTCATTTTCCCCCTTTTTCATTGTGACATCATGCTAATAATGAGAGCTCAGAAGTGGAGAAAAAATTGGACAACTTCATGAATAGCCAACTGCTGATAGTGCTAGCAGTAGTATTAAATTGAGCTTGAAGAGGAGGTGCTGAAGTGGCAGGAATGCCCATGGAAGTATTAGAAGCTAAGATAGAAGGCAGAACATCTGCACCTAAGCCTAATGGCATCACCGTGGATGGATTGGGGATCCCAATAATTGTTGCACCAGTGCAGTGAGAGTTGGCAGTGATAATAGCACACATTAGTAAAAACAAAGTGGATGGGAAAGTATCACCATCTGGAGCCATTTTTTGAGCCTCCTGAGTTACCCTTTTTAATCACCCCTCAAATTACTGGAGGTGCATGTTTACCTCTTTTCTTCGTTTTTCTTGTTGTGTTTTGATGATTGTCCTTGCCTAGTTGAGGAGCCCTCTGTGTCCTCAAGATCGAGTCTCTTCAGTTCCTCCGTCAAGGTTTGCCAATGTCTTTTCTTGTTGCCCTCCATAGGACATAGTGGGTTTGATCAATCTGCCTGGTATCCAAATTGACATAGATTCGCTTTCTGGGAAAACACAAGCAAAACCTCGCCCCTGAGTTAGTAAAGGGTGTGGTCCACGAAGGTGATTTTATAGGGGGTCTTTCCAGTACATCAATGGCAGAGGAGTTTTACTGGGAGAGGAATCCCAATTCTTTCCTTAGTGAACAGAATGTGATAGAGTGTGTCTGATGGGGGCATATGTGTTCCTCCTTTTCCCCATTTTTCTTTTTGTAACTGAGTTTTTATGGTATGGTGTGTTCTTTCTATAATTCCTTGCCCTTGTGGATTGTATGGGATTCCTGTAATTACTTTGATATTCCAAGTAGATGCCCAACTTTTGAATTTGTTTGAAGTGTGTGCAGGTCCATTGTCTGTTTTGATGGCCCAATTTGGGGGCAATTGTTTATATTCCTATGTGGTTAGAGTGGAATGCTCCCCTCTGCAAGTTTACATACTTGAGACATTAACTGCTTTGAACCAAGAACTAGGACAAGGGATTTCTTCAGGAGGACCTCATAAGTCTCTTGTTGAAAATGGACCACAAACATTTAAGGACTGCAATTATTATAAGGAAGAGTATACAGGCTAATCCTAACACTGTAGTAGGATTCAGCACGTTAAACAGGTTCTATTTAAAGTTGATAACACAGACCTCTCCTGGGAGGGAGAAGGGGACCACAGCTGATGTTCTAAAGTCCCAAGAAGCGAGCACACCTTACATCATTTATAGGTTAAGGTCTCTTTTGTTCTCCAGTTTTTTCCCCTTATCTCTGCTTCTTGCCTGTGTGATCAGGCCTAGTTTTGCCAGTGAGATGCATAAAGTGAGAAGTGAATGGGCAGGAGAAGGACAAATGTGATTCAGCCAGGTAAATCTGATAACCAATGGACTCTACAAATGCTTGACATTACATTCTCCCAGGGTCAGTCTCCAACTTCCAGAGGCACTTGGTTTTCATGGCCCCCAATTCCTCAATTTGACTGATCCCCTATTTCTACACTAATTCCCTGTTCCCAATTCTGGCTTCGTTTTCCCCTTTTGCTTTAGGAACTCCTTACTGCTGTAAGGACAGGGAATGAGTGATGACCACTATGGCTCCTTTGAGCTGGAAGGGGACAGCGTGGGGCAAACAGTGTGGAGTTCCCTTTTAAAAATCAGATCAATCAAGGGGTCCAAGTTGGAAGTTTGTTTGGGGAAGAGCAGGTTGTAAAAGCATCTGGGGGTGGGTGCTTCTATGAGAGAAGAACGAAAGACATGAGTACTGAAATGAGATTAATACAAAATAAATGTTGCAGAATCTGGAATATGTTAATGAATATCATGAAGATGACAGAAGTCAATAATCCCTCACCAGGAGGTAGAAGAACTGAGAAATTGTTCCCATAATAAAGCCTAACAAAGGCTGGAAAGGAACCTTGTGTGGGAACCTTGACACTGTCCAAGTTATCAGGAATGTAAATCCAGCAAGTAACCTTTAATGTCATTGATGTCCCCAGAAAATATAGCTAAGCTACTTGATATCATCTGAATTTTGTAAAATATTATTTTATTGTTATAATCTGTGTTTAGTAGAGATCTCTATATTTCTGTTATTTAGGGCTAGATAATCATACTAGCAAACATGGATTAAGCCTACCTGTGTAGCTTAGGAAGGTCTGTAGGCCTTAAATTGACTAAAAATTTCTGACTCTGGCTGTTTCTCTTGATAATTACTAGGCACATTTGTCTAAGAATCTCTCTTTTGTAACTTTAAGTCTTTATTCTAGCATGTTAACACAAGTATATTATTTAAATTGCATTTAACTATTGCTTCTTTTAGACTCTGTAATGTAGTACAATACTCTAACAGTTCTTGTTTAACCATAATTATATAAACCCTAATTTTCAAGAGTAATTATTCTAAAGAAGAAAGCAGACATGATGTTTAGAGTAAATTAGTGTTCCTAAGAAATTCTTGTCATTTTAACATATAGATTGAACTTTGGTTTATATCAGTACATTAGTATTTGACCTTAGAAAAAATCTTAAGTCGCTTTAACTGATTGTTTCACATACATATAACAAACTTAGTTACACACACACCTGTTGAAATTTGCCCTTTACTTACACATAGATTGTCTTAGCACTTGCTTAGACCCTCATGTTTACCACATAAGCATTTTCGTACCCAGAAACACTTTGTTGTTTATAGTACTCTAATGGAAACACAATTAAAACTTTTGGAGCCCTTTGTATATAGAATTGCACCTATAAGGACTTAACTCTTAGTTACATTGTGTTTAGTGATAACACAAAACAATCTTTAAACCCTTTTTATCCACCAATCTTTGAAAACACCAATAACGTTTAAGTATGTTATCCACTGGAATTTAAGGAGTTAAAAGTACTCCATGTTATTTAATAATTAGCATCTTGGTTTTACAGGAAAATAAGTAAATTAGTCATAACATATATAAGATTACTCAAATATGTTTGTTAGAAACATCTGATTAATTTGCAACGTTAAGATGCTAATTATTATTGTGTTATAAAACAAAACAATTATGATCCCTAGTTTGACATAAATCATTAAAATATGAATCCCTCAAGGATTATTATTTGAATATGCTGAAGGAGCAGAAACAGATTCTTCAGCTACCCACATGGTTCCTTACTGTTATTTGATGGTAATGTAACAATCTGGCCACAAGATGGAAATACAGGATAAAACTGACTAGGCCTAGGCTGTGGATGACCATCATCCTCCTTATCTCTAAAGTCCTGAGGTTTTTCTAGCTCTTATTTTTCACTTTTTTGTACTGATGCCTGTTGATCAGCATTTATAGTTTCATCTTCCTTTTAACCATTCCCATGCTCTACTTGAGCAGCCAGAATATCTTGTAAGCCTAAGCGTGTTTCCACAGGAATCCCCATAAGACATACTAAAAGAGCATTAACAATTGGATAAAAAGTGAGAGGGTAGGTTTTACCATCCTGTATCTCCTTCCTATGGGCTAAATGTATAACTGTCTCCCATGACCCAGTATCCCATATTCTATCTAATGCCACCCATGGGGTGAATTTATAACACCGTCCCATATATTTATAGCCTCCTTCTCTGAGGCTTTTACTTGCCTACTCCTTAACAGCCCTTGTAAATCTCATGCCTGGGGAACTCTAACCAAAGGTGGTAGACTCCTCATAAGAAGGTCACTCACCGAGCAGCTCTGTGGGTCTCCTATTCCTCTGAGTCCCCACATTGGGCACCAAAATGTTGTCAAATGTGGGTTGGCCTCTCAGGAAGGGAGTGAGTGCGACTGTGCCCCTTAATTCAGACACCAGAAGTCAGATTGTGGGACACAGACTCAATTTATTCAGGAAGTGCAATAATTTATATAAGGAGTGGGAACCAATGATATTAATTAGACATCCAGGCAACTGCTCAGGTTACATGTTTAAAATACTGCACTACAGAGAAAAGCAGACTTCTAATGGGGACAAGGAAGGCTCAAGAGACATTGGGTCATCACACAGTGTACTCATGTAACAGAAAGAGAGCCCACTGTTCTGTGCTCAAGACAAGTCCATACCATGGATCCATGAATGGTACACTGCAGGATTCTCCTCAGATACACTATTCCTGATCATTAAGGCCTATCACACTTTTGCATGTTCTTTAACATGCCCTCTTTTAATATTCAGGTTTTGCCCATTCCATTGGCAAAACCATTTTCCTTTTGAGCAGGAGGGTTTGCAATAAATGTCTGATATTGATGTGCATTCTTGATTTCCAGAACCATGTTTCTGTGCTGTATATCACAAAATGAAGTCATTCACATTGAAGGTCAATGGAGAACAGGGTGTGGTGTAAGGAAAGCATTTGCTCAGAGCTCTTGTGCTGAACAAAATAAAAATCAGCATATACATAATCAGCTGACCCTTAAAAACAACAGGAATAAGGTAGGATTCAGCAAGGGACATTGATGTTGTTGCAAGGGAAATTAGGATCAGTTATGATCTCACAGAATGACCTGGCACTGAATACCTCCTGTACCTGAGCAATATATTGAACCTAAAAAAAGTCCTTGATGTGGATACAGACCTTAAGCAATGCCATTTAGTTAGTGTCCCTTCACTGAAGATGGTTTTCAACACCAGCACACTTCTGCTCTTCATGCCCCTCAGAGGTCCTTACTCTGTTCTTTAAATATTTAGACTGGAAGCTCTGTCCCAGAGAAGGAAGACACATGATTCTCATGACAAGATTAGTCCTGCTGAGAACTTAACACCCATTTCTTTCTTCAAGAGCAAAAATTGAAGAGAATGTGCACATATTCTAGGTATGAAAAAGTGCCTGAGGGGACCATAGGCATTAACATGCCTGCCAACTTTGTGCAGGATAATGGAACTAGTTTGTCAGTCAATATGACATGGTGGAGTAAAAGACAATTCACACCCCCAATGTGTTTACCTTCTGTCTTGTGTGGGCTTGTTCCTGCCCCATTTCTCACTATCTCTGAACCTTGAAGAGACTTTGGGCAACACAGCATGGTCACTGCCATAGACACCATAATATCCCTCTGTTTATGCTTGCTGCCAGGCCACCAGGAGCTTCCAGAAGAATGGAGTGATATAGTTTCTGATTGTGCCTTTCCCTATAGGACAGGCTGGTCCTGCTCTTAAAGAACCAACACGCATCTGTGTCAGGGTCTGATCCAAGCATTTGTGTTCCCCTCCATATACTCTACTCTTCCCTGTAACCTCAAGGACCACAACATAGGGTGCTCCTCCATGCTCCATCACTCTCATTTAACCAATAGAGAGCACATTGAAAGCTAGAAGTCCTGAAAAGCAGTAGTCACTTGGAAGAATCTAATAACAGTAAATAAATTATTTCCTTTTACTATTCTGCTTCTTTAAAACAATATATTAACTTAAGACTGAAATGAAGTTTTTTAAAAACTAAAAGGTGGAGAGAATGCCTATCATAAACAAATCCCTGGATTCAATTCCCAGTACCACAGAAAAAGTCAATAGAAAAACAAAGTACAAATTGTTGGTAATAATCAAATAGGGCCAATAGAACAGGGGAAGGTGACACCCTAGTGATTGTGGAAGCTAAGACCTGGGCTCAGTGGTCTGGTTTAAATTCTGGATCTAGCTGTTAACTTCAATGAGGGTTTGAAATCACTATGGCATGTTTCCTTTGTCCACAAAAGGAAGGTAACTATGAAATACCTATGAAATAGGCACTCCAAAGATTAAATAATGTCACTTTCAGATGAAGGATCCAGACTATCTCCTAGCATAGAATAGTCAGTGATCATTCAAAAAGGCTTAGGTGTCGGGTGTAGGGATCTTTAGCCTCCTTGCTCTTCTCGGCCAGCAACAAGGGAAGGGGACACTCCTCAACAAGGTCAGACTGGGAAAGGTAGGGCCCACTGACTGCCTCCCGGCCCTCTGGGCAGAGGACAATCAGACATGTCAGGGAGACCAGTCACAGCAGGAACTCGTTTATTGAGGAAGTCACACAGCTTTTATGTAGGGTGGAGGCTAGGTGGGAACCAATCAGCTTAAAGGTCAGCAAGGCCCAGGGGGTTTACACAGGTGAGAGTCCCATAGGACTATGTGGCAAGAAGGAGCTGATCATTCATGGAACTGTTATTAGCCAATCCCTGATGGTAGTCTGATTATTGTCATTACCTTTTGAAACTGCCTTTGAGGCCTTGATCTTGCTCACTCACCAGGGAGTAAGGAGTCAGCCTGAGTTAGTTAAGGTGTCATTAGTCCCAACACATAGGGTTAGGGTTGTAAATGGAAAAACAAGATGATGCAGAACAATGTCCACAGCATGCTCTTTTTTGTGCTGAAAGGCTGGAAATTTGTATGCTTAGTTTTTCTTGAGTTTGCAAAAGACAGTACTAGCATTTCTTATTTTCTCTTTTACTTTGATAGATATTATTAATCTATGTATGCTACTTTCTTCTTCACATTTTCTATTACCTATGTAGCATGTTTTAAGCTGAAACTTACAACTTAGTCCTTCCTTAGGTAATAGAATATTTGAAGGAACTATAAAAATTTGATGAGTCATTCAAATAACCCCGAATGCATAGCAGTGACACCTGGGATTGTCCATTTTATTGCAAGAAGAGGGTGAGAAATTTCTTCACGTCTGAATTTTATCTGTATATTGCTAGGTGGAAAGCAAATTGTTTTTGTTTTGTACAGAATTTCAAACATGAGCAATAGAGGAACATGAATGCTAAGTGGCTGTGGTGTGTGAGGGAGAGATGGAAACAAAGCTGCCCTGGGTTTGATCTGAAGATGACTGTCCAGTGGATGTGCCCCTGTGTGGTAGGTAGTTGTTTGAGGAGTTTTGAGCTCCTATCCAAGCAGTCAATACAATTATCTTGGGTTTGATTTTGCTGCTGCTCAGTGCTGGCATGAACTTCTGGTGATGGTGTACATTTGCCTCACATGGGTTGAGTGACAGGTAGTGTCTGAAGGCAATGGTTCCTTGCTATCCACATATACCTCACCAGATGGGTGACCCCTAGTGAAGATCACACTGGTTCTGATGGGCATAGTAGATATGCTGGGTGGTTGGAAAAGGAGGTCTGACACATGCAACTGTACTGGACATGGTGCACATGCATCTGGGCCTACATCAGGTCCTTTGTAGACCCCACATAATGGCCAGGAGGCATGTTATGGGTGGTAGAGAACTGGGAAAAGTGAATGGATGTAATCAGGGCCCAGGTTGGTGGGCCTGGGCAGGGGTCTTTCAAATTCTTCTCCAAATAAAGATTCTAGGAAGAAGGAAGGTTAGACATGATTTGGACTGAGTGACATGGATACTCTTGTTGATGTAGCTCTCCATCAAGTGCAAGAACTAGAAATGATGGATTTCCCCAATAAAATTCATAAAAATCAAAATTAAAGATTTAAAACACTAGCCAGGTATGGTGGTACATGCCTATAATACCAGTGACTTGGGAGGCTGAGGATCTCATGTTTGAGGTCAGCCTGAACAACTTAGGTCACCTCAAAAAAGAGGGTGCTAAGGGGTATAGTTCAGTGTTTAAGTGTCCTTGGGTTCAATTTACACTATTTAAAAATAAATGCAAAGAAAGATTTTAAAGCATATGCACCATAAGTATTTTTATGCAAATTTTTACCCAATATTTATCTTCATAGAAGACATGGGGCAGGGTAGTCTCCACACTGGCTGTTACCTTTTCTCATGCTACCATGTAGAACAGGTGGAGGATTTGGACACTGAAAAGTATAGTTGGGAGAAGGAAGGTTTTGCCCCCATTTCTGTGCAGCAGCTTTAGCAAATGTGACATTTCTACTCTAATCCTAATAAGCATAATTTCCCTGCAGCCTCTCTGAGGTCTGAGATCTCAGTGACTGGGTGGAAGTTTCTTTGAGCTGTGTATAGAGAAGGGTGGAGGAGGAGGGATGTACCTGCAGAAGAAACCAAGGTACTGCTGCAGTTTTGACCTAATCACTCCTTTGGCAGCTCTTCACTCAGCTGAGGGTAAGAAAATGCACAGAGAAAAAAGTGAAAGTTGAGGTGAAGATATAGACAGTACTGTAGAAAAGGATGAAGGACAAATGACAATTCAAAAAACACACTGGTTCAGGGCTGGGGATAGAGCCCACTTGGCAGAGTGCTTGTCTCTCAAGCACAAGGCCCTGGGTTCAATCCCCAGCACCTACACACACACACAAAATTAAAAAAAAAAAAAACTGGTTCTTCCTGTCTTTCTTGTGGCTTCTACTCCCACAACCCAACAAAACAGTTTTATGTCATCCTGCCTGCAGGCATAACCATCCAAACTGCAGAAAACTGATGGTGATGGCAGAGCCTGGAAGCCAAGAGTGGAGGAAAATATCCAACAAAGAGAATATAGGTTGAGTCAATGTGAATTACAGCACCTTTCTGCCAAAGAGCTGTGACAGCCAGAGCTGTGACTCACTGCCACCAAGGGTTTAGAAAGCCAGGGATGATTAGCCATATTTAGGAATCACAGTGACAGGTGATGAAAAAAAAACCAGAAAATGCAGAACCACTTGCCTCTGCTGGATAAAAAGAGATACTGTGAGGCATGAATACTTGCAAGCAGAGAAGTTGGTGCACCTGAGACAGGCAGAGGTAGGGAGGGCTGCACTTGTGTGTGTGCAGGCTAACAAGGAAAAGGAAAAATGAAATGAGAACAGATAAATGCCAGGGATTGGGGGAACTGATGTAGGACAGCTGACTGGGCAGGAGTGTTTTCTAATTAGTTTCCATGGCTTTCTACTGATTCTGCTCAATGGTAGTGTTCTCATAGCCCTTCCCAAAATATGCAACACCAGAGGAGAGTCACAGACACCAGGTCTGGGTGATTTCTACCTGTCTGTTGCTTCTGTATCTGACACCCTGATGAGCAGGTAACAGTGTCAAACCCAATTGCCTCTGTATAACAGGCATGAGGGGTGAAAAACAGGGTTCAGTACAAGAGCTGGCAACAGTGCAATAGCCAATTAGTGGGATTTTTGATAAAGCATAAACAAAAGTATTTTTAAGCCAGTCTCAACTGCATACCTCTTCTCTTACACCTGCAACCTGTGAAGATGACCAAGAATCTGAGGAATGAGCATAGAGGATCTTGATGTCCCAAGCTCCAGCATCATCACCCCTGATTTGTTGTTCAGGCTTACTATAACTGAATATTGTGAGAAAGAGGGCAATATTCACTTGTTAGTGACTATCAAAAAGTACTGTGTCATAATCACAATTTGCACAGAGACCACCACAACATTATACAAAAAGTGCTTCTATAAGGATCTGCCCAACCATTCTCTGGGCAGTCTCAGGTTGATGCCACTCTTGGTTTTAACCATAGTGGCCAAGGTTTAGTGTTTAAATAGCTGATGTAATAATCCTCGTTAGTTTTGCCTTTAAGTTTCTGTCCTTGCCTCAACTTCTTTGCAACAGGAGGAATATCCTCACTGCAGCACTCAGGTACCATTATTTTTGTGCTACCATTTGGGGTTCAAGTCCTTGATGTCCTAAAGAAAGAACTGAGGAAGACACTTAGAAGTAACAGGCAAGGATGTAATTAATGAAGGTGAAGGTGCAGGCAGCACTCCTTAGGGTGGAGTGGAGTGGGTTGACTGAGAGAGAGGTTCAAGGTCCACAAATCTAGGAAGTCCAGAAATCAGTGTCTTACATGCCTGGCTATGAAGCATTCACTTCCCTATATAGACCTGATTGCTCCCATTGATTGCCTCCCATTGGTTATCTTGTAGGATTTGATTAGAAGTGTCAAAAATTTTCCCCATTGGTTACTTTAGAAAACCTAATTAGAATACTGTCCACTTCATCACCATTGGTTGTTTTATAATGCCATACCTAAGGCGGGAGTTGCCATGGTGATATGCTTTTAGTGGTGGGAGTTGTCATGACAATGGGACTTACAGAGTTGTGATTGCTCAATTCCCTGTCTTGTTCTGCATTTTTCTTGTAACCCGCCTCCACCATCTTGGTGTTCCTGAACTCCTACCTAACAGTACCATCATCGCAGAAGTCTGCATTCCCAAATAATTATCATTAATATTTGGGGAAGTTTTTTTCTTTCTTCTTTAGACCAACATTCCCTATTGCATGTTCCATGCAGTCCTATCTCTTTTCCCTTCTCTGCGTGGCTTCTCTTTCACTTGTTTTTAACGTTGGTGCATTTCAACCACAAGAAAAGATACCAAGTACAAGTGCTAGTTGGGGTGTGCAGTTGGGGCCCAGGTCCTTGGTTATTAAAAGCAAAGGTGAAAACAGCACTGTGTGGTGAAGTGGAGTGGGCTGAGCAAGAGAAGTTCAGGATTCCCAAGTCTGCAAATTTGTCTTATGTGCTGACTGTGAGGCATTCCCTTCCCTATACAGAACTGATTGAAGGCCTCACCCAATTTGCTCCCATTGGTTATCTAGTAACACCTGATTAGAATAGTGTCCAATATTCTCCCATTGGTTACTTTACAATGCCAAATTAGAATGCTGCCCACTTTGTCCTCATTGGTCATTTTGTAATGCCAATCCTGAGGTGGGAATTGCCATGGCAATAAGTCCTTTAGTGGCAGGTGTTGTCATGGCAATGGGATTATGGTAAATAAGGATGAGATGACTCAGCTCCCTGGCTCATCATCCAGCAGCATTAACCTGGTAACCTGCCTCACCATTGTGGAGTACCTGAACTCTAAGACCTACAAGCTAGGAAGTGCAGGTGGCATCACCAAGGAAAGCTGCCAGTACTGGTCCATGTGGCACCAGGTGGGTGGTGATGGCTTCTTGTGTGACCACCAAACTGCTTGAGCAGCTGCAGGCTTTCAGTGTTCATGTGGACAGAGTGATTTTGTTGGGTTTCAGGGCAAGAGGCTTGCTGTAGGGCAGCTGGACGTGTGAAAAAGAGCTCTTCCTGGACAGGATTGAGAAGGTACTGTACACTCCAGGTCACCTAGCTCTCTGTGACCTTTCGCCCTCAGGCCATGCTGGGGTTGAGCTTTGTCACTGTCCCCAGACCTTCTGGACAAGACCTGAGTGTGGAAGGGTATACTAAAACTCCATGTTCCCCTATCCCCATTTGAGCCTGATGAATGAAAGTACCACCCCAGGGGACACTGTTCCAGAGGAGGAGCTTTTATACAGTGTTGTAACCACTTTTTTTTTATCAGGCGAACTTGGGAAAGCACAGGGAAAGTGATTGTAAGCTCATGGCCCACAGATGACAGACACAGGAGACAGGACCCAAACTTCAGATCAGCAAGTTTTCCTTTAGTTTACAGAAAAGTCAATTGATCAGGCATTGTTAGCACCCATTTTCTGGGTATGGAGATGGTCTGCAGGTTACAAAAGGAGTCTGGGTTTTAGAGTTTTATTGGACACTATGGACATGCAGCTTGCACAGTCAGGGACCTAGTTGTGCAGGTTAAAATTTTATCGTAGGAAGGTAGTTGTTAAAAGGTTGAAACTCATTGTTATCTGGGGAAATATGAGTCCAGATCCTGAGGGATAAGTACTCAAGTCTTGCCCATTGCTTTTCTTTCTCTGAGATCCATTGTTTCCCAGAGTTTTGATAATTTTCTGTGCCTCCTTTTAGGACTATATTCTATGCCTCCATTTAGGACTACTTTGCAGTGGGGGAAGGTCAAAGTCCAGAGCCCTGAATTCAGTATCCGCCCCTTTCCTTCAGGGTCCATTGTTATTAAGAAAAGATTTACTGGGAGGTTAATGGTTGGCTAATTGTCCCTCCCTCGGGAAAGGTGCTTGTCTCTCTAATTTTATTTGGGGGCTATCTTGTAGGAATATTATTTTCCATAACCTATTGTGGAAACAATAAGATTGCAGTCAGAAAGTAGGAGAATCCAAAGTTTATTCTACACCAGCAGGCCAGAACTTAGCAGGACAATTATTTCTCCTGAGGGGCCTGCCTGAGTAGTATTTGATGGTAAACTAATAGCTCTTCCCCTGTTAAGGGCAGTTGTGGCTCATCGATAGCTCCCAGAAAAATGCTCCGCAGACACAAGGTCTCACACAAGGGACTGTATTTTATGCGGATGATTCACGTCCACTCAGGGGGAAAAACAAAGAAGAGAAAGATGGCACGTGGCCTCTCCCAGACATTGGAATCTCATGGACTTGGAGGAACCAATAGCATGTTAGGACATAACGTGGGAGGCAGGAAGATGGCAACAGCGTAAGCCGGAAATTTCTGTAATGTAAGAGGCGGGCAGAATGCAGACTGACAGGTGATGGGGAGGCTGGAAATTCCTGTAATGGGAGAGGCGGGCAGAACACAGATTGACAGGTGGTTGGGAGGTGGGACATTCCTGTAACAGGAGAGGAAGGTGGTTTTATACCTTACATCCCCAACACTGAAAATCCCAGAGAACCTTCATTTATCTATCAATATTTTCCCTGTTTGAAACTAAAACTGAGAATTTAAAAAGGACTACATTTACTTAAAATATTTGAACATATTACATGTTAATACATATAGTATTTTTTAGTAAAATATATATTGATCACCAAAAAAAAAATCAGTGGAAAGAGTGGCACTGTTGTAAAGTTTTGCAAAGCTTGCTGTTTGGCTAATTAGAGTACAGCTGGATTCCACTCTTTCTATATTTTATGTTCAACTTGTGTCATGTAACCTGTGGACAAGTCAACTATTCACTCTTGGGAGAAACAGAAAAAAAGGCAAACAACATTTTGCTGTTACAGTAAAATAGCTTTGAACCTGTGGTACCCTAGAAGCAATGATGGTGTCCCAGGATCTGCCTTGACAATGATAACTATACCATTACATAATAGCTTGTTTGTATATAAATGTCTTTTGCTATTTAGAAATACTTGGTTTGTTCTTGTGGTTATCTTTCTATTCAAATCTTTAGTTTCTTGGTCTCTTTTTTAATTTAAACTTGTAATATATGACTTGTTAAGGTTTTTCCATATACTTTATTGAGGTATAATTGAGTTATACAAACTTGCATGCATTTAGATTGTGCCCTAAGAAAACTTCAGCACTTCCAGGATAATAAATGTATCCATTTGCCCCAGAAGTTTCTTTCTCCACCTTTACTACCTCCTTGTTTGCAAGAAATTGCTGCTGTGCCTTTTCTCACTCTAAAATTTTAATACATTATATAATCATACATTTTCCATGTTCTTGTCTATCTTCTTGTGTAATTTTGACTTTCACATCTTGTGGGTATTTTTTTCTTCTTCTTTAGTACTGATTGTGTATATTTAAGTTTGTTAATCCAATTACTTATTCACATTTGCTATGCACCTATAATATACATGAAGAACTCTACTTTAATTTTTCTTGGTTGATGCCCTGGAGTGGAATATGTTGACACTTTAAGAATCTGCCAAGTTTTTTCCAGATAACCACATTACATTCTCACCACCGTGTACAAAGATACAGCTGTTTCACCTTGTCACCAGTCCATGTTCATAGTCAACAGTCCTTTTATTTATTGCTCAAGTCTTTTCCTTGTACTGGGAATTGAGTCCAGGGCCTTTAAGCATGCTAGGCAAGTGCTGTACCACTGAGGTACATCTAGTCTTCTTTTTCTATCATACTTTATGCTGTTTGTATTTTACATAAGTCAACCAAAACCAAGGTTGTGATGATTTTTATCTTTTGTTTTAGAAGGTTTTATATTTTTAACACATTTAGATCTATGATCATTCCCACTTAATTGCTCATAGTGTGTGAGGCAGAGCTTGAGACTAATTTATTTATTTATTTATGTTTGCATGTGGTTATGAAGTTTTTTCTACACCAATTTGTGGAAAATATTCTCCTTTTCCCATTAACATGGCAAGTTTGTCAAAACTTGCTTGACCACTTAGGTGTGAGTCTGCTTGTGTCCTCTGCTGTCTTCACTTGGTCTCATTGTCCTTACATACTGTGATATTTCTGAGCTTTGCAATAATCTTGGAACTGGGTAGTGCTGTTCCTCCAACTTCTTTTCTGCTGTTTTGACTTTTCTATACACTTTACTCTTTCACTCCATTTTAGGTTCAGCTTTTTCACAAGGCTTGTTGGGGTTATGTTTAGAGTTACAAAAAATTAATAACTTAGTGTAAGGAAGAATTGAGATTTAGAAAAATATTTAATCTATTCATCTATGACCATGACACATCTTTCAATTTATTTGTCATTTAAATTTCTCTTAATATTGGTTTATGTGCATAGTTTTCAGGGTATAGGTCTTGAATAAATTTTTAATAACTGTTTTATTTGTTTTTTTAATGTATATGGTGCTTGATATCTAACCCAGTTACTCACAGATGGTAAGCAAGCACTTCAAAACTTAGCTGTTGAGTAATTTTGGTCAAAAATTTTTGATATATGCATTGAATAGGATAGGAAGATAGCAAGCAGGCAGCAGGTTTTCTACAATAGCAAAGGTAATAAAGTAACAGATTCCTCTGAAGAGAAGGGGCCCCAGAGCCAGAGACTGGACTCCTATAGGAAAGTACTGACTTGTCCTTTTCAAAGGTTTTGGTCCTTCCTCCTTTTTCTATCTCCTCTGACTCCAAACTCTCTTTTCTTTAATTAATTGCCTCAAGTGCTGTCTGGCTGACCTTTGCATTTGACCTTTGCCAGTTAACTCTGCCCTTCCCCATAAACATCATCTGCAGTGTCCTTGGAGTTTTCCCAAATTTGCTGGATAAGAGGCTGTTTGTGTGGAGTGACTGAGCTGTCTTTCTTCCAATGAAACCAGCAACACACCTTGTGAATACTCTGTCATGACTTCTCTGTCACCATAGATTTACACAGGGTTTTATATAATCACCAGCACCTAAAATGTCAGTGTTCATGATTTGCAGCACCATTCAAACATGTGGGGTGGGTAGACTGTCCACTTGCATACAGAAGGACAGTGCTTCTGTGGGGTGTGTCTCCAGTCCAAGGTGAGTCAGCTAGGAAGAACAGGACCAGAGTAGGACCCAGACCTTCTGAGTATACATCATTACTTGGAACATAGTCACTTCTGCTTTACTTGGGATCCTAGAGAAATCATCCCTCCCAGGCTGCACTGCACTGCCAGGGTCCAGCCCCAGCAGGAGTCCATGGGTTCCACACTGGTAAATGGGGCACGGGGAGACAACATCGGCAATGGAAGGAGAATGAAAGACACAGGCTCTAGTACTGGTGCAATCAATCCCACTTTATTCTGGGTAAGGCTGGGTTTATATACATTTTTCTTCAGGCTTTGATGACAGGCTTGTGATTAATAAAATCAAAGAAGTTTCCAAAGCATAGGCAGAATTTTTTTTACTGAAAGATTATGAGAAAACAGTAATCTTACAGATTATCCTTACCTACTCACAATTATTTTAAGAATATTTAACTAAGTCAATGAGCTAATACAATGTTTATTTACTTAATATCTAAACTCTATATGACCTAAGACTATTCTTATTACTTTTGCGGTAAAGCGATAGACAAATAATGTCATGTGACCATCTCTACTAGGTCCATCTGGTTAATATCTAAATTGCTGAGTTAAGGGCTACAGGAGGGCAGTGGTCACAGTGGTTCTCGTGGCCAAGATTTTTTACTGAATAAATTTCATTGTCTTATGTAGCTCTTTTTCCCAGAACAGGGCATTGTGTACCAATGTTTATTATAGGGGTGACCTATTCTTTATAGGAAGGAAGAAATGGTGTAAAAACTTATTCTTTTACCTTATCGCCACACACACACACACACAAAAACCATCATCTGTATTAAATTACCTGTAGGAGACAGGGGGAGATCTATATCTACCTTCTCTAAAGGCTTGCCTTTAGGGGGGGACCAGGGCTTGCCATTGATAAAATAAACTGGTCCATATCTAGTAGCTATTGTGGGAGGTGCTTTGTGCTTAGAACTTGGGGAAACATTGTTATCTATAAGTTTCTGTGCCCCAACAGGTTCTGGCTGTGCCAGTAAATGCAGTGTTTGATTTTTAACATAATAAAAACATTCTTCTGTAGTGAGGTTAACATCACAGGGTTTCAACATGTGTTTTGTCTCCATGATGTCTTTCTGGAAATTTGTAGAATTATTCCCATCACCTCTAGCAAGATCCTCAGACTGAGGTGAGTAATATATTATTAGGAAAACTCCACAGAATAACATCCAAGCTAGGGAGGCATACATCTGGCATGCAATCCTTTTAGGATGAGTCTTTGCAATCATCCTTCAGTGGAACTCTGTCAAGCACTGCAAGGAGAGCCAGGAGCCCCCACACTGCACCAATTCTTCTGTTTTTTTTTTATTTTTTTTATCAAGCAAACTTTTACACATTCATGAAAGCATTGCGAGATACATTTCCATGTACAGTAGTGATCACTACTACAGGATTGCATGTTTGACATTTTAAACATGTAGTTCTAAAGGATAAAAAAGCTTCATTTTCTTGCATTTCACTTACTATTGTACCTTTCTTTTTAATAGTTTGCTTGAACCAAATTCCAGATAAATGCCACACACTGTCATTTGTTGAGCAGTATTTTTGTTTATCCCTCTCTTTCCCCTTTCTATTTATTTATTTTGGTATGAGGAATTAATTACTGAGCCTCATCTGCAGCACATTTTATTTTTTCAAGACAGGGGTCTGCTAATTTGCTCAGGGCCTTACTAAGCTTCTAAGGCTTGCTTTGTTTTGTTTTGTCTTGATTTTGGTTTTGCTTTTGTTTTCCAAAAATGATATAATTTTATTAATATTTTAAAGAAAAAAAAACTGGATGTTATCATCTTTACCATTCTTCTAAATCTACTAATCATTTGCTGAACTCCTACTGGAGGATAGTCTAAAGTGTTGGGGACAGAAGTTTTCTTATAGTAATAGATTAAGAGCTAACTTTTGTTGGCAAAAGCTGGTACTATGGTGTGCATAAACAGCTATATTCCTTGGACACAAAATTCTTGGGGCTAAGGCTGACTTTGAAATTGCAATTAATAAAAAATTAGAAATTGCAATCTTCTTGCCTCAACCTCCTAAGTTGAGTTACTGAGATTACATGTAAGTTTTTAATTTATTTTTAATAAGATTATATAAATGCAAACATTGTGTGTGTTTGTATAATTTACAGCATACATGTGGTTTTGAGATGTATATTTATACATATATATACATACAGGTAATCCTCTGAAATAATTCCTTCAGGAAGAATCTCTTTTCTGGTAGCAGAACTTGAGCCAATAGTTCCACTGGAAAATTTTTTGACCCCCTACTCTATCCCTGACCATATGTCTTTTGAAAAATCTTTGTGAAATGTGGATATTTTGTGTTCATGCAAGTTTGGCCACTGAGAAGTCAAGGACTTTTCTTGTCTGGTCTGTAGTTTGATGGGGAATTGGAACTTGGTGATCAATGATGGAGGTGAGTGTCTTCAAAGACTTGTGCTTTCTTTTCTCAGGTCTGTATTGGTAACAGAGGACTGTAAAGTGTATTTACTCTCTTGAAAAAGAATGAGGTTGCTGACTGACAACTTGATGAAAGGAAAATTTACAGCATTGAAGGTAGAACAGAACTTTGAAGGTGTAACTTCATAGAAGCCTGAAGATACATTGGACATTCAACAGTAAGAGGTGTGTGTGTGTGTGTGTGTGTGTGTGTGTGTGTGTGTGTGTATCTGGGTCTGAGATAGAGAAGCAGACCAACATTTCACTATACCCAAACATTAAGGCATGAGACTTAAATACTGTGGATTTGAATTATGCATTTATCAAAATCAGATTAAGACAGCCACAAAAGTCTTCCATGGTGAAGATGAGCTTCTTGAAACTAACTTGTGCCATTCAGCAAACATCAGATGCATACCTTTTGTGCATTCAGCTTTGTTTACTTCAGTAGGAATGAAGAGAGTGCAGTTCAGCATTGGTGTGAGGGCACTGTTATAGACACCAAAAAGTGCAGAATATTTTGTATTCTCGGTTAACATTTGGTGGCAGGACACACACACACACACACACACACACACACACACACACTCCCTTTCTGCCCATCCAGCCAACACGCTATCCCTGGTGAGAATACAGCTCACTCAAGCCTACATTCTTCTAAGATGTCTTTTCCTGTCCTGTGCTGTCATGGAGTCCTTAATGATTTTTCTCTTGGGTCTGTCAGTTCTGGTCTCAGACTCTCCATCCACATTCTACCCTGTCTTCTGCATTCTACTGTCACTTCTAGTCACTTTCATCTTTGGGGACCTTGTGTTTTGGATGATACTGCCCATAGTGTTTGGGCTGTGAGTTCAGGGGTCCCTAAGCTCTACCCTGAGCCCTACCACTTGGAAACTGTACAAACTCATTTCCTTTCCTTGCTGTGTTTTAATCAGTAAGAGGAAATAGGTGATGATGGTACCTGCCCAGTGGAGGTGATGAGTTGGTATCCTACAATGTGGGGATGCTCAGTGTTTGTGGAAGCATGACAACACCACTTTCTACTATAACTATGACAGCTAGCACCATTATTGTTTACTAAAAACCCAGCATTCTAGCATTGGTGGGAACAGGTCAGAGGCCTTGGGTTAATGAAGAGTTTGGCATGTAGAAAGTTCGAGTTATGTGGGCAGTGACCACCTCTACAGGGGCTTATTGTGCACTGAAGTCTGGTAGGTAGTGTCCACTAGCATTCACAGGGACCCCACATGAGGGTGGAAGTGGCAAGCAGAAGGCCAGAGAGGAAGGTAAACTCTTATTCACATGAAATATCTGCTGGCAGAAGGCCCTTGTCTTACCTCCCATGTAGTGTAAGCCTTTTTTTTTTTTCAGTTGGCCACAAGAGATCATTTATTAATTAATTTTTTAATCATTAAATGGGGGAAATACACAAAGATACATAGCTTCAATAGGTGTACTTCATGAGGATAGAAGTGAAATCATAATGCGTATCAATAGCAAATACTGTTATTGCCTATCACAATGTAAGAACCTTTGAAACAAAAAACATTCAATCTTTTCAAAGTTTTTAAATTTTTCATGTATTGTTTTAGATGTAGATGGACACAATACTTTTATTTATGTGGTGCTGAGAATCAAACCCAGTGCCTCACACATGCTAAGCAAGCTCCTTATCACTGAGTCACAACCCAGTCCTGAAACATTCACTTTTACTTGAAGGGGGTGCATTTTCTTCCTTACACCCAACCCCCATCTGCCTTGAAACTCTGATCAAAATATCAGACCTAAAATTCAACAAGTCCTAGCACTGAGGCAGGTAGGAATGGTAGTTACATAGCACTACTACACTCTCCCAATGTCAAAGCACTAGTTAGATGGTTTAAGATTGTTGGAACCTTCTGATTAAAACCTTTTCTTGACACTAATTAATCTAGAATTCACCTCCCTTCAGCTTCTATCCACTATCATCTCTGCCCTCTGAAGGAAGAATCAATGAATTTCTTTCTTCTATAAAACTTGGGAACTACTTATATCTGCAGGTGAAGAAAATGTTGAAGTACATGTCAAGAGTCAACATAATCTATCATTAAATGTCAAGTGGAAATAGGGCCATGTCACCAATCCTATGGAACACAACCTTTTCTTAAATTTATAGTGCACCAATCAGAACACTGCCTCTCCATTATGAAGGGGATAAAGGCAATTTTACCAGATGTTACATGAATTACACTGTCAGACACATGGGAAACTCAGTGTCACCATACATGCTCCTCAAAACTTTAAATGACACATAGTCACTTCAGTACTCATTCTTGACAGAATACTGTAAATTACAAAATAACTCCAAAATGCAATATCACCTGATGTCAGAAAATTGGTGCCACTACAAAACCATAGGCATGACAGAAAGCAAATAACACCAGAAGTAATGCTATTATATACTCAAGAGTACACTAGATATTTTCCACATAATCAGTTAACTATAAAAAGAATTCAAAGTAATAAAAAAAGAACAAAAAATTTAAAAGGGAAAGATACATTTTATATTTGATAATGTAGCTAAAATTAAAATAGTATTAACTTAAGAGTTCTTTATTTTGTACTAGAACAAAATTTTTCTTTTACTTTCAGCTTGTCACAAAAATAAGCATATGTTCCTACCAAAGCTCCTAAAGAACCTATAAACTTCTAAGTTATACATGAAATAATTAATGAACATTTTTTCTACTATTAATTACAGTAGTAATGAATTAATTTATTTCCTCTTCATTCTGTACCTAAAGTAATTTTATAATTTGTATTGATAGAATATACTGATATTTACCACCATACTATCTGAAGCAGCAGTATTCTGGCTTGACTTTTATTAATCATCTTCCACTGGAAATACATCTTCAGTGGTTAAGAATTTGTACCTTAAGTATAACATTACCAAATGCTGGCTAGGGAAAGAATCCTGCAGCAGGGAAGAGCAAGAAGAAAATTCACCATCTGGGCTACTGTCAGTGCCAAATGCAGTATTAAATTTAATGTTTTTTGAATTTTTACACTTGTTTCATTTTATAGCAGAGACCACTGACTCAGTCAATACTTACATATTTATAATGTAATTGGTGCATTAAAACCAGAGGTTTCCAGGAGAAGCTCCCTTCTTTAACATATAAATAAGACAAAACCCATACTCCTATATTTAATAACTGCTTTTCTTCCTTATAGATGAAATCAGTCCTTTGTCACAATACATACATATTGGCAAGGAATGGTGCTGACTAAAAAATAAAACACACTTTGGGTGATAATGGCTTGGATAAAACATTGAGTGTGCCAAAAATAATTACATAATACACAGTTATAAAGCTGGAAGAGACCTTGAAAGTTATCTTTTTCCTCATATCATAGATAAAGAAAAAATATTGATGTACAGGGAGAAGGAACTCCATAAAGTTCACCTGTGAAACTGTTCATCGGTGACATAGCCAGAACCAGAGCTGAGTTCTCCATACTCCATGCCCTGGTCCTGTTTTCCAGTTAATGAATTAGGCACAGTCCCAATATTTATAAATATCCATGACAGGGTTTTTCAAAATGGCGGCCTAGAGGGTGGCTGCATTTCATGTTGCTCCAGGACTCAGGATTCAAAAGAGGAGATATTGAGAGACTTGGGACCAACTCAAAGCAGCCAGGTGAGTCTCTCCCATTGGGGAGGCATCCCGGATGGGGCAGTAGTCCCGGAATGCAGGGAACTTTGTGAAGTAGAGCTGCCCAGTGAGACACCCCTCCCCCCGCTGGAGCAGTGAACTCGGACAACTGGGAGCGGCATAGAGGAGGCCTCTCAGCACAGCGCTGGGACTCGGAACAACCACTGGGGCTCCAGGCGGCTGCCCAGAGGAGGAGAGGCGAGTAGAGCTGTTTGGACTTAGAGCAACCACTCCTGAACACCGGGGACCTGCCCGGAGGAGGGGGAGGAGGAGTGTGGCTGCTTGGATTCGGAGTGACTGCACCAGAGCTACAAGCGGTTGCCAGAGGAGGAGCTGAATGGCAAGGTGTTTGGACTCAGAGTGACTGCTTCTGAACGCCAGGGCCTGCCCGGAGGAGTAGGAGGAGGAGGAGGAGGAGCACGGCAGGTCGTTTGGACTCACAGTGACTGCATTAGAGCTCCAGGCAGCAGCTCAGAGGAGGCAATTAGTGAATTGTTTGGACTCAAAGCAACAGCTCCTGAACACCGGGGGACTGACTGGAGGAGAAGCACAGTGGGTCGCTTGATCTTGAGTGGCTGCACCAGAGCTCTGGGTGGCTGCCTGGAGGAGCTTGCAGTGGGTCATGTGGACTCAGAGTGACTGCTCCTGAACACCCGAGGGGTTACCTGGAGGAGGAGGAGGAATGGGGCATGTCACTTGGACTCGGAGTGACTGCCCAGGGCTATGGGTGGTTGGCGGGAGGAGGAGACGCACAGTGAGTTGCTTGGACCACACTGGAACACCGGACGGCTGTCTGGAGGAAGAGGCATGCAGCAGGTCTCTGGGACTCAGAGAGGTTGTATGGGGCTCCAGGTGGCTGCTCACAGGAGGGGCTGCATAGCCAGGCGAAGTGCAGAGCAGGGTCCCAGGACCTAGGAGGCTTCTTGGTGGAAGAGCCGCACAGAGACATGCTTAGGGGTGGAGCGAAGGTTCCAGGACTGCGGGCAGATTCTCTGATGAGGGGCAGCCTAAGGAGACTCATCTGCGAAGGGTGAGGCTCCCAGGCTCAGGAGGTAGGGCCGGGTCCCTGGGAACTTTGCAGAGGAAGGCAGCCCAGCCCAGGCAGCAGCTGTAAATTGAGGGGAACCTCTAGGAGGGGAACTGACCTGCAAGACCTCCCCACTGTGTGAGTCTTCCCTGCCGGGTGAGATTTCACCACAAGGATGGTAAAACCAGAGACACAGGCCCAAACAGGCCTTGCCTCGGCCTGCAGCCTAGTTCCCCTTTGGATGACCATTGGTCAACAAGTGGAGGCACCTCTGCCCACTAGCAGGGAATATACCCCACCTGAAGGCCACCACTCCTAGAGAGGCACTTTCCTTGTGGAACACCGCACTATCAACTTTCTCCAAGACTTCAGCCTACTGAAGGATAAAAGGGGATATATAGAAATCTTCAGGGACATTGTAATTTGGTGGAGGAAATCTGCAATATCTCAGCGGTCCACTGATACCTGAACAATATGAGAAAACAAGGAAAGAAAATGCCGCAAACAAATCTAGATGTTACATCAATAAAACCCAATGACCGCATGGCAGAAAAAATGACAGAAAAGGAGTTCAGAATGTACATAATTAAAATGATCAGGGAAGCAAATGATGAGATGAAAGAGCAAAAGCACGCACTGAATGATGACATGAAACAGCAAAGGCAAGCATTGAATGATCACAACAATCGACAGTTAAAAGTGCAAATACAGGAAGCAAAAGATCATTTCAATAAAGAGTTAGAGTTACTGGAAAAAGAAAAACAAAGAGAAATCCTTGACATGAAGGAAACAATAAATCAAATTAAGAACTCCATAGAAAGCATATCAAGTAGGATAGAACACCTGGAAGACAAAACCTCAGACATTGAAGACAAAATATTTAACCTTGAAAACAAAGTTGAACAAACAGAGAAGATGGTAAGAAATCATGAACAGAATCTACAAGAACTATGGGATGCCATGAAAAGGCCAAATTTAAGAATTATTGGGATTGAGGAAGGCTTAGAGAAACAAACCAAAGGAATGAACAATCTATTCAATGAAATAATATCAGATAATTTCCCAAATCTGAAGAATGAAATGGAAAATCAAGTTCAAGAGGCTTATAGGACTCCAAATACACAAAATTACAACAGACCCACACCAAGCCACATTATAATGAAAATACCTAACATAGAAAATAAAGACAGAATTTTAAAGGCTGTGAGAGAAAAGAACCAAATTACATTCAGGGGGAAACCAATACAGATATCAGCGGATTTTTCAATCCAGACCCTAAAAGATAGAAGGGCCTGGAACAACATTTTTCAAGATCTGAAAGAAAATGGATGCCAACCAAGAATCTTATACCCAGCAAAACTTACCTTCAAATTTGATGATAAAATAAAATCATTCCATGATAAACAAAAGCTAAAAGAATTTACAAAAAGAAAGCAGCACTACAGAACATTCTCAGCAAAACATTCCATGAGGAAGAGATGAAAAACAAAGAAGCAAATCAGCAAAGGGAGGAATTATCCTAAAGGAATTGTCAAATAAAGGAGGAACCAAGTCGTGTCAAATAAATAAATAAATAAATAAATAAAATTTAAAAAATGAACCAAATGACCGGGAAACCAAATCATATCTCAATAATAACCCTGAATGTTAATGGTCTGAAATCATCAATCAAAAGACATAGACTGGCAGATTGGATTAAAAAGAAAGATCCAACAATATGTTCCCTGCAAGAGACTCACCTCATAGAAAAAGATACCCATAGACTAAAGGTGAAAGGATGGAGAAAAACATACCATGCACATGGACTCAGCAAAAAAGCTGGAGTATCCATCCTCATTTCAGATAATGTGGACTTCAAGCCAAAGTTAGTCAGAAGGGATAAAGAAGGACATTTCATACTGCTTAAGGGAAGCATAAATCAGCAAGATATAACAATCATAAACATCTATGCCCCAAACAGTGGCTCATTCATGTATGTCAAACAAATCCTTCTCAATTTCAGAAACCAAATAGACCATAACACAATAATACTACGTGATTTTAACATGGCTCTCTCACCACTGGACAGATCTTTCAAACAAATATTGAACAAAGAAACCATAGATCTCAATAACACAATCAATAATTTAGACTTAACGGACATATATAGAATATACCATCCAACCAAGAGTGAATACACTTTGTTCTCAGCAGCACATGGATCCTTCTCTAAAATAGACCATATATTAAGTCACAAAGCTAATGTTAGCAAATACAAGATGATAGAGACACTAGCATGTATTCTATCAGATCATAATGGATTGAAGTTAGAAATAAATGAAAGAGTAAAACACAGAAACTATTCCAACATCTGGTGATTAAAAAATATGCTATTATATGATGAATGCATAACAGAAGATATTAGGAAGGAAATTAAAACATTCTTAGAGGTAAATGAGAACAAAGAAACATCATATCAAAATCTCTGGGACACTATGAAAGCAGTACTTAGAGGGAAATTTATTTCATGGAGCGCAATTAATAAGAGAAGTAAAACTCAACAAATAAATGACCTAACACTACAGCTCAAAGCCCTAGTAAAAGGAGAACAGACCAGCACCAAAAGTAGTAGAAGACAGGAAATAGTTAAACTCAGAGCTGAAATCAATGAAATTGAAACAAAAGAAACAATACAAAAAATTGGCAAAATAAATAGTTGGTTCTTCGAAAAAATAAACAAAATTTATAAACCTTTACCCACACTAACAAAGAGAAGATGAGAGAAAACTCAAATCACTAAACTTTGGAATGAGCAAGGAAATATCACAACAGACAGGATTGAAATACAAAACATTATTAGAAGCTATTTTGAAAATCTATACTCCAACAAAATAGAAAATTTTGAAGACATCAACAGGTTTCTAGAGACATATGAATTGCCTAAACTGAACGAGGAGAACATACCCAATTTAAATATACCAAATTCAAATACTGAAATAGAAGAAGTCATCAAAAGCCTACCAACAAAGAAAAGTCCGGATACAGATGGGTTCTCAGCCAAGTTCTACAAAATCTTTAAAGAAGGGCTCATTCCAATACTTCTCAAAGTATTCTATAAAATAGAAGAGGAGGGAACCCTCCCAAACTCATTCTATGAAGCCAATATCACCCTCATACATAAAACCAGACAGAGACTCATCAAGGAAAGAAAATTTCAGACCAATATCCTTAATGAACATCGACACAAAAATTCTCAACAAAATTTTAGCAAATTGCATACAAAAACATATTCAAAAGAGTGCACCATGATCAAGTGGGTTTCATCCCAGGGATGCAAGGTTGGTTCAACATCAGGAAATCAATAAATGTAATTCACCATATCAATAGACTTAAAATGAAGAATCACATGATTATTTCAATAGATGCAGAAAAAGCATTTGATAAAATACAACACCCCTTCATGCTCAAAACACTAGAAAAAAATAGGGATAGTGGGAACATTCCTTAACATTTTAAAGGCCACTTATGCTAAGCCCATGGCTAATATCATTCTAAATGGTGAAAAACTGAAAGCATTCCCCCTAAAAACTGAAACAAGGCAGGGATGCCCTCTTTCACCACTTCTATTTAACATAGTTCTTGAGACCCTAGCCAGAGCATTTAGACAAACCAAAGAAATTAAAGGGATATGAATTGGAAAAGAAGAACTCAAACTATCCCTGTTCGCTGATGACATATCATATATTTAGAGGAACCTGAAAATTCCACCAGAAAACTCTTAGAACTCATAAGTGAATTCAGTAAAGTAGCAGGTTACAAGATCAATGCTCATAAATCCAACGCATTTTTATACATAAGTGATGAATCTTCAGAAAGAGAAATTAGGAAAACTACCCCATTCACAATAGCCTCAAAAAAAAAAAAAATACTTGGGAATCAATCTCACAAAAGAAGTGAAAGACCTCTACAAAGAGAACTACAGAACATTAAAGAAAGAAATTAAAGAAAACCTTACAAGATGGAAAGATCTCCCATGCTCTTGGATAGGAAGAATTAATATTGTCAAAATGGTCATACTACCTGAAGTGCTATACAGATTCAATGCAATTCCAATTAAAATCCCAATGACATACCTTACAGAAATACAGCAAGCAATTATGAAATTCACCTGGAAGAATTAGAAACCCAGAATAGCTAAAACAATCCTTAACAGGAAGAGTGATACAGGGGGTATTGCAATACCAGATCTTCAACTCTACTACAAAGCAATAGTAACAAAAACAGCATGGTATTGGTACCAAAATAGAAAGGTAGATCAGTGGTACAGAATAGAGGACACGGACACAAACCCAAATAAGTATAATTTTCTCATACTAGACAAAGGGGCCAAAAATATGCAATGGAGAAAAAATAGCCTCTTCAACAAATGGTGTTGGAAGAATTGGAAATCCATATGCAACAGAATGAAACTAAACCCATATCTCTCACCATGCACGAAACTAAACTCAAAATGGATTAAGGACCTCGGAATCAGAACAGAGACCCTGCAGATTATAGAAGAAAAAGTAGGTCCAGATCTTCAACATGTCGGCTTAGTACCAGACTTCCTTAACAGGACTCTCATAGCACAAGAAATAAAAGCAAGAATCAATAACTGGGATAGATTCAAACTTAAAAGCTTTCTCTCAGCAAAGGAAATTATCAGCAATGTGATGAAAGAGCCTATAGATTGGGAGAAAATCTTTGTCAATCATACTTCAGATAGAGCACTAATCTCCAGAATCTATAAAGAACTCAAAAAACTGTACACCAAGAATGCAAATAATCCAATTGACAAATGGTCTAAGGAAATGAATAGACACTTCACAGAAGATCTACAAGCAATCAACAAACACATGGAAAAATGTTCAACATCTCTAGTAATAAGAGAAATGCAAATCAAAACCACCCTAAGATTCCATCTCACCCAAATTAGAATGGCGATTATCAAGAATACAAGCAACAACAGGTGTTGGTGAGGATGTGGGGAGAAAGGCACACTCTTACATTGCTGGTGGGACTGCAAATTAATGCAGCCACTCTGGAAAGCAGTGTGGAGATTCCTTAGAAAACTTGGAATGGAACCACCATTTGACCCAGCTATCCAACTCTATGGCCTATACCCAAAGGACTTAAAATCAGCATACTACAGAGATACAGCCACATCAATGTTCATAGCTTCTCAATTCACAATAGCCAGATTGTGGAACCAACCTAGATGTCCTTCAATTGATGAATGATAAAGAAACTGTGTTATATATATACAATGGAATATTACTCAACCATAAAGAATGATAAAATTATGGCATTTGCAGGTAAATGGATGAAATTGGAGAATAACATGCTAACTGAGATAAGCCAATCTCAAAAAGCCAAAGGACGAATGATATCGCTAATAAGTGGATGATGATACATAATGGGGTAGGGAAGGGTTACTGTTAGGTTTAGAGTGAGGGTAATGGAGGGGGTCAAGAATGGAGGAAGGATGGACTGTATAGAGGGAAAAGAGGGGTGCAAGGGTGGGGGAAGGGAAAAATAACAGAATGAATCAAACATTACTCTATGTAAATTTATGATTACATAAATGGTATGTCTTTATGCCATGTGCATACAGAGAAACAACATGTATCCCATTTGTTTACAATTAAAAAAATAAAAAATGAATCCATGACATTGTTAGAGAGATTAAGAAATGATATCATGATAAGTGCAAAATTATTGATATTTTATATATCAATTAGAGCAGCAAGAACTTTGCTTCCTATAAAAAAAATCAATGTGTATATTTCTGAAATATGACTTTTTCTTCCCCTCATATACATTAGTTTTAAATTTTTTTGTTACTAAGAGAGCCTTAAGTACATTCAAAGCCAGGATAGTCTTTCAAAAATGTCACAACTTTTAACCAATTTTGGGAGAAAAACCCCAATAACTTGGAGTTTCATAATCTTTTAAATGTATGAGTATCTTTAAAACATGAAGTAATTTTCCCAACCCAGGTTATCCCCTCTGCAAGTCTTTTTCAGTCTTAAGAAATTTATTAAAGTATTTGAATGCAATAATTACTTTCCCTCTGAGATTTAAATACTAGGCAACAAAAAAATTTCCGAAACTTACCTGCCCAAAAACTTGTAAAATAACTCAACTTGTAAGCCATTTGCTAAACAATATTAGTTCCCACATTAAAAAATAATTAGGGGCTTGTGTTGTGACTTAGTGGTAGACTGCTTGCCTAGCATGTATGAGACCCTGGACTTGATCATCAGCACCATATAAAAATGTAGGTATTTGTTCACCTACAACTAAAACAAAATATTTTTTTTTAAATAAGTTATCTAATTAGTGTAGATAAGTAGTAAGTAATCTAATTAATTATTGCACATTTGAGTCTTTGAAAAGACATCTTCACCCATCAAATAAAACCTAATGTGATTTCTTTTTGGAGAGGCAAAATATAGGAATTTTATAGCTATTATTGAATGTCAATCCATAGGGTGGAAACACTTTTAAACCAAATCAGGAGCCAGAGTGATTTGCTTTTAATATATTTTTCCACTGGGCTCTCTGCACATATGCAGTAGTAAAAGAAAGAGTCAACTGAGCCAGCTTGCCCACACTGTCCTGTTGACACTTGGACTATGAATGTGTTTTGTCCCAAGTTTTCTCACTAAGCAATTTAGTCCAGTGTAAATTGCCAGGAGTTGCCATGTTTAAGCAAAACACACCAAAAACATATTGCTACAGAAAATATCATCCAGAAGCCACTGTCCCTCCCCACTATGCCTCTCCTCTGTGATGACATCTTATTCACAACTGGTGTGTTTAACTACAAGACTGCTCATTATCCCTTTATGCAGTAATTCTTCCCAACAGATGCATCAGAATGCTGTCAATGTGCCCAGGGCAACCTGTTCAGGCTGGGGTTGGTCTCAGTGTAGCCCAAGGGTCTTCTTTACCAACCTGGGGCACATTCTTACTGCACACCACAGGCACATAACAGGACAACACATATCATATAAGGACAATTAGGTCTCATTGATCTTAAAAATTCATGTTTAAATTTCTTGTACAAAAAATGTTTTCAATTAATTTGCATTGGCTATATTCCAATGGCCAAACCTAGTATTAGAAGGTTTCCCTGCCCAACATAGAAGGCTGCTGCCATTACTGTGTATTGGTGTGGTTGTGTTATAGTTAAGGACTGGACCATCAAATCCATCTACCCTAAGAAAGCAATTTTTCTGTCTAGCTTACTTGCTCATTCTTTCTTATGAGTTTATATTAAATGTTAACAAGGAAAGGTTTATATAATCTTTAATAAAATTATTGTTATCTGCTCCCACTCACCTCTAAGTCTATCAGACTGTCATTTGTTTGATCCCAAGCACTGACCACGTTGTTATATTATGGTGTCTGAGGTTTTCTCACTAAATAAAATATGAGCTCCCCAAAGACAGGAAATTTGCCTCCACTGTCCTACAAGATCCTGAATGAATGAATTATACATCTGTAGGTCTGGGCAGATCTTTCAGATAATGACAAATTATTTTTCTTTCAGCTTGGGTACTCCACTTTGAAAATGCTAGAGTGCCCATCCTAAATGTCCTTGGAGAAGTTGGAGTCAGGTTCAAGGTGAGTTTCTAGTCACAGTCCTGTGTACTGTGCAGTTTTTCCATTGTGACATATTTGCACCCACTTTGCATTCTGTCTTTGCTTGGTTAATAGGCATGCATGGCTCTCTGTTGGATTATTGGCAATGTGGAGCCTTCCTCCCAGAAGACAGAATCTGTGTTGTGTTGGGAATCTTCTTCATCTGTGAAACTTTCTCTTTTGCCTTGAGTAAGGGATGAAATTCTCCTTCCCAGTGGTTGTAAGAGAAAGTCCAGTGGGTTCCTTCACTAACTGTAAGAGGTCTTTAGGTCCAGAAATTGTGGAAAACAGATGAGATCCAGAGAAATTCAAACATGGAAGACTTTATTGGAGATTTTGCCTGAGAAGAAAGAATAGAGCTGCATTTCTGACTGAGAGAGTGCCAGGCTGTCCTTGGATGAAGGGACCAGTTTTTATTTCTGTGTATTTGTTGTTTTTCTTGTGCCAGACTAGCTCAGACTATTCTCTGGGTCTGTTCTTAATCTTCCCTCAAGCTTCATTGTTCAGTGTAGTTTCTCTTGTGCTGGACTAGTTCATATGCAGGGTAAGCAGCATGGAGTCAAGTCCCAGACTCTGAAAGTTGCATGAAAGCAGGCTTGTGGCAAGAAGCTTGCAAACATGTTTATTGCAAGAATAGCTATATATTTTAGTTTTTTTGTCCAATCACAATGTGCCACCGGGGATCAGACCATCAGGTTCCTATAACGGGTTCCCTTGCTAACACTGAGTCAATTTGTGGCAGTTGTGTACTTTCCTAGGTGGCCAAAGAAGAATGCTCCTCCCCGTAAGTTTTCCTTACACACTTGAGATGTTCATTGCTGCCAGCCAAGAAGTAGGATATCTCCCAACATGTATTTGTTGCAGGACAGTGTTAGTTTCAGACTTTTATTGGTTTAGGGCATAGTTTCAAAAGGTGTTTTTTATTTATTTATTTAATTTTTTGACCTGTGCAAACATTAGGGCTTTGAGAATCAGTTAATCATCTTGGAGCCTAGGCATTGCTAAATTTTTCCTTCTGGTGCAGAATTCTGTGCATACATTTTATCTTGTCAAGAATGAATTGCTATAGTTATATAAAAAAGTAGTTGAGTGGAGGAAAGAAAGCACTTAAGTAACAAATGAAGGTGGAAATTGGCTTTCAGCCTGATGCAATGATGTCATGATAGATTATTTTATCTAGCTCATCCCTGGAGACTGTATGATAAGGCATTCTGGTTTTGTTAAAAACTTGACTTTGTTCTGTTATTGTTGTGTTGTTTTATTAGAGATTTAACTCGGGGCATTGAACCATTGAGCAACATCCCCAGTTCTTTTTATTTTTAAGTCTCTTGCAAAATTACCCAGGCTGTCCTTAAATGTGTGATCCTCCCACTTTAACCTGTTCATTCCCTGAGGTTCCACGCAGGTGCCACCACACCAGGATAATATACTTTGATTTTTAGATCAATAAGATTAAGAAGATAAGTGGGTAATATAGAATACACATAGCTTCCTTTTAATGGTAACAGTGAGTACAGATGCAGAGCAGGAAACCGTATATCATACTCTTAATTGCTGGAAGAAAGTTCAATTTTGGGGGTATATTTTACTTTTTTCACATAGGATCCCTGACTGTCTCACTGAGGCATTGTCATGATCAAGCTGTCAATAACACAGACTAAATATGCTTGTTTCTTTCACAGTATCAGCATTTATTGATTAATAATAAATTCTCATGATGCAACACTTTAATTTCTGGTGGTTATCCAAACACTCATAGGTCATCATGACTCACCTAAGGTCACCATGATAGTTTTAATCTGGAAAAACAGTACATTTATTTCAGTTTTGATTTCCAATATTGTGACACTCTAATCACACTTTACTTTTCACACAGTGATTATTTATGTCACAGAAAAACTAAGAAATGTTTAGAATGACTGCAGAGTTACAGGCTGTACAGGTCAGGAGCACAGGCAGAGATCTGAGCACAGAGTCAGAGTCATCATAGTGGTCAACTGAGTATTTTAAAAAACAATTCTGCAGAGCTTGCAAAGCAGAGAATCCAAATGGGTGGGAGTTTCAGTGTCAGAGTGACAGCTCGAGTGCCAACTTGGAGTGTGCTCTGTGTGGTCATTATGGGCATGGTGATACCTGAGGATTGAATTTCAGAACGTGAACACTGTGAAAATTTTCCTATGCAGAGCTCATGGTGAGTGATTGGGTAATGAGTTCAGGGTGCTGGCCTGTCCATTCTCAGGGGTTTCCTTTTATGGGTGTTCAGTGAGGGGGTCGCATGTGGTGGTGAGGTTGATAAGATTATGTGTCTGGTGTCTCTGATATGATTTGGAATGTCCACATATGTTCAGGTACTACTTGATTTATTTTGGTAAGTCAATGCATGTAAGTTATTTATCCATTGTATCTGATGGTTTCAGGTACATGGTGGTGATTTAATGGAACAGGCAAGGTGTGGAACCATTCTATCTTGGCACTTTTACTCAAAATGGAGTAGCTATGGCAAATTACTTTTCTACAAGATGGAGTAATCGAGTTGAGGCATAGCCTTAAAACTGCTGTTCCATACACCATGATATGTTAGAAGTTTCAAAAAAGGTTGTGCCCTGGTGCTCAAAACCTAAGAGTGCACAATCCAGGGACTTGAGTTCCTGCCCTAATGGTTTATGGAATCATATTTTAGGTTTTTATAGGGATGGTTCACATAATATAAATTTTAACATTTTAAAATATATTTATGAATGTCTTTAATATATTCACCATGTTGCATAATTATTAATTCTTTTGAGGATGGAGCATTTATGACAAAGTCAAGAGGTGCAAATATTCCAGTGTAGGAGGAGGGTACAGAGGACCTCAAACAGGACAAGGCACAAAAAGACAAAGCTTTGGGAGCTCCCAACCCCATGCACATAGTTGTGACAGTTTGGTCTCCTCCCAGATCTATGTACATTTGAGGAAAAGCAGGTAGGCAGGGATCTGCTCAGGCTGGACCCCTGAGAGGTGCTCTATTAACCTCTCAGCTTGAGGTAGGATTCTCGTGCTTCTAGATGCCTCTGACACTGTCCTGACTTTAAGTCAGCTGCTGGTGGAGAGGGCACTTAGGGGACTGTTTGCCTTTGGCAGAACCTGGGGTATGTGCTTGTTTGAGGGCAACCTCAGCACTGCCTCTCCACTCTGGGTTCCTAAGTAAGGCTTCACCCACCAGCATTTTTGCTAGTAAAGGTCCTGGAAAAGGGTAGGGGCAGGAGTGGGTGAATCACCTCACATTAATAAAGGCTCATATGGACTTTCCAGGGCTGGAATCCCCTGTGCCTGAATCTTCTTTTCCACAAGATAAATAAGAAAAATGTCACACAGACAGGAAAAAGGCAGCAGAACTGTCTAGTCTATTTTTTTTGTTTTTTGGGTGCTGGGGATTGAACCCAGGGCCTTGTGCTTGCAAGGAAAGCACTCTACCAACTGAGCTATCTCCCCAGCCCCCAGAACTGTTTAGTCTTTTTCACTGTATGTGAAGATGAGTGCGATGCCTTCTGTGATACCCACTTGCTCCTCAAATACAGGGCACAAACTGTACTTGTGAAAGTCAATGTTTTCAAAATCCCCTGAACATTCAGCAATGGGGGCAGGACAACAGCAAACATGGGTAGGGAAAAATGGTGGACCCAGTACACAACCAGGTAGAGCTATGTCTAAAGCTTTGGGGACTGGTGGGGTCCCCCAACACCCCATCTTCCTTGAGAAGCACATGGAGAAATGGGGTAGGGTTTTACCCAGTCTCCATGTGGCCCCTTGAGTTCACCTCCAGGTAACACCCAAAGAGCAGAGCAAATTACACAAGACACCCTGAAAAAGAACAACACACAGTGAGTTCCCCCACCCCTATGTCATTTAAATCAATCTGGTGAGCCCATTGAAAACAAGTATGTATCTTTTGTTTTTCCTATGTACACATATATAGATTTATTTATGGAGCCCACTTCTCACCTCTATGGTGGGAGGAGATGGGGATGCCAGAAGAGGTGAAAATACAGGGCTCAGAGAAAGTGAAAGGAGTGGAGAGGTGGCTGCAAAGAAGGAAAAGTATCTCTTTCAGTTGGGAAGCACAGGAGCTCCATTGACATTCATTCTCTGCCCCCAGCCGGTGGAAGAGGGTGTGTGCAGGCAGTTTGAGTCACCCCAGTTGACAGCTCTGATGGCCCCACTGGCTGTTGAAGGGGGAGCGAGGGAGGTAGGGTGGGGCTGCAGGAGTGGGAGTTGGGCAAACTGGGAGAGCCATGAGAAGGAGTGGCAGGGCTGTGTAGGGAGGAAGAAGTGGTTGGCAGTGTGGAAGATCTAGGAGCCTTCTTGCTGACTAACTTGCACTCTGATGCCCCACTTATGCTGATGCCCTTGGAAGGAGTAGGCACTTTGGGCAGGATGAGTTGTCCAGAATGACATGGTGCTTGAGAGGGAGAGAGCCAATCAGTTGCCAGTGATAGATGTAGGTAGTGTCTGTGAGGGTGTAGTATTCCTTCAGGTGCTTGTCCTCTTAAAGAACTTCCACCTTGTATTTTCTGGGTACATCCATTTTCTTGCAAATGAACTTGGCGATGTGCATAATAGTCATGGCAGCTGGTCATCAAAGGAAGGACATCCCTGTATTCTCCGTGTCCCCATCTCCATTCCACAGAGGGTCCTTCTTCTTCCTTACATCTTTGTAGCAATCCATGAAGAGACTGATAATCTAATCTTTGCTCAGTTTTGACTTCTTCTTCAAGACCTTGTCTATGGCCTCACTGGAGCCATTGGGGACCACTATGAGGAGGTGAACTGTGTAGAAATCCCATCACCAGGCTGGGGAGATAGCTTAGTTGGTAGAGTGCTTGCCTCGCAAGCACAAGGCCCTGGGTTCAATCTCCAGCACCAAAAAATAAAAATAAAAATAAAAATAAAAATAAAAATAAAAACACAAGAAATCCCATCACCATTTCATCTCACCATTAAAAATTCCAGGGACAAATTTATAGACAAAGTCTTGAAGACTTTTTTTTTTCCATCTGATACTAAGCAGCAGTCAGGATTTATGGAACTGTGCATGTCACATGGGGCAGTATTTGTTGGTCTGCATGTAGCAATGGATGAATGTTTTGCAGAAGAAATGCAAGTACTCCATGATGGTGGTCATATGGATAAAATACCCCACACAGTGGGCACACATGATGTTAGGTTTCAGCTCCCTCATTTTGATCCATGTGGTGTGTCATTTAAGAAGTGTGATGTCAGGATTGGGACTGGGAGAACTGGGGACCTTCACTATTTAAGGTAGGATTGGGTGTATTCATGTGGCTGGTTCTCTCTGATGCTCTCAATGTTTACTAGGTACCAAGGTTTGGGTTCCTATAGGTCTCATGGAGGGGAGGAGATGGGAGGGAGGGAAGGAAGAAGGGCCAAAGCCATATCACTCAGTGGCCAGGGGTGGGAGAATCCTATGCTAAGAAAAGTTTGTGAGAGCAGCTTGGGATGGTAAGGAAAAAGAAGAAACTGACTCTCAACTCCTGATTCCAGAATATTTTTATCACCTCAGTAAGAAATGTTATATCTTCCAGCCCCTTCTTACCTCCATCCTTTGATATCTGCTACTTTGTGTTGCATGTGTATGGATTTGCCAATTCTGAACATTTATGTAAGTCATTATTATATGCAGTATGAAGTCTTTATGACTGGCTTCTTTCACAATGGGATTTTTTTTCAAGATTTTTCATTTCACAGTGTGAATCATGACTTTTTTTGACTGCATACTATTTTCTACAAATACACCAAATTTTATTTATCCATTTATTAACTGGTGTGTGTTTACTTGTGTTGTTTCCAATTTGGGGCTATTGTCTGTAAACATGCTATGATTATTCATCCTTAAGTTTTAGTGGGTTTTGTGTGTGTGTACAATGTGTTTTTGATTTAATTTTGTATATGTACAGAAATAGAATTTCTGGGTCATATGGTAACTTTGTTTACAATCCATTTTTTTAGTCATACCAATCCTAGTGGTTATGGAGTCATTTCTTGTGGTGGATTTATTTTGTATTTCCCTAATGACTAATCATGTTTAGCATCTTTCCCACCAGCAAAGTATATAGGTAACAGGTGCTTGTTGGCCACAGTTATTGTCTTTGAAGAAATATTTTTTTCAAATTGTTTGCACATTTTTAATTAGACTACTTATTTTTCCCCTCTTTTCCACATTTTTATTGGTATATATTCATATGCTCACACAATCTAATAACATAATCGGAGAATATCACTTCCAACACTTGTAAGTAATGGTTAACTGGAGCCCAGCAATAAGGGTTAAGGGAAGAGCTAATAAAAAGGAAAGTACACAGGATGATGAAGAGCAAGAAGTGGTTTTTGTTGAAAAGTCAGTCCACTCTTATTATCTATTCCAAGGTCTTATCAACTTACACTAGGTTACATAGCACAGTTATATTAGAAACTGAGCAGATTACATAAATTACTTGCTTCTCAGAGCCCACTAATACCAAAGGTTTTGTAATAAGATAATGTCTCCAGGCCTCAAGGACAGAGGAGTTGCAGAGCATTTCTAAGTCATTCAGAGTACCTTTTGTCTTAAGGAGTTTGCTCAACTCAAAAGACTTTTGCTCCTCTGTACATTGACTGACCTAAAATCCCTGCAACTCCCCTTTTTTGTTGTGTATGGCCTTCTGAATAGACATGACTGTTCTTCTGTTTAAGAATGGTTGAGGGATAAAGCAAGGCAAACATTGGCAAACACAAGAACAGCATAATAAGGCAAGTATCAGTAAAGATCCTCCAGTGAAAAGCTGATGATCCATGTAAAATTTGGCAGCCATGAGGTTAACCAATCTAATAAATCTCAACCACCATCATCTCACAACTTTCTTTACAGTCTCTTTAAGATAATCCAATTCCCTTTGAATGGGTTTACTATTATCAGCTAAATTGAAAACACTTATTGTTAAAATCTTGGTGTCCTATATTATGTAACAGCAAATAATCCATAGCAGCCCTATTATCAAGAATAGCTTGATGATACAAACTTCAGAAGAATTACCAATTTCAGCTAAATATGAAGGCAACCCCAACAGGGATACAATAACAGAGAAATAGCACAATTATAGTAAGCTTATTTGTAGAAATTTGGGTAAGTTTGGCAAACAGCTACAACCAAGTTTTCCAGGGTATATTCTAAACACATTTAGATGAGAAGTTGTTGAGTAGATGTTGTTAAATTCTTTATATCCCCTCCCAAGTTACTAGATGATTCAAAGACAGAGGGTCTCTTGAACATCTTTTTCTTATTGGAGGTTCCTTCTTTGAATCAGGGGTATATTTATCCAAGGTCAAATAAAATTTGGGAATTGGATTGTGAAGTTTTTTGCTTTAAAAGGCACATTTTAAGTATTTGATGTGTACATTCAACTAAGGTCTGTCGAGTAAGATTGAGGAATTCTATGGGTTACAACTATATTCCATTGATTACAAAACTGAGCAAAGGTACTAGAAGTATAAGCAGGTGCATTGTCATGTTTTAAATGATGAGGTTTACCCATGGTAGCAATGCAAAGGAGCACATGAGAGATACAGTCTGAGACCTACTTTGAACAATGTGCATTGGTACATATAAGACCTGAGGATATATCTATGGTAACACGTGAAAAGGATTAGGGGTGCAAAGAAGAAAAATGAGTTACATTCATCTGCCAAAGAGCATTAGAATGTAAACCTCAAGGGTTTACAGTTTTCCAAGCAGGGGAACAAAGAGTGTGCAATGAGAGCAATTATTAACAATAAAATAGGCCTCTTGAGAGGAAATCAAAAAGGTATTTATTAAGGAGTGAGTATTTTGATGAAAAAATTGTGTGATTTCACTGCATCTGAAAAGAGGATAAAATGATTTTATAGCAGCATCAACATGAGCATTTTCTTCAGTGAGTGGTCCAGGAATCTTAGTGTGGCTACATATGTGAGCAAGAAATATGGAGTTGAATAATCCTGTAAAAGAGATTGAAGAGTGATAAACAGGGATAACAAATTAGAGTCCAAATGAGGTGACAAAATATCAGGAAATATGAGGCATCATTTTGACTATATACTGAGACTCTGTAATGATGTTTAAGGCAGTGGGAAACATATGAAGAGCCAAAATAATTGCAGCTGATTCTGCTTACTTACTGAGGAGAAGCTTGAGGCAATGTGTAATAATCAGTCCATTTTTTATCAGTGAATATAGATACCACACCCCATTGTTTTCCTCTTTCTGTATAGACAGTAATCCCACTGCAAAATGGAATGGAGATCATAGAAAAAGGAGCATGAGAGACTTGACCCAAGGAAAAAAAGACATTCATCTGGAGGCGTATGTAAAACAATGGACGCTAAAAAAAAATTCATTTAAGACAGCTAGATAATATGAAGAAAATTGCAAATAGTGTAAATGTAAATTCTTTCCACAAATAAGATAAAGTACATAAATATCCAATACTATAAGACATAAAATAAGATTGTGATTATCTGAGAACAAATGAACATACATATCAGCATAAGGGAGAAGACTTTTTCCAGAAAATTGAGGAGAATATAACCATTCTATTATATAGGAGTTTTGATTATAACTGGCAACAAATGCAGCAAAGATCATAAGGCTTTCCTGTAAAGATTATTAGAGATAAAGGAACATTGAGTAATGGAAGTCTGTCTATAAGAAGTGTAGATAATTTCTCACTAGTGCAGTGAAGAGCTGCAGTCAGTGCAGAATTAAGTGGAAAAAACTGGTGGGATTATGTTGTTTTTTTAACAACTGAGAAAAGGGCAACAACATATCAGTAGTTAAAGAAATATATCATCGAGCCGAAATTAAATGTCTAAAAATTGTTGTAAATGAACTAAGGAAAATTTGGAAGGAAGAGACAGTTTTGGAGTATGAGGAATGGAAAAACGGAGTATCTTATGTCATAAACAGTTAATCGGGAGTTGTTGAATTTTTTTCTGTGGCCACATGGAGGCCAGATTGTAATAGAATGTTATAATTTAATTAAAGTATCTTTAAGTATTGACCCAGCAATCAAAATATCATCCATATAATGATAAACAAGAATATGTAGAAATAATCATCAGAAAGGCTGAAGAGCCTTATTTACTAAATGTGGGGCTATTTAACATATGGTGAGGAAGAACTTTCCACTTTTATCAGCAGGCTTATGATGATTGAAAACAGGAACTGTGAAGGCAATTTTTTCTCAATCATCAGGAAAGAGAGCAATAGTAAAAATACAGTTTTTTAGGTATATTACATATAAGGAAAGATCCTGAGGAATTATATTAGGGTTAGCCAATCCACATTGAAGTGGACCATAGGCTGTATATATTTATCAATTTCTTTTAAATTTTTTAATACTCTCCATTTTCCTTATGTTTTCTATATGATAAAAAATGGGTGTGTTCCATGGGCAGGTAGGAGGTTCAATATGTCCCAATTTTAAGTATTCTTGAATGAGGGCCTCTGCAGCTGCCACCTTCTCCCTAGACAATGGCCATTGTTCTACCCAGACATGAGTGGTGCCCTTCCATTTTAATGGTAAGGAGGTCAATTCCGCAGAGGCCCCTATAAAAAAGAGCAGTGACTCCATAGAGATTTATAATTTGCATAAGATTTCTCTGTCCCAAGTAGGAAAGGGAATTGCCATAATGTACAGTTGAATATGAGTAATAACTTGCTGTGTGTTGGAAGGGGTGGAGCATTGCAACCATAGAGAGCTTTTAGACACCTGTTTATTATTTCCTCCAATGCCCCAAACTGGGTGTCCACTTTGAGAAAGGTATCTGTAACATCAGCACTGGTGTCCAAGAACCCTGCGATTTACTGTTCATTTAAACAGCAGGTTAATTTTGGTCTATTTTCAGTAAAAGGTAACAATGCTCCAATAATAGTGGAACCAAGTCCTGCATTCCCTCTTTCATTTAGGGGTTGTTCAGCAGTAATATAAAGAGTGACAATTAATTGAGCTATGGAGGATCCTTTTGGGAGTTTTAAGAACATGTGAGACCAAAATTCAATGCATATTACACCACTATAATCAGAATTAATCACTCCAGGAATTATAAATTTTCCTTCTTTAGCACTGTGAGAGCAGGGCAAAACTAAATTTGAGTAGCAACTTTACAAACTTCCCAAGGGAGATGTATTTGAGCATCCTCAGTAGTAATCAAATCTCTTTCTGTGCTCCCTCTAGTGTCATGAAAGGATTAGTGGAAGGAGCTTCTGTTTGAATTGGAAACATCTGTGAAGAAGATATCTGCATCTGCAGATGAAAAACCTTCCTCCTTCTTTGGCCCTGGGTCAGGAGTTTACCTTTAATTGGGTTTCCCAACATGACTCTTTTAGATCTGCATTGATTAGCCAAATGAAATCCTTATGACAGATTGGACATTTCTGATTGGGCCATTTTTGTGACCCTGTTTTTTATTTTACAGTCCTTTTGAAGACAGCCAGGCCTTTGAAAATTGTAACAAAGTTTATCAGGGGTTTTTAGAGCAGCAGCCAGTAAAGCCACTTTAGGAGTTTCAGTTCCAACATCTTGACATGCCTTCATTAAATTAGAAAGTGTAGTGTCCACTTTATGGTAGATTTCATTACTTCCTTACAATCTTGTTTGGCATTTTCATAAGCTAGTTGTTTGGTCAGAATATTGACAGCCTCCAAATTGTCTACTTGTCTTTCAATAGCTTTACTTAATCAGTTAACAAAATTAATAAAAGTCTCCCCCAAGGCTTGTTTAATTACAGCAAAGGACTTGGAAGAATCCCGAGGGTCTGAGATCCCCCTCCATACTTTACAAACTAAGATTCTTATCTGGGCAATGGTGACTGCAGGCAACTGAGCTTGCTGTTGTAATGTCCCTCTTCACCCCAGGCCAAACAATTCATTATAATCAACATTTCCTACAGCATTATTCTCAGCTTGAACACAGGCTAAATCAGAGTATTCTTGTGAAAACACTATTTTGACCAGGAGAAGTAACCATCTTCAGCAATGATTTCCAATCACTTGAACCAAGGCATAACCCATTCCCAGCCCCTCTATCATATTGAGTGAAATTACTATTAATTCCACTCTCTAACACCATCTTTCTTAATTTCTTAATCACAGCAAAAGGCAATTGTTCATATTCTGACTGATTAGCATTATTTAATCTAATGAGGCAGACAGCCAAGGTAGAAATTTCTCCCTCTGCAGTTGATTGCCTGCAGATAATTGAGACTGGACTGGGAGAGGGATAGGAGGGGGAGAAGTAGGAATGCAAGAAGATGACTGAGAAAAAACTTCTGTCTTAGAGACTACCAGAGAACTTAGTGGTTCTGTCAAAGCTATTTTTGAGATAGGATCTTGACACAAATAGTAAGCATGTAAAACAGGTATAGGAGCCCTCAGCTCCTCATGTAATTTTTTACCTATGTTTTCCCAATTTTGGGGTCATAAGGACTCACTCTTTCAATACCATGGACAGCAAGAATCTATTTCAGACAACAAAGCACCAAGATTAGCATTACTCACAGTATGTTTAGCCTTACAAAGCAAATAATACAGTTCAGCCCAATATCAATGTTAAGTGTCAGATGGAATTCCCCATAGCCTACCAGTGGAATCAGTGCCAGCTGATGAGTGATGCACATCAAAGCCTGTTTAAGGCAGTAAGCTAACCCTTTCTCCCATCAACACATCCATAGGGTACCTGTGCAGCACCCCAGAGGTTAAGGTTAATTGGGATCCATTTATAAGGGTTAAGGGGAAAACTAATAAAGAGGCAAGCACACAGGATGGTGAAGAGCAAGAAGTGGTTCTTGTGGAAAATTTAGTTCAGTTTTATTACCTATTCCAGGATCACATCAAGTTACCTAGGTTACATAGTGCAGTTAGCTTTGTGCAAGTTAGTTATGTGCAGATCACATAACTTGCTTGCTTCTCAGAGTCCACTAGTAACAAATATTCTTATAATAAGAAAATGTTGCCAGGCCTCAAGGACAGAGGAGTTGCAGAGCATCTATAAGCCATTCAAACAGAGCAAGTTTTGTCATAGTTTGCTCAATTTGAAGGACTTTTCCCTCTGTACATTGACTGACCTGAAATCCTACACTTCTCCCTCCCTCCTTACCTCCCATCTCCTGATCCCTTTCCTCTACTAATCTCCCTTTGATTATCATTAGATCACCACTTTTTCTTCTCTGTCTTCCACATTTGTGGAAAAATATGCCACCCTTAAACTTCTTAGTCTGGCTTATTTTGCTTAACATGGTCTTAGGTTCCATCCATTTTCCTGCAAATGATATAATTTCATTCTTATTTATGTCTGGATAAAACTCCATTGTGTATATATAAATCACATTTTATTTATCCATTCATCTGTTGATGGTTATCTACTCTCATTCCATCATTTGGCTACTATAAATTGAGCTGCTAGAAACATGAATAGGCATGTATTCAGTATAGTATAAATTTAATTCTCTAGGATAAATACTGAGGAATGGTGTAGCTGGGAAATTTAGTGGTTACTTATATTTTTGATGTAAAAAGTTTTTTTTTAATTCTTTATATACTCTAGATATTCATCTTCAGAAGACTAGCTAGCAGAGAATTTTCACATTCTGTGTTTTTTCTTCACAATTTTAATTGCTTCCTTTACTGTAAAAATACTTTTTAATTTGATGCAATCCAATGTATTAACTATTTGGTATTATTTCCTGGTCTGAGTTGCTTAATTTCTGGCAAGATTTCTAGGTCTTTGATCTATTTTGAGTTGATTTTTCTACAGGGTGAGAGATAAGGGTCTTGGTTCTTCCTTCTACATATAAATAACTACCTTCGAAAACACCATTTGTTAAAAAGACTATTTTCTCTACCAAATGTTTTTGTCACTTTTGTGAAGGAATGGCTAACTGTAGACGTGTAAGTTTGTCTCTTTGTCTTCTGGGTTCTACAATTGGTCTTTGCATTTTGTTTTATGTCACTACCATGCAGTTTTTGTTATCCCTATAGTGCTAATTGAAATTAGGTTTGGTGACACCTCCAGTATTGCTTTTTGGCCTTTGAATTACTTCTAGGATTATGAAATTCTTATTCTTCAAATAAATTTAGTTCTGTGAAGAATATCACTGATATTTTGATTGGGATTGCATTGAATCTTTATATTGCTTTTGTATATCTGACCATTTTGACAATATTAATTCCATCTATCCATGAGCACACAAAGTTTTCCTGTCTTATGAGGTTTTCTTCTTGAGTGTCTATAGTTTTTATTGTAGAGGTCTTTCACCTCTGTGGTTAAATTTATTTGTCTAGGGTTTATTTTTAATCTATTATGAATAAAATTGTTTCTGATTTCTCAGATTAATTTTTAGTATATGGGAAAGCCATTAATTTTTTAGGTTAATTTTATGAACTGCTCATTTTCTGGATTTATTAGCTCTAGCATTTGCTTCATGAAGTTTTATGGATCATCTAGGTAAAGAATCATATTGTCTGTAGTGATAATTTGACTTCTTTCTTTTATTTCCTTCTCTTGCTCTTCAATTGTTCTGGTGAATTTTCTAGAAAAAATTTTCTAGAGAGAAAAAAGGCAGGAAAAATTAATTCCCCAGCCTGGTTAAAGAGGCTGTTTTCATCCCATGTCCTGAGACACAGAAAATCTGAAAGTTGGGAGTCAGGGAATGGGACCCTTAGCTTTTCCTCAGGTCTTCTGGGAGAGGAAGGGAAGGTGGGTTTGTGATCTTATTTCTAGCAGTGGTCTTTGACTCAGACACTGGTGTGACTGGACCAAGTCTTTCTCTTTTCCCTGATCAGTTGTGGATTTTTAACTAATGAAAACTGAGTATCCCTTTGGGATAAAAATGAGCTTTTTTACAAGATCTGAATGTAACATCACCTTTCAAATATTTCATAATTATTGTTCAGCTGGTGATTTCTTTCTTTCTTTTTTCTTTTTTTTTTTTTTTTTTTTTGGTGCTGGGATTGAACCCAGGGCCTTGTGCTTGCAAGGCAAGCACTCTACCAATTGAGCTATCTCTCCAGCCCCAATTTTTCTACCATTTCTAAGTGAAAAAATTTACTCACATTCTCTAAGAAAGAGTGATATGTTAAAATATAGCAATAAATTCCAGTTTGTAAGGTGTTTGAAAGCCTTTTTTCTGACTTTCCTGTTAATAAAACATCTATGTTCAGTGACTTCTATTTTCTCTTCTGTATACTTTGGTGGTTTTCCAAACCAGATATCAAAAGATTCATAAAAGACCATACATTCTCATTATTAAAGAAATCACTGGTTCCCAGGATAAGGTTCTTTGATTTCAGAATTTCAGAGCTTGTTTCGGTCAACTGATGTTAGCATGCAAAAGAAGTGGTTTATGGAAATGTACACTTGGGGGCTATGCTTCCTCTGAAAATAGAACTAGATCAGAAACATTGTGATATTTTTGGGCCATTGTACTTCAGCAGAGCTGGCTGAAAATGCAGTGATGTTTGATGTATGCTTATGACTTCTGAAATCATTTCTGTGTTCTTATCTTGAAATAAGCTGTCAGGGCTCCAGTAAGACTCCACCTGGTCACAAAAGGGCAGAGCAGGGCAAGATGAAGGAGGATGATAGTTTGTAAAATCTATGGTAAATGAAGGAAAATGGTAAAGCCCTAGGAAAAGTCGGAGACCAGAAAAGCTTGTTGAGGGTGTGAGTATATCTGACCACCAGTAAAGCAAATTTCAAGGGACTATTAGGCTTCCATCCAAAATTCCAGGGAGGGGTTATTGATGGGCCTTGAGGAACAAGCTGTGTGAAGAGAGAGTCATGGTCAAACATGGCCACTATGAAGCTGTCACCAGACTCACCTGAGGCTGCTGAGTCTTTCAATAATACCTAAAGCAGCAGGGATACAAATGAGGGTCAAGGTGAATGCAAACAATACTAGCACCATGTTGACTAGTGTACCTTGTCAACTTGGCCACACTGTCCCTCTTGGGGAACTGTACTTTAGGAATAATCTTTTCCATAACCTTTCAATGAGGAAGAACAAAAAGGGGAATCTTGGATTGACAAAATGTCACACAAAAGAGAGACACAAACTGGGTTTTGATGGGGAACCTGGAATTACATTTACTCTATTTGGGACATGACTGAGCCCTGAGCAGGGAGGATCACAAGTTCAAGTCCAGCCTGGGGGATAAAGTGAGAGACCCTGTCCCAAGAGAAAATGATAAGCACTCCCTGCTGGGTGGTGTGTGGGTGTGATTGCAGTAGCTTGGGCGGCTGAGATCGGAAGGAGGATTGCGAGTTCAGTCACCCTCAGCCACTATGTGAGGGCCTGCCTGAGAATAAAAGGAAACAGTGACTCTGGATGTGGCTCCATGGTTAAGCACCCTTGGTTTCCATCACCTTGGTACCAATGAATGAATGAAAGAATGAATGAATGAATAAATGTGTGGATGTAGCTCAGGGATAGATCATCCCCAGGTTCAATCCCCATATTGAGAAAAAAGTTTTTTTTACGTATGTATGTATGTATTTGTGTGTTTATATATCAAATACTATGATACATATGTATGTGTGTATATGTGTGTGTATTCTTTTTTATTTCTTTTTACATATTTATACTTATATGTGAGAGAAGGCATTCAGTCACCCACAGAATGTACCAAAGTAACTGGTAGTCAAAGGTCGAAAGTCACCTTTTCTGCAGAGATACACGCAAGCTATGCTTCTCTCCTGCTAGCCCATCTAAATGAGAGAGGCAGAAGACAAATAGACGTAGACATTTTTTTATTCTAAGCAAATGGAATACATGTTCTTTCTCTGTTTGTACATGGAGAAAATGCATACCATTTCTGAAATCATAAATTTACATAGGGTAATGTTGTTTGATTCATTCTATTTTTTCCCTTCTGCCTATTCCTCCCACCTCTCTTTTCCCTCTGTAGAGTCCTTCCTTCCTCCAATCTTGCCCCCCTCCATAACCCTAACCTTAAACCTAACCCTAACCCTAACACTAACTCCTCCAACTCCCATTATGTGTCATCATCTGCTTATCAGCGAGATCATTCTTCCTTTGGTTTTTTGAGATTGGCTTATCTCACTTAGCATGATATTCTCCAATTTCATCCATTTGCCTGCAAATGCCATAATTTTATTCTTTATGGCTGAGTAATATTCCATTTTATATATATATACCACAGTTTCTTTATCCATTCATCAATTGAAGGACATCTAGGTTGGTTCCACAATCTGGCTATTGTGAATTGAGCAGCTGTGAACATTGATGTGGCTGAATCTCTGTAGTATACTGATTTTAAGTCCTTTGGGTATAGGTCGAGGAGTGAGATAGCTGGGTCAAATGGTGGTTCCATTCCAAGTTTTCTGAGGAATCTGCACACTGCTTTTCAGAGTGGCTGCACTAATTTGCAGCCCCACCAGCAATGTATGAGTGTACGTTTTTCCCCACATCCTCTCCAACACATATTGGTGCTTGTGTTCTTGATAATCACCATACTAATTGGGGTGAGATGGAATCTTAGTGTAGTTTTGATACATTTCTCTTATTACTAGAGATGTTGAACATTTTTTAATATATCTGTTGATTGCTTGTAGATCTTCTTCTGTGAAGTATCTGTTCATTTGCTTATCCCATTTGTTGACTGGATTATTTGTGTTCTTGGTGTAGAGTTTTTTGAGTTCTTTATATATTCTGGAAATTAGTGCTCTATCTGAAGTATGAGTGGCAACGATTTTCTCCCACTCTGTAGGCTCTCTCTTCACATTACTTATAGTTTCCTTTGCTGAGAGAAATCTTTTTAGTTTGAATCTATTCCAGTTGTTGATTCTTGCTTTTATTTCTTGTGCTATGGGAGTCCTATTAAGAAAGTCTGATCCTAAGCTGACATGTTGAAGATTTGGAACTACTTTTTCTTCTATAATCTGCAGGGTCTCTGGTCTGATTCCAAGGTCCTTGATCCATTTTGAGTTGAGTTTTGTGCAGGTTGAGAGATAGGAGTTTAGTTTCATTCTCTTGCATATGGATTTCCAGTTTTCCCAGCACCACTTCTTAAAGAGGCTATCTGTTCTCCATTGCATATTTTTGGCCCCTTTGTCTAATATGAGAAAATTGCATTTATTTGGGTTTGTGTCCATGTCCTCTATTCTGTACCATTGATCTTCCTGTCTCTTTTGGTACCAATACTATGCCGTTTTTGTTACTATTGGGTTGTAGAGTTGAAGATCTGGTATTGTGATACACCCTGCTTTGCTCTTTCTGCTAAGGATTGCTTTAGCTATTCTGGGTTTCTTATTCTTCCAGATGAATTTCATGATTGCTTGCTCTATTTGTGTAAGGTACATCATTGGATTTTAATTGGAATTGCATTGAATCTGTATAGCACTTTTGGTAGTATGGCCCTTTTGACAATATTAATTCTTCCTATCCAAGAACATGGGAGATCTTTCCATCTTCTAACATTTACTTTAATTTCTTTCTTTCGTGTTCTGTAGTTCTCATTGTAGAGGTCTTTCATTTCTTTTGTTAGATTGATTCCCAAGTATTTTATTTTTTTCGAGGTTATTGTGAATGGGGTAGTTTTCCTAACTTCTCTTTCTGAAGATTCATCACTTATGTATAAAAATGCATTGGATTTATGAGCATTGATCTTGTAACCTGCTACTTTACTGAATTCACTTATGAGTTCTAAAAGTTTTCTGGTGGAATTTCCAGGTTCCTCTAAATATACAATCATGTCATCAGCAAACAGGGATAGTTTGAGTTCTTCTTTTCCTATTCGTATCCCTTTAATTTCTTTGGTTTTTCTAATTGCTCTGGCTAGAGTTTCAAGGACGATGTTGAATCGAAGTGGTGAAAGAGGGCATCCCTGCCTTGTTCCAGTTTTTAGGGGGAATGCTTTCAGTTTTTCACCATTTAGAATGATATTGGCTGTGGGATTAGCATAGATGGCCTTTAAAATGTTAAGGAATGTTCCCACTATCCCTATTTTTTGTAGTGTTTTGAGCATGAAGGGATGCTGTATTTTATCAAATGCTTTTTCTGCATCTATTGAAATAATCATGTGATTCTTAACTTTAAGTCTGTTGATATGGTGAATGACATTTATTGATTTCCAGATGTTGAACCAACCTTGCATCCCTAGGATAAAACCCACTTGATCATGGTGCACTATCTTTTTAATAAATTTTTGAATGTGTTTTGCTAAAATTTTGTTGAGAATTTTTGCGTCGATATTCATTAAGGATATTGGTCTAAAATTTTCTTTCCTCAATGTTTCTCTGTCTGGTTTAGGTATCAGGGTGATATTGGCTTCATAGAATGAGTTTGGGAGGGTTCCCTCCTCTTCTATTTCATGGAATACTTTGAGAAGTATTGGAATGAGCTCTTCTTTAAAGGTTTTGTAGAACTCGGCTGAGAACCCATCTAGTCCCGGACTTTTCTTTGTTGGTAGGCTTTTGATGACCTCTTCTTTTCCATTGCTTGAAATTCATTTATTTAAGTTGTGCATGTCCTCCTGGTTCAGTTTAGGTAATTCATATGTTTCCAGAAACTTATTGATGTCTTCGTGGTTTTCTGTTTTGTCGGAGTATAGATTTTCAAAATAGCTTCTAATTATGTTTTGTATTTCACTCATGTCTGTTGTGATATTTCCTTGTTCATTCAAATTTTAGTAATTTGAGTTTTCTCTCTCTCTTTGTTAGTGTGGCTAAGGGTTTATCAATTTTGTTTATTTTTTCAAAGAACCAACTCTATTTTGTTAATTTTTTGATTGTTTCTTTTGTTTCAACTTCGTTGATTTCAGCTCTGATTTTAACTAGTTCCTGTCCTCTACTACTTTTAGTATTGGTTTGCTCTTCTTTTTCTAGGGCTTTGAGGTATAGTGTTAAGTCATTTATTTGTTGATTTTTACTTCTTTTGTTGAATGCGCTCCATGAAATAAATCTTCTTCTAAGTACTGCTTTCATAGTGTACCAGAGATTTTGATATGATATGTCTGTGTTCTTGTTTACCTCTAAGAATTTTTTTTATTTCCCTCCTGATGTCTTCTGTTATCCATTCATCATATAATAGCATATTATTTAATCTCCAGGTATTGGAGAAGTTTCTGTTTTTTATTCTGTCACTTATTTCTAATTTCAATCCATTATGATCTGATAGAATACAAGGAAGTATCTCTATCTTCTTGTATTTGCTAACAGTAGCTTTGTGGCATAAAATATGGTCTATTTTAGAGAAGGATCCATGTGCTGCTGAGAAGAAAGTGTATTCATTTTTTGTTGGAGGTATATTCTAAATATGTCCTTTAAGTCTAAATTGTTGATTGAGATCTATGGTTTCTTTATTCAATTTTTGTCTCGAAGATCTATCCAGTGGTGAGAGAGGTGTGTTAAAATCACCTAGTATTATTGTGTTGTGGTGTATTTGATTTCTGGAATGGAGAAGGAATTGTTTGATTACATGAATGAGCCAATGTTTGGAGTATAGATATTTATGATTGTTATGTCTTGCTGATTTATGCTTCCCTTAAGCAGTATGTAATGTCCTTCTTTATCCCTTCTGACTAGTTTTGGCTTGAAGTCCACATTATCTGAAATGAGGATGGATACTCCAGCTTTTTTGCTATGTCCATGTGCATGTTATGTTTTTTCCCATCCTTTCACCTTTAGTCTGTGGGTATCTCTTTCAATGAGATGAGTCTCTTGCAGGCAGCATATTGTTGGATTTTTCTTTTTAATCCAATCTGCCAGTTTATGTCTTTTGATTGATGAGTTCAGGCCATTAACATTCAGGGTTATTATTGTGATATGATTTGTATTCCCAGTCATTTGACTCATTTTTGTTTTTTGACATCATTTGGTTTCTCCTTTATTTGGCTATTCCTTAAGGCAAATTCCTCCCATTGCTCATTTGCATCATTGTTTTTCATCTCTTCCTCATGGAATATTTTGCTGAGAAAGTTCTGTAATGCCAGCTTTCTTTTTGTAAATTCTTTTAGCTTTTGTTTATCATCGAAGGATTTAATTTCATCATCAAATCTGAAAGTAAGTTTTGCTGGGTGTAAGATACTTGGTTGGCATCCATTTTCTTTCAGGGTTTGGTAAATGTTGTTCCAGACCATTCTAGCTTTTAGGGTCTGGATTGATAAATCTGCTGATATTGTTATTGGTTTCCCTGTGAATGTAATTTTATTCTTTTCTCTCGCAGCCTTTAAAATTCTGTCTTTATTTTGTATGTTAGGTATTTTCATAATAATGTGCCTTGGTGTGGGTCTGTTGTAATTTTGTTTATTTGGAGTCCTATAAGCCTCTTGTATCTGGTGTTCCATTTCATTCTTCTGATTTGGGAAATTCTCTGATATTATTTCATTGAATATATTGTTCATTCCTTTGGTTTGTTTCTCTAAGCCTTCCTCAATCCCAATAATTCTTAAATTTGACCTTTTCATGATATCCCATAATTCTTGTAGATTCAGTTCATGATTTCTTACCATCTTCTCTGTTTGGTCAATTTTGTTTTCAAGATTAAATATTTTGTCTTCAGTGTCTGAGGTTCTGTCTTCCAGGTGTTCTCTCCTATTGGTTATGCTTTCTATGGCGTTTTTAACTTGGTTTATTGTTTCATTCATTTGAAGGATTTCTGGTTTTTTTTTTCAGTATCTCTAACTTTTTATTGAAAATGATCTTTTGCTTCCCATATTTGCTATTTTAACTGTTGATTGGTGTGATCATTTAATGCCTGCATTTGCTCTTTCATCTCTTCCTTCAATGCCTGCATTTCCTCTTTCATCTCCTCATTTTCTTCCCTTATCATTTTAATTATCTACATTCTGAATTTCCTTTCTGACATCTCTTCTGCTGTGCTGTCATTGGGTTTTATTGATATAGTATCTAGGTTTGTTTGGGACATTTTCTTCCCTTGTTTTCTCATATTGGGCAGATATCAGTGGGACTCTGAGATATTGCAGATTTCCTCTATTGGCTTATAGTTTTCCTGTAGATTTCCAGTATATCACCTCCCAGCCTTCAGTAGCCTGAAGTCTTGGAGGAACTTGATAGTGCAGTGCTTTTGAAGAAATCTGCCCCTAGCCTGCTACTTGGTCTAGGGCTGGGGGCTGTTTCTGCATGGAAATCCTCTCACTGCGTGTTCCTGCTTCTTGAAGCTGGTTATAGAAAGGGCCTGCCCCTGCCTGAGGGAGCCAGGCTGCTGGAGGTAAGCCTCTCCCTGTCCTTCCTCAGTCCCAGAAGCTCTTACTGGGCAGGCCTGCTCTGAGGGGTTGGGTGTAGATCAAGCCGCCAGAGGGAGCAGGGCTGCTAGGGGAAGTCTCTTGCTGCCCTGCCCTGGTCCCAGAAGCCTCCTGCGGCCCAGGGCCCGCTGGGACCGGGATTTGGGTTTGACTCTGTGCGGAAAAGCTCTCAGTGGATGGGCCTGCTCTGAGAACCTGGCTGTGGACCGGATCTGCCATGGGAGGGAGCAGGGCTGCCCTGCCCTGGTCCGAGAAGCTGCCCCCTGTCTGGGCCTACCACCTGGGACGAGCTTCACCTGGCAGGAGAGACTCACTCCGCCACTCTTTGTTGGTCCGAGTCTCTCAATACCTCCCCTTCTTGAATCCTGAGTTCTGGAGTGATGGGAGATGCAGTCACCCTCTAGTCCACCATCTTGGATCTCCCTCATGACAGCCAGCAGATGTAGACTTTTGACACCTAGCTAACCAGATTCCATGGGTGAGCCAGGATTTGTCACTTGTTCCTGCTCAGTCAGGGTCTGAAGTCTCCCCAATGACAGTGGCCTCTTAGAAGAGCAGAGTGCTTTTTCATGTTTTCTGGTCACCCACACCCCTTTCCTCTCCATTTTTGTGTCTGAAATGTGTAGTCTCACTGCTCCTGACTCACATGTGCTTGCTGATCCCTCCACCACACCCCACCCTCACCCCCACCCCCAAACACTGCAATGAAGCCTTAGCTTTATATTGACTGGCCCCTGGCCTGTCTCTGAAATGTCCCTCATTTGTGTCTTTGAAATGAAATGTAATTGAACTCTTTAAGTTTCATGCATCCTAGGCCTCTGTCCTAACTCCTGGGTCTGTACTAAGACTTCTCTGCTCTTCCCCCTCCCCACAATAAAAAGTGAAAAAACCTAGCAGACAAAGTCATTGTGAAAAGCAGGAAAGAAAACTGTAAGGGATTTGGCCATATTGAGAAGGAAGAGAAAGCTCAGGCATCTTTGCATGGTGTTCCTGTGTTGCTGGTGGTGGTAACTTCAGGTTTGAGTCGAGCGAGGATTGAGGCTCCAGCATTTTCAGATTGAGTGGATGAAGACAATGGTCATCTGATGGATTTTCCTGCATTGTCATCTGTATCGGATGTTTCCTTGGACTTTATAAGTCTCCTGTCTGATAACAGGTGCTGGCAGGGTGGGTATCAGGCCCTGTGCTGCCTCTCTTTGTGAGAGTGGGTGGTGGGTGAGTGGGTGTCATCAATGATTCCTGAAACCTACAGGAAGACAGAGCTAGCTGAATGGGGGATTGGGTACTGCCATCCAGGTGCTCTGCCGCTGGCCTGCCCTCCCTCTCTCCCTCCTGTCCTCCCTCCCTGCAGTGCCCAGGATAGGACACTGGCATTTGCAGAATTTTCTGCTCTATCTGGGGATGCACACTAGGAGATGTCTGCACCGAGTAGTGTGAGTCAGATCAGGGGAAAGGGTTGGCCTGACTAGCTGGGGCACATTCCCTTGGATCTCCATCCCCTATTCACAGGCAGAAGAGTGGAGAGGTTACAAGGTGAAGTGGTAGGAAGCCCCCAGGAAGGACAGGCAGGCCTGGAATGTGTAGTCTCACTGCTCCTGAGTTCTGGCCATGAGTACATACATGTCTTTGATGTGCTCCTGGGAGGTGGTGGTGGGTGATGTCCCTCTCTGTTCCACGAGTGAGGAGACTAAGGTGCCAGACATGCACTCTGATCCTCGATGTATGTCTGATGAGTGGTTTCGGGGGAAGGAGATTGATTTTTGGGGAATTGTTGCAGAGGAAACCCCATGTCCTGTAGCTATTCCTGCATTGTCCCCCACCCTCCTCTGAGTTATAACTTGTGTCTTTCAGAAGACACAGCCTCCTTACATCCTTGTTACATATATAGACACCATAAACCGCCTAAGGATAGGGTTCCATATATATATTTTTTTTCTTTCCTCTTCTTTCTTTTCAGTTTGTTTGTTTTACAAATATTCCTTGGCTTCAGGTGCACTGCAACCTGTGAGGGCACCTTCTTCACTTAAGAAGACCCCATGAGTTCAGTGAGAGCACCCTGGCTCTGACCTGACCTGACATGACTTTGCACCTGGTACTCTAGCGTGAAGAGTGAGGCAGGTTTGGTAATGGCAGCATTTGGGGCAAGTGGTGCTGCAAGGGTTTGAACCCAGGGCATTCTACTGGTGAGTCCTATCCATAACCCCTTTTATTTTTGGAGGTAGGAACTCGCTAAGTGGTGGAGACTGGTCCCAAAGGAAATCACAAGCGATCCTCTGCTCTTTGACCACACTCCCTCCCTGAGTGTTTAGAGGTGTCTTGTTCTGAAGTCCCTCCGTGGTGGTGAGGACCTTGTCGGGAGCCAAGGCTCCTTGGGAGAGAAAGGGGAGTTAGTTATATGTGTTTTGGTGACTCCCAGCAGCTTCTGCTGCCTGCCTGGTTGGGATGAGGGAGAGGGATTTTCTGGAAGCCTTCCTGGGGTGTGATTGCCTTGCAGCTGTTTGCTCCCCTGCTTGGTCTGTCAGTCCGGCCAGGGTTCCTGGGCCCAGCCCTCTCTGAGTCCTATGGGGGACCCCACCCACCCAGTTCTACCCTCCCCTCTCCAGTCCCTGCGTCTAAATGGGGAGGTCCAGAGGAGTGGTCCGAGGGGACTCAGAGCCAGGCTGATCACCTGTGTTTGGTAGAATTTCTTCCTCCCCCGCCCAACCACCCCCAACCCCCCTTTCCTTGAGTGGGGGAATCTCTTTCTATTCTCCAGCCTGCAGCGTAACCTAGCGGATTCTGTTTCTGAAGAAGGTGTAGAAGAGCCTGCGATGGGAACCAACTAAAGAGTTAACTCTTGAGAGACCTTTGTGGGTGGTGGTACTGGCAGCAGCTGCAGCAGCTAGAGTCAACTCTTGCAGAGTCAACTCTTGGGAGACCTGTGTACACGGCAAGAGATGTTCTCTCGAGGAGGTCTGGGTGGGCGGTGGCGCTGTTGCTGCTTGGGGGGAGGGGGAAGAGGGAGGAGGGGCCTGGCGAGTGGCTGGTAGGTGGGTTGGTGGGGGGTTGGAGTAGCGGCAGCCTCTCTCTCTCTTCCTTCCTTCCCCCTTTGTCCTTCCCTGCTCCTCTTGCAATCACCATCCTGCAAAGTAACCTAAACTGAGCTCGAGCTTCCTTCCCACTCCTGTGGCACCGCCCTGCCCCACTGCACCCCCACCTGCCCCCCCCGCCTCCTATTTTGTTTTCCTTTTGGCGCTCTACCGGAGGAGAGTTGAGCCAGGTGTCTCTTGCCAGCCTGCTGTCTGTGAGGTAGTCCCTGTCATATCACAAACTTGATGGCTCACAGTGAAAATAGAGCTGTGGCCTCAGGAAGCAGTGAGGTCCCAGGCCTCTCTCCCCACACCTTCTGGGAGAGCCTTTGCTCTGCTCAGCTGATCTTACTGGCTGTGAACTGCTTACCCTGCAGGCACCTGCAAGGCTCTTGCCCTAAAAGGCCTTGAACCTTCCTCAAAGTGGGGAGAAGCCATGATTCACTTATGCCTGAGCCCACAGCCCATTTGGAGGTATGGCCCAAGAGTGGGGTATTAGGCCCATTGATATGTGTCCCATGCTCCTGCGAACTCTAATCTGTACCATCCAAAGCATGGATGGCCTATGTATGTCAGCTGCTACATTGATTTATTTTCCCCCCTTGGTGATAATGGGGATGGAACCCCAGGGTCACTGAAATAGTGAGCCACATCCCCATCCTTTTGAATGTATGTGTGTGTGTGTGTGTGTGTGTGTGTGTGTGTGTTTCTATATTTATACATATGTAGGTTTAAGGGTAGTTAGGGTTAATTAGTGGTCTTGGGTAATCCTACAAATGAAAGGACAAGGCCTTAATAGGGACCTCCGATCTAGAAAGAATCAAGCTGTGTCACCATCACCAGGTTGTGGTGGGGGTAGCCTAACAAACAAAACAAATGACCCAGACTGATTAATTAAAAGCAACCATGGAGTTAGTTTTCTTATTAGGGGCTGCTTTGGATTGAGGAGGGGGCATGTTTTCGGAATGGCATGTGTACTGAAGCATCTTTTCCATGGTGAGTTAAGTGAGAGCACCCTGTTCCTGGTGGGCAGCACATGTTGCTTTTTGAGGGTGGAGAGTGATTGAGGCACATGGCACATCCTGCACCTCTGGAGTCACCTAGTGGATTCTGAGATAGGGAGAGAAGAGAGGGAGATGGTGCACATGACAGCTTCAGCAATGGCGGTGGGGGGGACCCGGAGGGAGAGGGAGGAGAGAGGGAGAGAGATTGTGTGTAGGGGGGCAGTAGTGGTGGTGGGTGAACTTCTTAGGAATGGCTTGTGGTGGAGGGCAACCATCTCCTCTGGAGGGAAGTGGCCCGTAGCCTCCCTCCCTCCCTTCACAAGGAATCTCTGACCTGCTCTGTGAATTTCCTGACTTCTATGCTCTCATAAATGGGAATGATTGGAATGAAATGAAGTGAAATGAAATAATATTATGACACCATCCCCAGAAATTATAAACAATATATCTAATTGCTCTTGATGGAGATTCAATCTTGTATAACTACTAAGGCTGTACGTGAGAGTTTAGTTAAGTCATTTTGGATGGCAAAGGCTTTTGCTGTAGAAGTGCATAGATTGTTTACAGTCTCTGTAGTTTGAATGTTTTGAGTGAGCAAGATGGTGGCAGTGGATGTGGTGGCTAGGGTAGTTACAAGGGAATTCATCCCTGTGATAATGAGGCCAATGGCACACATGGTACAGTGCAGGATTTCATTCAGAAGATTCTTCACCACCATGTCCCATGGATTCTTCCATTCTTGGGACATGTTCACCAGAAGCCATATGGCAGGAGGAATTCTAAGAATAAACACATGTTTAGCATTCATAGCAGGATTTAAGCAATTAGAAAGCCAGCACAAAGAGTTATGTGTACAAGAGATTTGTTTAAATATTATATTTGGACTTCCCATCTTATTAATTATCAGCTTAGTGAATGGTGGTGTGACACAAGTTTGAATACAATAGGTATGAGTGTAATTAGGAAAAATCTTAATAGAAAAAGTAGTTCCTGTATTATCAATATTCATATAACTGGCTGAGATCCCTTTTATGGACCTCATAGCAAGTAATGTGGGTGTAAGATCCATTGTGCAAAATTCATTCCCTACATAATGATTAGTTATAAATTGTTCACAATAGTAGGATGCACAATATTCCTATTGAGTTTTGGGTGTATCTGTTATATTCCAGGGGGCTGCACTCGACCAGGCACACAAATGTTGATATAATCCAGAAATGTTTCTACCATATAACAGATACAGCATTAAAGTAATACATTGATTCCAAGCAAGGTGTGGAGTTATTATCTGAGAAGGGTAATCCAAAAAGAGTGTTTGAAAAGCTAGACAATGAAGGCTTTTAGCATATACCACTGGTGGGTTTATGAAAATTGATCTTTTTTTTTTAACTCTGATCCTTAGATCTAATAAGGTTAAGCCAACATAGCATTAGTTATATTTATCTACAATTCTCCCTTCAGCGAGGGAGAAGGAAAGAGGTTGGTTTGGATTATAGGTGTACATTCATCATATCCAAGAAACAAATAGATCTATTAGGCAATGACATGCTAGTATTCTATTTTATGGTAGTTAATGTCATATTAACTCAGGGTCAATAATAGTTGAGTCAGTAGATAAGAATTTCAGCAATACTCTTTCCCAATTTGCTACTACCAAATATGGTGGTCTGGTGACCAAGGCCTTATTTATCTGACAATTAGCTTCACTGCTTGCTTTTAGAGCTGCATATAGGAACACTACCATTATCATTCCTGGAATAACGCCCCCACTGGGAGAGGGTCCATTATAGTACCTTGCTCAATTATACCTTTAAGATCACCCCAGGTTACTTTACATGAGACTTGTTTCTTCTGTTGAGTCCTGTGCCTCAGGGACTCTCTTCCTATGATAGTTCTTTCATCTTCTTTTTTGGTGGTTTGAGGTGTTCAGGGTTTGAAATTTCTAGTAAATACACAGATAGGTTGAAGTTCATTCTCTGGAATGACACAAGCAAACCTTTGATCCATTGTCAGAGGGATCCTGCAACTTTCCAAATGTTGATTAGGGGATCCTTCCATAAAACCAAAGGCAAATAATAGGGCCTTATGAGGGAAGCCCAATGCTTATGGGCTACTGTTTCTTTTGAAATTTTTGATGTGGTAAGAAATTTTAAAACAAATGAAGTACAATGTATGGCATCATGTGGGGAGCTAGTATAGTTTTACCCACTCTGTTTTTGAAGCATTGTTTTAAATTCTTTATGAAGGTGCTCAAATATAAGGTAACCCAGTCACATTATTTATTGCCAAAATGAGCAAAATTCTTTAAAGGTTTTGTTCATATAGACTGGATCATTGTCTCTGGATCATGTGACTTCCATGATCCCAAAACAACTAAGAAAATGAAGGATAATCCTTTTTGTGGTTTCTCCAGAGGAAGGCATAGCTACAACAAACCCTAAATAGAAATTAATGATTACATGTATATTTTTATGCTTGCCAAATGAGAATAATGGGTGACATTTGCCAAAGAGCATTGGATTTCAGCCCAGGAAGGTTTTATTCCTGAGGGATGTAGGAGTCCAATGAGAAGAAATGAAGCACACTTTTTACAATCCCTAGCTAATTGTTTACAAGCTTCCTTAAAAAATGACAGGGAACAGCCTATGGAGGCTTTAGGTGGACTAGTGGAAATGTGTATGCAACGGCAGACTTTGTCAGTTATTGTCATGGCCTTTATGGGCCAAGTAAGTTGATCCACTGTTTCAGTGAGATCCACTAATGGTCTTGGTAAATGAGAATGTGCCCTGATTGATAAGTTGGATAAAAAGAGGGCATCTTCTTGTTTTTGACATAGTATGGATGCTAGAAATCAAAACATCTAGTGGTTTGCTTAGATCTAGGTTGCAATAAGCATAAGCAAACTGGGGAATTAACTGGGCACAATATTGGCTATCTGAAAACAGGTTAATGGGTTACAGAAAACTAGAAGTTCTAGATATTGGGGGGACCACAATAGCTTGTCTCTCTGAAATATCTGTTGTTAATTGGAGATTAGATTCAAACTTACAATACCAACGGTTCCATTGGAGGTGGTGTCAGTGAAAACTAACATAGCTTCAGTAATGGGCTGAGTGGACACAGGGTATATACTGTAAGGTTAATTGGTTCAGAGTCTGGAGGAGTTTATCTTGAGTCAAGTGGCTGTCTTTTATGTCTGGGTATCCTTTTCAATATATATATTATAGAGTGATTATTTTGTAGTAGAAAATTTAATTACTCTTTTGAGATCTATGAGACTCTAACCTGTAAGTTCCTACACTCTGCACTCTTGGACTTTATACTAATGTGGTTAGGGCATTGAGTGGGCTGCAGATGTTAAACATAGTGTTGGAGGGCAAATTCACCCATTCTAATATATGTTGTTTGGGTTGTCATAATACCTCTGTATGAAGGCCTGAGGTTGCCAAAGCATTGGCATACAGATCCTTATTTGGGTCAAATCTGAAAAATTATAATGTCCCTAATGCCTCATTAACTAACCAAATTACTTGTATTGCCTCAGGAGTTAACATCCTCAAAGAATTTGGTTGTGGGTCACCTTTAAGGCAATTGAATAAAGGAGTAAGTTGGGCTGTAATAATCTTAAGCCAGGGCCTTATCCATTTAGTATGTCCTAATTGTACCTGAAGATCCTTTAAAGTTATTTAATCTAAAATGTGAATAATGGAGTCACTAGGGCATATGTTTTTAGGGAGCACCAATGTGCCCCAAAGAGAGTAAGGTGGGATCTTTTGTACCTTTTCAAGAGCTATACAAAGTCTGGTAGACTTTAAGTTGTTCTGTAGGATCATGAAGGCTTGTTCTATATAATGTTCCTTCATATCAGCTAGCAGAATATTATCCATGTAATATACTACTGTTAAATGTAGCCTAACAATGGCTTAACACCCTGTAGTACATACATTTGACATATGGTCAGACTATTTTTTGTCCCCTGAGGAAGGACTGTTCACTGATATATTTGTGTTGGTATCATGTTATTGGTGACAGACACAGTGAAGGCAAATTATTCTCTATCTGGTGGATGTAGTGTAATACTGAAAAACCAGTCTTTAATGTATAAAATTCTAACAAAGTGACCTATGGGTAAATTGATAGCCCTTGGTAAACTGGGCTGTGTAGTGCCCATTTTTTTTATAAAAACATTAATACCCATGAGATCATGGAGAAGCCTGAATTTTCCTTTTGTTTTCTTTTCTATGATGAAAATAGAAGTATTATATGGACTGATACAGGGTTCTATATGTCAAGCTTTCAATAGTTTCTTTACCAGAAACTTTAAATGTGACAATTTGTCTTTCTTTATAGGCCACTGTCCAATCCAGATAGGCTCTTCATGATGCCATTGTAATTTAATGGGAGGTAATGAATGAACGGAGGCCCTTAGGAATTTTTTTTCTTTCACCCCTCACAAGTTTGGATCATATAGCTCTGTGTCTATAATACCTTCATAGAAGGCCTTGTGATCAGTAGTAAGAACAACTACCATGTGTGTAGCTCGATGAAAGAATTAGACTCTGATCATGGATGGGGTCCTGTCCAAGGCAGTTGGGGACAGTTAAGGTTGTCCATTTTCCCCTCATCTATCTGTAATTGCTGCATGAGTTTAGATAGAGAGGAGTAAACCTTCTTTGACTTAACTATCCCTATTTAATTTCTTTGTCTTCCTATTGTGCATCAAGATGTTGAGCCTTTGATGTTACAGTAAGCTCTTTCTCTTTCTTCTTGTGTTCCCTCTCTTGACTCCCTTTTTCTGCTGGTATTGTGACTATGACCTGACAATGATGCGACCCATGGTGGCACAAAAAATGTTGGATGGCTGTCATAATGGGGAAAACTTAGAGGTAGGAACCATCCTTTTCTGACCTATTCTTGCCTAGCATTAACTGTAATTCTCTCTCATATCTCTGGATCAAATACATCAACAACTTTAAACCAAGGATTAATGTTCAGTATTGTATCTCAAGATTTTTTTGCTTCCTTTTTGTTTTATGTTAGTCCTCTTATACTAAGAAGGGTATGAAGCAGTTGAGCTGCAAGTCCTTCATGGATCTGGTAAATTACCCATACTTCCCCTAATTCCTAGGGGGCCCTATACCCACACCTATCTGCTTCCCTCAGGTCCCTGTTTGTGGAATCAAATGTGGAGTCCCTTGGTCCAGCCAGGACCCACTGAACAGTTGATGAGGGTGTAGTGATGGAGTCAAAGAATGACCTCCAGAGACCAGTTTCAGAGTGCTCAATCTACTTTATTGTTAGATAGGCAGGCTTATATTGTTAAACATTTGCTAGGCAGAATATGTCTGAGAGTTGGATGGCACAATGGGTTTACAACATGTGCAGAGATGAAAATCAATGGACTAAAAAGCCACTGGCAGGAAAAGAAGAGAAAAAGAACATGCTGAGGATAAAAGGGGAGCTAGGTTGCCATGGTGATGGGGCTAAGTGTGGTTAGTGTTCCAACCACAGTATCTGGATTTAGTGCTGAGACATGAGAACCTCTCACATAGGCAATGTAAGCCTTTTCCCATTTTATGTTCCCAGCATTAATTCATTTAATTTCTGTTTATTATGGAATGCTTTAAATTTATGTTGAACTCTGTAGGAAACATTTTTGCTGGGAACAGTAGTGTTCATTGGCACCTTATTTCTCTTACAGTTTTTAATGTATTAATCCAAACTCTCTTGTCTTTCAGAGTCTGTGTTAAAAAAAGCATTGGAATTTCAATTGGTGTACCTCAAAATGTAACCATTCATTCTGTCCTTACACCATAAAAATTATTTATTCAATAATTAAAGCATTTTTAATATAATGTACAATGCAGTAGATCTATTGTAATTCAGTTGATTTGGAGTTCTATCAACATTTTCTTTTGAATTTATATATCATTCCTAAAAACTGGACAATTTTTCAAGTTCTTTCTTTGAAAAATTTGTTTATCCTAGTAGTTTATATTTTGGAGTACTCATCAACCCTAATGGTTCTTCAATTTGGTTTCTTGAATATTCTTTCATGGTATCTTCACATCTTTACTTTATGGCAAACTTTAGATATATGATTATAGAGTATGTCTTTTATTCCTGAGGAAAAAAAAAAACTACATTCAAATTAGTCTACTATGGGCTGGAGTTTGGAATCCATTTAAGAACTCATCACAATAATATATAAATATATAAATAAATTAAATAATACATTTCCAACATATATATATATATATAAAGTCATCTAATATATTGGTCATGTTATATACTGCATTTTTCTATCAATGATTTGTAATGATTCTACTTTTGATTTTTTAAATTTTTAATTGCAAAATTGTTTTATTTGTAATTATTTGATAAACATGACTGTGGAGTTTATTTTGATATATTATGCATATCTGAAGTATATCTTTTTCTAATAAGGATCTTACTCTTGTGGTTATATGTGCAGTTTCTCTGGTCATGTATTCATATATGAATATAGGAAAGTTATGTCTGATTCATTCTATTGTCTTTCCTATTCCAATTCTCCTCACTTGTTTCCTTTTGTCTAATCCATTCTATTATTCCCTTCTTTTGTGTGCCAGCATAAACATGTTAGAGAATATTTGGACTCTGCCTATTTTAGCTTGGATTATTTTGCTCAGCATTATAGTATCCAATTTTATTGTTTTGAAAGAAAATGATATAAGTTCTTTCTTCTTTTTGGTCAAGTTGCTATCCATAATGCATATATATCACATTTTTCTTTATTCATTGATCCACTGAAGGCACCCACTTTGGTTCCATAACTTGATTGTTCTGAATTGAGCTGCTATAAATATCAATGGGGAAGCAACACTGTAGTATGCTAATTTCACTTTTTTGGTATGTACTGAGGAGTGGAATATTTGAATCGAATTGTGGTTTGATTCCATGTTCTCTGAGGAATCTTCATACTGTTATCCTTAGTAGTTGCACCAATTTCGAGTCCCACCTGCAATGTATGATTTTATCTTTTTCCCAACATCCACACCAACATTTATTGTTTCTTTTATCCTTGATAACTGCCATTCTGACTGGAGGGAGAAAAATCTCAGCATTGTTTGAAACTGAATTTATAAAGTTACAGAGATGTTGATCTACCTTATTTATTTGAAAATCATTGTATGTGTTCTGTGAAGTGCCTTTTGCTTTCTTTAGTCCACTTATTTATTGAGTTATTTATTACTATATTTGGTGCTTTTTTATTTTTTAAATCCTGAATATTAATGCTCTATCTGAGGTTCAGTAGTCAAATATATTCTCCAAATCTGTTGACTCTCTCTAAATTCTCTTGATTTTTTCCTTTGCCACGAAGAGGTTTTTAATTTAAACACCATCTCATTTACTGATTTTTGATTTTACATCTTGTTTTCAGAGTTCAGTTGTTGAAATCAGTTTCTAAGCACACATGATGGAGAGTTTGGTCTACATTTTGTTTCCAGTAGTTGCAAGTTCTCTGATTTAATGACTAAATCTGTGATCCATTTTCAGTTCATTTTTGTGCAGGGTGAGAGATACATGTTAACTTTTTTCTATTATGTATGAAATTTCCCAGAATCATTTTTTGAAAAGAGCTATTTTTATACAATATATTTTTATGAGAACTTTGTCCACTCTGAGATAACTACAATTATGTGAGACTTTCTGTGTCTTGTTCCATTGGTCTTCTTGCATGCTTTTGTGCCAACACCATGTAATTTTTGTTACTGTAGATCTGCAGTAAATTGTAAAGACTATCTCTGGCTTCATTTTTCTTGATGAGGATTGCTTTAAGTATTCTGAACCTCTTATTTTCCTAATAAATTAAATGACAACTTTTTCTATTTCTATATAAAGAACATCATTGGACTATGAGTATTGCATTAAATCTATATATTGCTTTTGGTAGTATGCATATTATGACAATATTAATTCTTCTTGTTCAAAAACATTGATGTTATTTCCATGTTCTCATGTCTTTTTCAACTTTCTTCTTCAGTGCTTTGTAATTTTCACTGTCATCTTCTTTTACCTATTTGTTAGATTGATCCCCATTTATTTTGTTTTATTTTTTGAGACTATTGAGAATGGGACAGTTTCTGTAATTCCTCTTTTGGATGGTTAAGCATTGGTGTATAAAATTGCATTAAATTTGAGTTTATTAATTTTTATTCTGCTATATTGAATAATATGTTTATGAGTCCTGACATTTCCTGGTGGAAAACTTCTATGTATGGAATATTTTGCTGGCAATAGATACAGATTGAGTTGTTTTTTTTTTTTACTTGTTCATATTTTTAAATTTCCCAATTCATGTTTTTATATTTCTTTATTTTGCCTAAATTCACTGTCCTAGTTTTCTAGGAATATTTTGAAGAGAAGTGTTGAAAGAGGGCATGTCTGTCTTTTCCTGTGTTTAAAAAAATGATTAAAATTTGTCCCCACTTAGATATGGTTCATATCTAGGCTTCATCAAATAGAGCTTTTAAAATGTTAATATGTGTTTCTGCTATGCCTAGATTTTTATTTTGTAGTGTTTTGAGAATAAGTGGATGCAAATTTTTTCCAAGTGCTTCTACTTCATCTATTGAGATAGGCATGTGATTCTTGTCTTTAACTCTTTTGATGTGATGAATTAAAGATAGTAATTTCATATATTGAACCAGGTTTGCATCCCTGGAATAAACTACATTTAATTATGGTTCTCTCTTTCAAATACAGTTTTATATGTGATTTGCCAGCATTTTATTAATAAGTTTTGTATCTATCTTCAAAAGGGATTTGACCTGAAAACTTTTTTTCTCCATTGTGTCTTTTTGATTTCAGTATCAGAGTGATAGTATCTTCAAGGAATGAATTTGGATAGGTAACCTTCTCTTCTGTCATGAAACAATTGAGAAGTTTTGGTATTAAATACTTTGAAGGTCTGAAAGAATTTAGATGAGAATCTGTCTGGGGTTGGGCTTTTCTTTTGTGGTTGGTTTTGAAGGTGCCTTCAGGTTTATTTCTAAAATTGATATATTTAAATTTTATATATCCTCCTGATTCAGTATGATTAAGTCATATGTCTGTAGAAAGTTTTTGAGAATTATCTATTTCATTGGAGCATAAAGTATCAAAATTGTATTTGATTACAATCTATTTCAGTAGTGCTCATGTTGATATTTCTCTTTTCACCAAAATATTAATAAATGGAGTTTCTTATATTTCTTCATTAGCATTACTATAGCTCTACCACTTTTACTTATTTTTTCAAAGAACCAACTTTGTGTTAGGTCTTTTTTTCAAATTTATATTTTATATTCATTGAATTTAGCTATAATTTTAATTATTCCCAATCTTCTGCTTTGGTTGTTATTTTCTTTTATTCCAGTGGCTTTGAGATATACATTATTATATTTATTTAATGACTTTCTACTTTTTTAATGAAAAAGTTCAATGTATTGAACTTTTCTCTTAGTACTGCCTACATAGGGTCCACGAAAACTTTGTATGTGGTGTTATTCTCATTTATTTCTAAGTATTTTTCTTTTTTCCTGATATTTTCTTCTATACATTGATCAATCAGTAGCATATTATTTAATCTCCAGGTGATACATTAGTTTCTCATTTCAATTTTATTTTTGATTTCCAATTTCCTATCCTTATAATCAAATAGAATTTTAAAAATCTCTGTTTTTTGTATTTGCTAAGAATTGCTTTGTAGGCTGTGTGATCTACTTAAGAGAAGAATCGATGTGTTGCTAAGAAGAAAGTATATTCAATCTTTGATGAATGAAATATTCCATATATGTTTGTTAGTCAAAATTATTAATTGCATTTCTACATCTTTATTTACCTTTTGCTTGAAGGATCTATACAATGATGGGAGAGTTGTATTCAACTTTCCCAATGTTATTGTGTTGTGATCCATTTGATTATTGAATTTAAGAGTTGTTTTCTTGGTATATGTAGATGCTCCATTGTTTGGGGCATAAATATTTATGACTGTTACTTCTTGTTGATATAAATTTCCCTTGAGAAGCACAAAAAGGCATTCTTAGTATGTTTTAATTAACTTTGTCTTGATGTCCACTTCATCTGATATGAGGATAGAAACCCTTACTTCTTATGTGTTCCATGCAAATGATACAATTTTCCCATTGCTTACCATTAGTCTGTGTAGATCTTTGCTTATTTATCTCAAAATACAAAGCAAGGAAAAATATGCTTCTAAAACTCAAAAAAAAATTTTCAAGATGACAGAATAGAGGAGATAGCTTTTCTGTCTGCTCTGTTGAGAGAAACAAGAAATCAGATAGTCCTCAGCTAAATGGGTGAACAACAACAAAAACAACAAAAGGACAGACTTTAATTGAATTAAAACTGGATTTTCTGAGCAGACCAGGAACTGAGATGTTGGATAAAATAAAATAAGAAATAAAATCCCAGCAGTAAAGTAACTTCCATAGCCATGCAGACAGAAGACACAAGCAAAGGTGGTCTGACCATTAGAAAATTGAAGTGATAAGTTCACTAAATATCCCACATTTTTAGGAGGCCTGAGCCATGTCTGAATATGGAGTGTTTAAGGACATTGCCCTACTAAACTGAAATGCCTGCTGCACACTAACCATGTGTAGGAAAGAATCTACCACCTCTTGAGGTGGCATGCAGAGGACAAAGAAAGGTACCATTTTGCACCTGCAGCATATAGGACAGTAGATGAGGAAACAGATTTCTAGCAAACTCATATTTGAAGCTTGCAGCCCCAGTTTGGAAAGATGTATCTGGCAGGGAATACAGAAAAGCAGTGGTAGCAGATATTGAACTTGGATTTTAAACCATAGACCATAAAATGTGGAGGCAAAAGGGGATGTAGAGGACTAAAATTTACTCTTTCACCACATGAGTGGAACACACATGAGATCCCCTAGAGTACAATTTTCTAGCATGAACCAGCAATTACTGGTCTCTTGAGGTGTGCTGATTTAAAATCACCAGAAAAATTGGCATTCAATGAAGATCCTCTAGCCCACCTAGTGCTAGACACAATCTCCAGAAATTATGCCAATGGAATTGTTTCTCACTTCAGCAGTGCAGAGAGTGAAACGTCATGCTCTTCATGACCCTGCATAAAACTGTTAAGAGAAGTTGTGAAACTTTTGAACTACAACAGAAAGAATTTGTTAACTTTTCATGGATATTGCTTCTCCTTTTTTCTTTTCTTTTTTTCCTCTTTAGTTGTTACCATAATGGTACATAAATATTTGTACATACTCATATTTTTTCTCATTTCTAGAATTTTTGAATGGAGTTATTTTACATGGACGAGTGTGTTGAGGACTAGAATGTTTGAATGCATTTCTTAAAAATTTTGTTCTGTATTCCTTATCCATTTATATTTTTAAATTTGTACTGTATATATATTATTTTCTTTTATGTTTTTGTTTTCCTTCATTCTTTCTCTCTCTTTTCTTCTGCTAAAAGGCAATCTCTATTGTTCACTCTTTCATTCATCTTTTAAATTTTTACTTCTATCTTTTCTCCTCCCCCATGTAATCATCTCACTCTATATCACTTCTATTCTGTCCATCTTCAGCATTTGAAATTGTAAAACTTATTACAATCTTTCTGTTTTTATTATAGGCAATATCTGAACATAACATTTATGTGTATTGTGATAATTAACATTTTAGATATCAGAGTTAGAACTATTTAGTTGAATGGTGCATACTTTTTACATTGCATGCTGTTATTTTTGTCTACTCATAAACAAGGTGTTACTGGAAACATACAGGGACACTATAAGTACACAGAGCAGAAACTCTTAATTTCTCAAAACCATATATTTAGATGGATAGACACAGAGACACATGAAAAATTCAGAGAAAAAATCTCCTCAAACAAACCAAGATACTCCACTAACAGAACCCATTGATAGCACAGTGGAAGAAATAACAGAGAAGGAATTTATAATGTAAATAACTGATCTGCAAAGTAAAGATCAGGGTGGGGACTGAAATCAGAGAGAAAATACAGAAAGTGAAGGAACATTTTATAAAAGATATAGATTCTGAAAATAAAACCAAGCAGAACTCCTCAAATAAAGGAATCAATACCAAAAAAAAAAAAAATTATTATGATCATCACCAACAGGCGAGATCACTTGGAAAGCAGAGTTTCAGGCAATTAAGACAAACCATAAAATATGGAAAATGAAGTCGACCATGGAGATAAGATGTTAGGAGACCAAGAAAAGAACTTCCAAGAAATATGGGTTACCTGAAAAGACCAAATTTTAATCTTATTGAGATAGATAAAGGCTTAGAGATACAAATGAAAGAAATTATTTCTTTCTCAAAGAAATAATGTCAGAAAATTTTTGAAATATTAAGAATTAAATGGAAAGTGAAATACAGAAGACTAACAGGACCCCAAATACACAAAATTATATGACACAAAATAACGTACATTATTATAAAAATGCACACATACAAAATATATATAGAATTATAAAGTCTGATAGAGAAAAATGGCAATTAAGATTTAGACAGCCCTCAGCTGATCTCAAAAACCTGTCCCTCAAAGCAAGGATGTCTTGGAATAATATATACCAAGGTCTAAAAAAATACTGTTGTCATCCAAGTTTACTATAACTATTAAAAGGGAGTTTCAGATTTGAGAATGAAATAAAAATCTTCCATCCTAAGCAACTGTTAAATAAATTCAAAACTAGAAAACCTGCATTATAAAACATACTCAATAAGATATTTCATTAAAGATAAGAAAATACCAGCAAAGGAGGAACTAAGCAAAAAGAACAGTGAATTAGGACTGAGGAGATAGCTCAGTTGGTAGAGTGCTTGCCTTGCAAGCACAAGGCCCTGAATTCAATCCCCAGCACACACACACACACACAAAAGAACAGTGAATTAGTGGATAAACTAATTTGAATTAAAAACCAGATATAAATCAAAATGATGAGGAATAAAAATCATATTGCAATACTATCCTGAAAAGAAAATAGCCTACCCTATTAAATGAAAGTCATAGACTGACAGACTGGATTAAAATACAAGACCCAACAATATTGTGTCTCCAAGAGAGTTACCTCTTTGGCAAATATATCCACAGAATGAAGGCCAAAGTATTGGAAGTATATTATTCACATGCAGGGGTTCCTCTCCCATTTCTGATGCAGTGGACTTCAAACCACAGTTAATCAGAAGAAACAACCAAGGTCATTTTATACTTCCTAAGGGAATTGTACATCAATGAGACAACAATTGTAAATACTTATGGCCCAAACAATGGAAAGTCTATATACAATACATTAAAAAAAATTCTCAATTTCAAAAGGAAACATAGCACAAAACAGTAATACTGGGTGACTTTAACACAACCCTCTCACATTGGATTGATCCTCCAAACAAAAATGAAATAAATGAAATAAATAAGTTATACATATAAAATTTATTTCACAAAAATGAAATAAATAAGTTATACATATAAGAATACAATTAATAATTAAACTTAAAATATTTATGTATATATGTATAATATTATACATATTATGTATAATATGTGTATTATCCATCAACATGCAAATATACTTTCTTCACAAAAGCAAGTGGATGCCTCCCTAAAATGGACCATATAATTAGGTCACAAAGTATCTCTAAGCAAATAAAAATAGAGATAATACACTGTATCCTATCAGATAATAGTAAAATGAAATTAGAAGCCATTGATAAAATAAAAAATAGAAACTATTCTAACACCTGGAGACTAAATAATATGAATGAGAAATGAATAGAAAAAAATAAGGGATAAAATGTAAAAATACTTAGAGGACAATAAAAATAGGAATAAAACATATCAAATTCTCTATGACACTATGAAATCAGTGCTAATAGAAAATTTTAGTATATTAAGCTTATTAATTAAAAGAATAAAATGTCACCAAATAACCTAATATTACATCTAAGTGTCCTTTAAAAGAACAAATGATTAATGAAAGCAGAAGAGAGAAAATAATTAAAATCTCAGCTGAAATCAAAGAAATTGAAAAAAGGACCAATTCAAATATTCCACAAAACAAAAAGTTATTTATTTCAGCAAAATAAAAAAAAAATGATTAATTCATGAAGGCTAACAAAAAAGAAAAATTAAAACTACGAAAATTTATGGTGAAAAATATCACAATGGACACTACTGAAATACAGACAATAATCACAACATAGTTGAGAATTTATACTTCCAAAAAATAGAAAATCTTAAAAAATCAAATTTTAACAAACATATGACTGACACATGTTGTATCAGGAGAAAATAGAAAATATAAACTGATAATTTTTGATCAATGAAAATTAAAGGCACTATCAAAACCCTATCAACAAAGCAAAGCAAAGCCAACAACCAATCAGACTCTCAGCCAAGTTCTAGCAGACCTTCAAAGAAGTAAAAAAATCAATTCTCCTAAAATGATTTTATGAAACAGAAAAGGAGGGTACTCTTTCAAAATCATTCTATGAAGCTTTGATATTACCCTGATACTAAAAGAAAACACACATCAAAGGAAAGAAATTTTCAGGCTAATATCCCCAAAAATTATACATGCAAAAATTCTCAATAAAATTGCAGCATCTTGCATACAAAGAAGGGGGATTCATCCCAGGTATGCTAAATGGCTTCACATACAAATTTAATAGTGAAATTTATGATATCAATAGACTTAAAGATAAGAATCTTATGGTTATATCATAGATGCACAAAAACCATTTGCCTAAATACAGAATCAATTTATGTTCAAAACACAAGAAAAGCTTGGGATAGTAGAAATATATCTTAACATTTTAAAAACTATATCTGCTATCCCCAAGGAGAACATCAATTTGAGATGAGGTATATTGAATACATTCCCTCTAAGAACTGGAATAAGAGAGGGATGCCATCATTCATCACTTCTATCCAACATAGTCTTAGTAACTCTAGACTGAAGAATTAGAAAGAAGAAAGATATTAAAGGAATACAAATTGAAAATTTTCCCTGTTTGCTAAGGACATGATTCCAGATTTAGAAGATCCCAAAAACTCTACTGAAAAACTTCTAGAACTCAGGAAAGAATTCGGAAAAGTAACATAAAATAAACACCCATAAATCAATTATATTCCTACACATAACAGATGAATAAACTGAAATAGAAATTAAAGAAACTATCAAGTCATTATAGCCTCATTATATTTGGGAAAATATCTAACAAAAGATGTGAAAGACAACTATAATGAAAACAATACAATAAAGGAAGAAATTTAAGAATTTAAGAATTTAAGAATACCTTAGAAGAGAGAAAATTACCCACCCATGTTCTTGGAGAGACAAACTCACATTAGCAAAAGGTCATAAAACAAAATGTGTTATACAGATAAAATACAATTCCAATTAATATTCCTATGACACTTTCACAGACTCAGAAAAAGCAGCAGTGATATTTGGGAAAATAAGGAGTTCAGAATGGTTAAACAAATACTCAGCAAGAAAATGAAGCAGAAGACATCACAATACCAAACCTTAAATTTTACTACAGAGGTATTGTAACACAACATTGGTACTAGAACAAATGCAGACATAAGAACAATGGTACATAGTAGAAACATGGAGACACACTCACAAAAATATAATTATCTCATACTTAAAAGAGGCACCATAAGTACATTGAAAAAAATATTACCTTTCAATAAATGGTACAGGAAGACTAGATATCCATATGTAAGAAAATGAAATTAGACACCTATATCTCACTCTGTGTAAAATTCAAATCTAAGTGATCAAGTACCTAAGTATTACAGAAAAGATCCTGCCCCACCTAAAAAAATAAATATACCCAAATATCTATAATATAATTTTAGTAACTGATTTCCCCAACCAGATTCAAAAAGCACACACACACACACAAAATAAATAAATAAATAAATAAATAAATAAATAAAATAAGGAATCGATAAAGGGATTGCATTAAACTACAAAGCTTCTTCACAGAAAGGAAACAATAACATAAATTGAGAGCCTATAAAATGGGAGAAAATCTGTGCCACCTTCACCTCAGATACACCATTACTCTCCAGGATATATAAAGATTTAAAAAGACTTAACATCCTCAAAACAAATAACCCAAACACTAAATGGGCAAAGCATAAGTACAGAACCTTCACAGAAAAGGAAATGCAAATGGTCAACAAATACATAAAAAAGTACAACATTCCTGGCAATTTGAAAAATTTAAACTAAAACTGTACAGATTTTATCCAACTACAGTTACAGTGGCAAAAATAAAGAATATAATAACAATAAATGTTGGTGAGGATGTGGGAAGAAAGGTACACACATAGCATGCTGGGCAGACTGCAAATTGGTAAAATTACTATGAAAAGCAGTATAGATTCATCAGAACAATTGGGATAAAACCATTTGACCCGATTTTCCCACTCATTAACAAATAACAAAAGTACTTAAAATTAACACACTGTAGTCAAAATACATTCTGTGGTTATGTATAACTAAAGAGAACAAAAAAATGAAAAACATAAAAAAAACCTCAAAAACAGAAATGAGAAAAAAATATGTGTGTGTGGGTACAGCCGTTCTTGAATCAATCAGTAGAAATTCAAAGAGAACAAAAATAAATATATTTTAAAAAAAGCAAAATAAAGCAACAAGAGCAAAAAAAGAAAAATCGGTGAAAAGTTGATAAAGTAAGAAATTAAGAAGTCCTTTTCACTATGGTGGACAGAATTATCAGTGAATAAATATGTTTCCTCTCTGTGCCCAAGTGATTTTCTTATTTCTTCTTGAGTGATGAACTAAACCAGGATGTTTGAGCAATGTGCTGTGGAGTCCCTCCATTATATTGTATTATTTGACAAATTGGCAGTTGGGGGTTAAGACTTCCAAACTTCCATTTTTGAGAGATTGGTGTGTGCAGTGGAGGCTGAAAGCTCTCTGGTGGAGCAACTGGCTAAGAACAACAGGATTGACATTAAACAAGCATGCCAGGTCAACTGGGCTATTGCTGGGCAGGTAAGCAGCCAGCTGGGTGATGTGGTGCAATAAATTTTCAGTGGGCCAAGCTGGCTGAGTTTGGTTTGGCAAGGCATTGAAGAGGCAAGCTGGTCAGTCTGCATAGCAAAAGAGCTGGCTGGGCCATGTGGGCTAGTCTGCATATTGGATGGCCAAGCAGGCTGGGCAGAAGCTGCTTGGCAAAATGTGTGTTTATGTCTGGCAGGGCTACCTGACTTGGCCAGATGGATCAGTGCCCAGTGGGGCCTTAAGGGCTGGTGGTGTAGCAGTATACTTTTTCAGGTAGGCCTCTTGGAATTGAGGATAGTAGGTTGGGCTGTGGGCTGGCAGTGGAGCTGAAGTCACACTAGGTGGAGTAGTGGGTTTATTAGGGAGTTGGAGTGCTGGAAGACTGTGTATTGTGAGTTCAGGAGAACTAAGTGGTTTCTAGAATGGTTCAGGACTGGGCATTTGCCAGGATATTTGGTCAGGCAGTTTGAAGTTCAATGCTCTCAAAATCACTTATCCAAATTTCTAACCTGCACCAGCTGGCCATGTTTAATCCTATGAGCTGCAGGACACACAAGGTTGAGAAGATTTGGGTTCTCTCTAGCCTATACAATCTGTGTTCCCCCAGGCAAAATGCTCTCTGTTTATGATTTTCCACAGGTTCTTTTGACTTTGTTAAGTAATTGTTTATCTCAGATAGGTTTATTCAGACCTAGCACTGAACTAATGAATCTGGGTTTCCAGTTTACATTCAGGCCACTGATCTGTATTCCAATGATGGTTTCTGAAATGCTTCTCTGTGGAGAATTCATAAATGCAGTGTGACTTTTTTAAACATACAATTTGTTGAGTTGAATAATATGGCAGGTTTCTATTTCAGTCTCAGAAATTTTTATTTTAAACCTAGGGAAGAGGTAATATTTCAGTCACATGAGTTCTAGATATCTGAACTAGGAGATATGCTGTCTCACTCTAGCCTGCCACCTTGTCATTTCTCCATTAAATTTTTAACATGGTGAATTAAGTCATTTTGAGGACTTCCATTTGTTTCTTTTTCAGAATCTTTCTCCTTTGAAATAATCTTTCACTTCCTCTGTTTTATAATTTTATTCCTTACAGTTTCTTTTAGCTCATGGAACATTTTAACTACAAGATTTCTACTTTTTTAATCTGAAATATTCTCCATTGTGGTATTTGGAGATTAATTTTCCTGAAACTCTATGGATTGTCCAGAATGGTTTGCTCACTTGCATTTTCATGTTGCTTACATGTCTAATCAATCTTTTTCTTTCTTCATTTTAACAAGGGAGTACTTTGTGAGCTATTTTCTTTTAAGAGCCCTGGCTTGGGCAAATATGCTAAACTCAATATGTGGTCTCTGCTGATACTGGTAACAGCAACAGTGTGAGATCAGTCACTAAACCCTGTTTAATACAGTCAGTTATGAGTCAATCCATGTACTAGTCAACCTTAATAAAAGTGAAAAATGTGTTGATATTGTTCTCCAAACTTCCTATAATTCAGATACAAGCTTGAAGTAGAGTTCTGAAACAAAGAGAAAAATTAGTCATTATATATACTGTTTGATGTAGTATTACATAAGTAAAATAGGCTGGAAAGGTGGAACAAAAAGAAACAAGAAACAAGATAGCATATGCAAAGGAATAACACCCACCCAAGTAGAAGAGAAAAAAGATGAATAGGGGTTATTTGCTGTAGCAGCTAATTTAGTAAAAGGGAGAATATTCATTAATTGGAACAAGTAGAAAATACAAGCAAAAAAAGAGTGGGAATTTTGCCACTAATGCTTTAAAATGCTAGAAGTAAAACATTCAAATATATTGAAAGTGCCATGTTGGTTATTAGTTTAACAAACAACAATTAAAATAAATAATAAAAATGATCAAAGTTAATGTTAAAAGTCCTCCAAACATTCTCAATGAATCTTTGTAATCAATAAATGACATGGCACATCAGTGAGTTTAAGTCCATCCCATATTGTTTTTGTTTTTACTTCAAGGCCACAGACTCTAGATGTTCACTGTGAAGCTCAGTTTGCAAAGAGTTATTGGTGATAGGTTCAAATATTTGGCAACAGCCAAAACTCACCCCTGTATTAGGCACAAAGAAAGACATTTATATTCTTTGCTTTTCTATTTAAGGGACCACAGATACACAGAAGGACTTGGAGTTTTATGCAGAAAAAAAAATTCAGGATGCAGGCCAGCCCTGAAACACTCATTTTCCCATCCTGCAGTTATTTCATGGTAAAGGAAGGACTGAAAAGGAATAACAGGGAAGGACATTTTATTCTGATTTATTTTCAAATACCTCCACTATATTACTGTCACTAAAATGCCTCCTTGCTATCCTATCATGATATGAAGTTGGAGTCTTTCTTCACCAGGGACTTATCTGGTAGCCTCTTGTCAATTACTATTTCACAATAGGCATGTACTAACACCCACTGCAAGTCTCACTAAACCAGTCTCTGTGAACAGTAGCAGATTCCTGAATAGAATCCATGTAGGCACAGAGACAGTTGTGGTAACTCCACTGCAAGTGTGAACATAGCTGTCTGCCTCAGTGGTTAGTTGTCAGTCAGGGCAATGGTCACACCCAGGGGACATTGGGACTGTTTGTAGGCATTTTTGATTTTCAAAAAGTGCAGGGGACAATGCTAGGCATTGTTCAGGGATGCTACTAAACACATAATTATGAACAGAGAAAATCCACAACACAAAGAATCATCTGGTATTTTCATGTTAATCATGATGATGTTCAGGAACCCTAGTCTAGATCATAAATGCTACAAAGGAAGACAATGGACCTTCTCAAGTTCATCCAGTGCTTCAGGCACAGTGAGTGTCTCACAGTAGGTGAGGAAGGAAGACAAGGAAAAAAATTAAGGGGGAGAGGTAGACACACAGCCTATTCTCAGGAGAAACTTAAAGCCTGGGGGCAGGGGAAATCCTAATTTGGACCTGATCCTCATACTACAGTCTATCTGTCAAAGAGTTTGAACATTCTTCCAAAAGTTTTCCTGTCCAAGTCCAGTAGGTGATGCCAAGCCAGATATTCCTCCTTGAATACCAGGCAATATTCCTTCTAAGCAGTAACCCCCAAATGAGAAATAGTATTTCCTACTCCTCTATCCCACACATTCACAGTGAGTCAAAGAGCACTTGACTGGCATGTGCATAAAAGCACAAACACACATTAACATGCAGGGCCAATTGAATTCACTGCCCAATGCTGGAGTTGATGACCTGAGAAAGTCTAATGCCCGCTGCAAGGAAAACCTGTTAATTTCTTACCTTCTTCATTCCAGTGGTCCGTGCAGTGCTTCATTTGTCCCTTCCAAGTTGCCATAAGAAAATACAAGCTCCAGTGAGAAAAAAAAAATATCTTTCAATGTTTGCCCACCACCCTCTTTTCTCTGGTAAGTCTGTCCTTGTCCCAAGCATCCTGAGCTTGCTCCAGGTTGGCATCTTTGGGAGACAAACTGAGGATCAAAGAACAGTCTGTTGCAGGTAATTTGCATTCTATGTTCTGCTTACCAAGCTTCATTTCAAACTGGAAAGCTTTATTTCAATTTGAAACCCACTAAAACAGAGTCCTGCTTCTGTGCAATCACCCAGGAGTCTGTTTGTCATCTGTGAAGCAAGTGATCTGGAGGACCATAAACACAGGTCTGGAGGTACCAGAAAGCAGGCTTGCTAGAGGCACCTGCAGAGTTACAATTTCTTCCTTGTTCGGTATTGAAAGTGCTTTTTAAAACTATTCCATTGCTGTTGGCACTCTCTTTCTTTGATATCAGGTATTCCCTGACCCTGAAGGGCATTACTTCCTTGGCTGTTTGTTGCAAGAGAGTGTGGGTATATGTGCGTGTGTGTGTGTGTTCGTTCAAGCACACACACATGCACACACATTAGGGGAACTTGGATTGAACCCAGAAGCATTCTACAACTGTTCCAAACTTAACTAGATCCCTAGCACCTTTTTAAAATTTTTAATGCAGGTCTCATTAAGTAGTTCAGGCTGGCCTGAAACTTGTGATACTTCTGCCTCAGTCCCTTGAGTCGCTTGGATTACAGGCATATACCATTATACCCAGCATATGCCTACCTGGAAATAACTAATTCCTAGAGAGTCATTTATCTCCCCAGCATGTTCACCTTACCCAAGCTAACTGATCTTGTTCTCACACAACAAATTCCATCGAGTTCATATACCAGAGACCCAGAGATGGCCTTTGTCCTTTAGAGAAGTAGAAAATCTTTGAAACAGACTAATCCTAAAACTTATTATGCTGCATCATCTTTTCTCCTGCTCAAATAAAATGAAATCTCTTTCCCATGTTCTCCCTCACCTTCCGCATGTTCTGCTTCTTCACCAACCTTGGTGTTTTGCACATAGCCTGAAATATTTGTTTGAGGAAACTGTAGCAGACTGTGAGAGCAAAATCTCTTTCTGTAAGTATTACCACATCCGATTAAAACAAACTCAAGTTACCCTTAAAACAATGTCAAACTTGCAAAGTTTCTCAAAAGAGCCAAGGCAATTGCATCCATAGCCTGAACCCCCAAGCCTGTGTCATAGGGGACACCTGTCCTCTGCTTTCTCTTAGCCCTCCTGATCTTGGTTATGATGAACAGGAAGGGTTGTCGAGGTGGAAGTGGAGGAAGGTCACTGCACTTCCAAGTGAAAATTGTGAAAGCACTATTCCTGTTTCAAACACTCTCTTATGGCTCCAAGCTTGGGTCACAGAAGAGGCACAGGGGAATAGTTCACAATCAACTGGAAAAGAGATACACTTGAGCACATGATTCAAATGCTAGTTCTCTTCCCACCTCCTCAGTTACCCTCCCAATGAACACTTTAATGCATCACGAAATGCAGGTCATATAGTTTTCTGGGTATCATTAAAATCAAATTAGACTTCTCATGACTTCATGACTTCTTGACCTCTCCTCCTCCTAACTGGTATTATTAGGGTCTGTGACTATAGCTCTGCCACCCCCAGAACTCAGGACTATTGGAAAATGTCAGTCTGCCATGCATGGGAACTAGAACTTGTAAAATTCTAAAGGACTCTCTGTATACATTAAAATGATTATTACTCCCTCTTGTTAATGACCCTGGCTGAATATCACTTCCTGAATACTGAAGGAAAATTGTCCTCAGCACACTGATGCCTCAGGGACTTTGATGAGACTAAGAAGCGTGCAATCTGTCTGTGGTGTTCCCCTCAGTGCTGGCAGGAAAGTGCACTTTCACCATCTGGTGGAATTGAGGGGCAAATGCAGGAATCTACACACCAGGAACCAGGATCTTCCACATAAGAAAAAAAGTAGTCCTCCCAGTTGTGGTCACAGAGCAGTGACATGGCTTTTGGAGTTTCTTAAACAACAGAAAAGGTAATACTTCCACCTCCAGTAGAAAAGTAAGGGTCAAAACATTTACAGGGTTTTGACTGTTAGATATGGACAGAGTAGAGAACCTTAAAGGGAAGAGTACAACAGGATTCCCTGGATGCCTTGGCACTATGGAACTGCATGTGCAGCCCCTTTGGTCTCAGGGTTTGTCTACCTGTACTGAAAATGTCCATCCCTGGAAGTCAGTCTTCCTGCTGTGTCATTCAGTGAGATCATCATAAAAAGGCTTTTTTTTTTCGGTGGTGAAAAAGATCCTGTTCTTGGAGGAAACACCAAAACAGGTGGTCAGTCCCAAGTGTCACCTGGAGCAATTGTGAAAATTGAGATTTTTGTGTCTGACACTGTACATCTGGGATTTGACCTGAGAATCTGCATTGCTATTATGTTCTCTGGTAAAACTCATGTTGGTCTGGAATCCACTCTTAGATACCCATTCTCAAACATAGTGGGACTTAGGCTGTTCATTTTTTCTTCAATGATAGGTGACAGAGAGATGTGAGTTGTGAGAACATGAGGTTAAGAGAAAAACTCTATAAAATAGGCTCAATGTGCTGATTCACACATGCATTCTTTTTCAATAAGCAATTTATCTCCATCACTGCCTGGCCTAAGTGGACAGGATATGTCACATTTCTCAGCAAACTACCTGTTTTGGAAGGAGTAATGCAGATATAATATAATGTATATGAGGTGGACCCAAGTTACCTGGAAGGGGGAGAACTTTATGAACCTTTCCACAAACCAGGGCCCAAAACTCAGGGAGTTAAGGATAATTATTTCTAATTATAAAATCTGTAAGAATTTATGGTTAAAAATTCAATGAAAACCAGTCAGCATGGGCCAAAATGACCTAGAGTTGTTATGGCAGTGGGGACTTCATAGTCTGAAATCATTTAGCTATCTGTCAAAATTTAAGATTTGGTCCTTGGTGGGACTCCCTGGAAAATTCTCTGGGACCCTCCAATAAAACTAGATTGCAGAAGAAGCACACAGTCTCTCATTTCTTAGAGGACCCACTCTCTCCCTTGATAGTGTATTTTTCTTTGTTTTATCCATTCAGTAAACTCAAGCCTGTTAATCTGAGTGAAATGTCTGAAATCTTTCTGACTTGGTCACAAGAATCAGAGTTTGAAGGGGGAGTCTCAGTACTGCCTCAGTTTTCCAGAAATCATAAACCCTAATATACTAATTTGAAAAATTCTGTTCTGTATTGATCTTGCTCCAGAAAAATTGTCATGATATCTGAAGCTTTGGTCTATAGCTCTTTCAGAAAAATCAAAGGGATAAAATGTAAGAATAGAGGAAAACACCAGGACAGTCTATCCCTTCTTACACTCTAACAGGTCTACTGGGAGAAAAAGTTGACCCATTCCTGAGCATCAGTTACCATTGTTTCCCACTGCAATGTGCAAATGATCAATAATGGCAGGATGCTCATTATCCATGATCCCTGAGGCCAGGTTTCAGACATTTCCACAAGATGGACATAAATTTCCATTTTCTTTAAACAAAGATTTGCATGTGAGGCTTTTCATGCTAGAGAATTACCTACGCAAATGAAAAGCCTCTGCACTGTACAACCAGCATGATTTTACAGGATGATCATTACCAGCCTGCATCTCCTGCATAGGGGGTTATTGGTCCAATAAGAAAACTGTATTTGGCCAATTAAATGTGAGAGGTGTCTGAAATCCTCCCTCCCATCCAGTTCAGCACAATCAAACCTAAACTACATTTAGCCAATCAGAAGTGATCATTGCTCTGACAGCTCACAAAAGATAATCCACAACATAGGTAGCTATACCTACTATATTTACTCAAGAAATGTGCCTCAGTTGATGTGGTTCTCAAAATGCATTGTAGATCCAGTGAAAATTGATTTGCCTGAAATAAGAGAGAAATTGTTTGTTACAAATATATGCTTACTGAAATAAACATTATCTGTAATACAGAAAACAGCAAGTACTTTCAGAGTTGATATATCCATTGGACACAAAAATCACAGTACCTGCATCCCATTGAAATGTTTTATTTTGAAATCCTAAGAAAAATAAATTAGTGCAATCTTTCTTGAATAATATTCATATTTCTACCAGTGCAGTCATAAAATGTAACTTGTAATCTTTGCATATGGAGAGGCCAATGAAGGCAGACTCAATTCTCTGGGATTGCCTAAAGCTGTGCGGCAACATGTGGCCAATGTCAAGTCATTCTCAGGCTTTTATGGACTTCAACTTTTTTCTTATTTTTAATTAATGTATTATAGTTGTGAGTCCAGGGGGGAAAAACTGGTAGCTAATATTCAAAGTAAAGGAAATAGGTAGGGAGCATTCCCCATCATCTGGTTGCTAAGTGCCCCCAGGGGAGGGGAAATTTTATATTTTCCAACCCAAGCAATCATCCCCTGGATAACTCTCTTCCTGCCCTTTTGGTTACCTTCAGCCACATAGGTAAAATAAGAGAAGAAGGGGACATAAAAAGAAAGGAAACTTAAAATCTTAAAAATAGGAAAAGACACCCCTGCACCCTCAGGCATCAGCTCTGGACCCCCTTCTCTCCAGAGGAATCTCTCTCCCTGACTACCTCTCTCTATTCTATTCTTTAAATAAAACTTGCTTTCTTGCTTCAGCAGTTTTGGGTGTTTAATCTTCAAAACAGATGTAACAAGAACATGATCCTGATTTTCAAGACTGCACTCAGTTGTATATAATGCTGGGATTTGTTGTTACATATTATACATGAACATGATATGACAATATAATTTAGTGGAGATCATTCCACAGCACTTCACCCCTCCCTCCCTACTTTCCACACCTTGGTCCTATTCCTCTACTGATCTTTCTTTGATTTTTATAAGATCTACCCCCTGCTTTGTTTTCCTATTCCTCTCTAGCTTACATATATGACATATGACCCTTAACCTACTGAATCTGACTTATTCCACTTAAATGATGTTCTCTTGTCCCATCCATTTTCCTCAAAGACATACTTTTAATTTTTTTTGGATGAATAAAACTACATTTGGTATGTGTGTGTGTGTGTGTGTGTGTGTGTGTTTGTGTGTGTGTGTCTGTGTAAACAACATTTTCTTTATGGTTGGATAAAACTACATTATGTATACATGGATGATTTTCTTCATCCATTCATCCATTGATGTGCACCAAGGCAGGTTTTATTGTTGACTTTTTTGAACTGTACTACTATAAACATGGGTGATGGGTGTATATATATCACTGTAGCATGATGAGTTCAATTCCTCAGGATAAATAGTGCACAGTTGTATAGCTGGGCCATATGGTGCTTTTATGCTTAGTCTTTTGAGGAGCCTCTATATCGTCTCCTAGTGGTTGTATTAATTTACAGTTTCTTCAATGGTATAAAAATACTCCTTTTTCTCCATGTACTCTCAAGCATTTATTGTTTGTATTCTTCATGACAGCAGTTCTGACTGGTGAGAGATGAAATCTATGTATGTTTGGTTTGCATTTCCTTAATTGGTTAGTTGAACAATTTTTCATATTTGTTGGCCATTTGTATTTCTTCTTTTAAGAAGTTTCTGTTTAGTTCACTTGCCCACTTACTAATTAGGTTTGACTTCTGGAGCGATTTAATCTTCTGTTGTTCTTTGTTACATTCTCTTGTCACTTCACTGGTGCAAAAGAAAGAGGATCGAGAAAAAAAATAGTTCAAACATCACTCTTTGTTTCAAGTGACAGAAAACTAACACCAACTCAAACTAACATAGGCATAGGTGTGTGTGTGTGTAGGGGTTTATTTAACAAGTATAAACCCTGTGGGTAGTTCAGAAGGCAGACACAGCTGTTCTCTGTGATTTACTCTCTTTTCATCTCTCGGATCTTATTCCATTTTCTGGCCTCCCCTGGAGCCTAAAGATGGCAGTAAGATTTTTGTGCTCACTTCTTAACAGTCATTTGTGGACCTCTGGAGCAGTCTGTCTGGATGAGCTCAAGTCTACTTAGCAGGGAAATTCTTCCTTGTTCAGAGGGTTTCCATGCTTTGATTATATAGGCATGATCATCTGCCCTACTCATCCCACCTGGGGTGAAATGCAGCAGTCAAATCACAGAAAAAAATGAGAAGTTACTTATCAAGGTAGAGAAAATAAATACTGGAGATAAAACCATCTGGGCTGACATCCCTCTTATTTGCAGTGAAACAGTTGTTTCCACCATAGAGCTGGGAATTCTCCATCTTTGTCAGTTCATGTGTGGCACTGTCCAAGAACCCAGGCACTGGGATATCCTCATTTCACAAATGAGGAGACCAGGGCCCAGAGGAAGATAAATCTCCTGCCCAAAGCCACTGGTCTTGAAAGTGGTACAGCCAGATTATGAAGTCAAATGCACTATCCAAAGTGATGTTTTTAATTAATTATGGCTTCCCAGTTTATTGCTAGTCTCCCTTAGGTACAAGAAGATTATATAGGCCTAAAGGAGGAAGAGGGGAAGCAGAAGAATGATGACAACCTGACAGTACCTCAAAGAGAATCTACACCAGTCAGTTTGTTACTCAGATTGGGAGGATTCCTGCCACTTATATCTTGTAGAAATTTCCAAACATATTTATTTTATGTAACCTTTGCAATTTTGGCACTTGTATTATTGTATTATTTTTTGTTTAGTTTTCTTAGTTCAATTTACCTGTTATGCTTACAAAAATGTATTTAAAATCTCAATTGTTTATGGCAATTGCCAATCAAAATGAGTCCTACTTAAAAAAATTATTCTCCATCTTTGCACTTTTAAAATCACCCTGCATCTGAGGCAGTGTCTTCAGGCACAGTTTTAAAAACTTGAGCTATAAGGTCACACCAGAACACAAATGAACCCTGTGCTCTGCCACAAGCAATTTTCCAGTTATGACTTCAGTCATCTTTGCACTCTGAGAGCAAGTTGAGGAATGTCCTAGCTCTTCTCAATGATGAGTCCAGGATGTTCTACCACAAATGTGGCCTTATCACAAGGCTTTGTTTCTGGCCATTGCATCCTTAGTTTCTTGCCACATACACTTGCAGACATATGATATTCAGTGGATGCAGTGACTTTCAGCACCTTTGTGACTGACAATTTAGTTATAAAATAACCTTTTATTATTATTACTGGCTAAGGGTTCTGGGAAGAAGAAACCATGTTTTCCCAGTGTCTTCAGGAAGCCAGACAATACTAGGCTTAGCACAGTCACATCTTTGCACACTGTCTTTTTATCAGCTGTGGATCAAATGTCTACCAAAGAGATAACTTTGTGGGAAGACAGAGAAACCAACAACTCCAAAATAATAAGACCTTTGAAAGAAGGGGAGAAGAGTGGTTCACTGTACACAGAAGTTAGCCAGTCCTGAGGGCCCTTGTTTTCCTATCTTGTAAAATCATCAGGGACAGACCAATGTTGGATCAATATACCATGACTTCTGACACAAGTTTCTCATTTATTCAGCTGAGAATATTTCCAAACCAAATTACATTGAGCTTATAGCTCCAAGTATAGAGAGTGCAAATCTTTCTCCCTAAAACAATCTAGTCTCTGTGGTATGTCCATGTGGTCAAAATGACATTCTCTCACCTAGGACCTGATGACCTGATACACACTAATGATCATATAGAAGTAGAATAAGAGACTTGGGACACCTAAAAAGATATAAACAGTTCTACCCCACCCTGCTCTCATCCTGAACACTCCAAGACTTCCCATTCTGTTCATTGGGAAACTCAAAGCAGGTTGGTGCATATAGATTAAATTTCATCTTTCTCAGAAAGCAATATAAAGTCACTCTTCCTTAGAGGACATAGACTGTGGCCTGAGCACTTTTCTCTCATAGGTGACCTCACTGTTGGCTACTGCTCAGTCTTGTTTCTCAAATGTGCTTCAGTTTGGTTACCTCTGGTTCCTCCTCCAGTGCTGGTGGGGTATGACCAGAAATGAGTGCTCCTTCATACCTGCCCAAACTCAGCACAACTACAACAAAAAGAGAGGTGAGTAGGCATGAGTCACACAAGGAGGCTAAGGAAACAGAAGTCCAAACAATTCAAGGGCAGAATTTGTGCCAAGGAAAGTGGTCCTTGTGGAATAATGATGAGAGAGAGGAGAAATCCTCCTCCTACCAAAAATTATTTCTCTACTCTCACTGTTTGGTTTATTCTTTTGGGTAACAACTTTATATTTTACAGATTATATTTAAGTTTGCTAAAAACTAGGAGAAAACCAAACATTATAAAGAAATAATAATACTGGGTCAACCATGGTAAAACTGTTCTACAGTTTTTTTCTGCAGATTTTAGAATAATGGTTTAAAAATCTGGATGGTTTATTAACTCAAGTAATACTCAAATATAAAAAAAACAGTAAATTGCATGTATGATGAAATTACTATTGTGCTGTTACTGTATATCTTGAGCACATTATCTGAAGCACATACAACTGTAGTGGCATATTGAGTTTGTGGGTCAGTATGTAGAAATATAGAAAGATATTATCTGCTTACAGTCCCTGTTCCCACTCAGAGCCTGTGGGACACCCAACTCTGCCCTGGATGTCCTACAGATCTGTCATTGGAAACACAGGCTAGGAAGCTCATAGAGATGTTTCTAGTTGCCCTGACTCAGGGGATGTGCCATGCATAAAGAATGGTGCTGAATTTTGAATTAAGGATGCATGTGCAGGCAGTACCTTTGTGGGTATTTTAAAGGCAGGTTTGTGACCACTGACTGATATCCACATGACTGACCTGGCATTTGCATGGGCAACAAGGTTGACATGGGTTTGTGCAAGGCTGCCATAATGTGACCACTGGAAATATTTCTCACCAGTGAGCTAGTGAGCCCAGAATTACAGCTTGCTTTTACACCATTTTGAATTCACTAACAAGTATATTCTGGAATTATTGTGATTTTCTGGCTCCAGCCTGGATGCAGGCTCAAGATATAGATTAAACTCACTTGGATGAAATAAAAGTTCTAATGTTGCATCCAGATTCAAATCTCCAGGGCACCTGCCAGACTTGCTGTAAGCCTCCACAGAAGTGGGCAATAGTGCATTGACAAATTCCCAAGGGGCTGAAAGTCTATACCTATTTGTATAATTTTGGATTGTTAAGGAGATGACAAATCAGCACTCCAAAGGAAATTTTGAGAGGTTTTATATGGAAAGAGACCCAGGTAATTAAACATTGAAGAAATGATGGTTTATTAGCACTATAACCCAACAGAATGTAGAAATCTGGCACCCACATTCTGGAGACATTTACTTGTTTAGCTCATGTTAAGAAAGATTTGCAAAACAGCAAGATATTTTCTTGACACGTTCAAAGTTTCCAATGTTCTAGGCACAAAATTGTCCAGAGTTGGGAATATTTTTAGATACTGACTCAGCCATCACAAGACCCATATGACCACTTATCAGGAGGCAACCACTGGTAAAAGACAGCAGCCCAGAGAAGACCAATCCGAGCAAGTCATCATATGGGATCATATCTGAGAAATCCTTTTACATTCACCTTCTGTGTTTGTGTATAATGTGTATGAATGGCAGGGGATCTGCAATTATAGGAGCCGGATATTCCATGTAGAATCTGTGACAGAACTTTCATGTTGGTGTCACTAGACATGGCTGGTAGGGTGGATATTTAAGTACTGGAGAGTATTTTCTTTCTACTCAAATATTTATCCAAAGATGTTATTCTATAAAACAGTGTCACCCAAATATGGAGGCCTATCCATATATTTATAAAGAACTAATCTGGATATAAAAATATTTATTGGGGAATGTCCCCTGTGGAATCAGTCAGGATGGTCAGAGTTTATTATTTTCTTACATGTAAGACAATCTCTTCGTAGAGTTCCATGTAGATATTCATGGAGTTACTTCTTAATTCTGTCTCCTTGAGGAAAGAGCAAGTGGACCAAAAAAAAAAAAAAATACTGATATCTTTGGTCTAAGGTTAGATGAGACATCAGGAGAATGGTCTAAATAGGCAGGAATCAGAAATTGTCAGAATAGGTCCATGACAAATACCCAAGTATGGGGGTTTCCCTAAACCTTTTCCAGGAATTTACCACTCAAATGACCTACATTCCCATTCCCAAAGAAATATAGACTGTATATTCTCTCTGGCAAATAAATAGGTGTAAATCTACATAAATATAGAAAGAAGAGAACTTATTTCTCCATTATTTTCAATGTTTACTGGGCACTGAATATTTATTTTCTGTTGCTACTCTTTTGTTTTAGCTACCTGCCCTGGAAACCCATGTACCTGCCATCTCTACTGTACATCTAGTTATTTTAGAAGACTTAAAACCTAACCTTTCCCAAGAGAGTGTTTCACACAAAGAGAAGAAAATTTACACAAATGAATGAGTTAGAAGGAATCCATTGTTTTTTTCATGATTGTACCATGCCACAAAGTAAATCTCTATAGCCCCATCATGTAAGAAGTGTGTCCCCAAACTCTTATATTCCAGGAATAGATTTAATTCCTTTAAGTAGTCAGCCTTTCAATACTAGTGGATGTGATGTGATTCATTTTACCTTCATTCACCAATGCTGCAGGGACAATGTATATGTGACCTAGTGAGCTCCATCAATATCATTTGGCTGTCATGAAAACACGACAAATGGGATTAAACAGAAATTTATTTGTGCTGATTCCAGGGTCTCTATATCATGGTGTTTCCTGGAATCTTTTCCTTCTAGACCCACTCATTTGCATGTATTTTGCCATCTTATGACTGTTTGCATGCCATTTTATCCAATCCTTTTGTTTCCTCATTGATGTTATTTATAAGAAGATTAGACTTTACACCAACTAACTGGAATAGCATTAATCATGTATTTAGGGACCATATAATTCAATGGAGTCATCAGGTATTTGGAATATCAACATATGAGATTTGGGGCAAGGATAAAATTCAGCTGATAATGTAAACTAGTTGGTTGTTGAAAACAGACTCCCAGGAAAGTGAATACTGAGTTAAGGGATATGCAGATGCAAAAATTTACTATCTACAGGCATATTGCTTCACAGATGAGCTGCTGAACTTTCATTAGCACAAGAAATCTCTGATTGTAGCAGCTTCTCTCAGCCTGGTTTCTCTGGGTTTTGACATTTAAAACTATTTTTCTTGTTAGTCTCTTGTCCATGGTCTAAGGTTGCATAGTGCTTAGCCATTTTCTGACATATCATTTTACTTTAGAAGTATATTATCTTTTCATCATGTGCACTCATATCATTCACATGACTAAACACAATATTTCAATGCTTTCTGTTGGAAATCCATATTCCAATTATCTGATGTTTCATGGTACTGCCAATAATTATATGTTTCTCCTTGACCTCCTTTTGTTATATGCCCTCAATAAAAAATTTCTGCTGCATGACTCTATAGCCCATGTCCCACTTTGGTTAGAAAACATAGGGTTTGTTGGTCCTTTACATTCCTGTAAGTTGGCCCATTCTATAATTAAACCCTGATATAATTTCTCACATATTTGACATCAACCTATATTTTGATATGTAAGTGGGTGTTTAGATAAATTCTAGCTGATATTTGCCCTTGATGTAAACTGAATCAGATTCTCTGGATTCTGGAATGGGAGTCCCAAGATGATACATGTATATGAGAATATTCTGTTTGTATTATGCTATGTAATACACAGGACTGGATTTCATGTACATATATCATAAATCCTGCTGTTTTGAATAATTGTCACTTTCCAAGTCTGATGAAAATAAGTAATATTTCAAGAGTCTTGTGATCTAGTGGAGTTGATTTGACTTTGAATTCAGACACTGCTCATCCTGAGTCCCAGCCCACCTACTTATTAACTGTGTGAGTAGGTCCACAGAAGTAAACAGATATTATAGCTTGGCCATTATGTCTAACCATAAATTACCAAATAAGTTTGAATTTCATGTATGTAAACAATAGAGTGAGGCCATGGAAGAATGCAGGCTGTATCCCTAACCACTAAGAAACACAAGTTGTTTTTTCTACTGTATGATATCTGCAATGTGAAAAACCTGTGGTAATTATGAAGTGAGAAAGAATTATCTGCTTTTGAACTATTCCTTTTTTGATCACTCTCCTCCCATTCAGGGTATTGTTTCTTCTAATTTTGTGCCTGAAGAGAGGAGAAATATTATTGAGGAACTGTATCCCTCAACACTAGCATATAAACAGAAAGATCAGATCCTTTAAATCCCTGACATCAAAGGACCCATAACCCTCAAACCTTGAATGTGATTACTGTGAAATAAGGTATGATGGAGAATATCAAACTTGATGGTGTAGTTCAAAAACACATGTACTTAATTTGTAGTATTTTATAAGCCACATAAAGATAATATTCTGGAAAGGCTGTTATTTTATTAATATTAATTTCAACTCTTTTTATGCTATCAATGTGAATACTAGAAATATTTAAATTACATTTGTGCCTTAGGTGTTGTTTTCAGTAGATTAATTTTGCTTTTAGAGGTTGTTCCCATTCAAAGTTTAGTCTGTCTCCTAACCAGAAGAAAGAGCAGAAAAGTTAAATAATATTTCATAAGTGTCATATTATTTTCATTCATGAATAAAATACTGGCATATAAAATCCACAAACTGAAATGATCATGTGCATTATGTTAAATGGAAGTGTTCTGCTGGTTGAACTAGATCCCACCTCTAGAAGAAAATATTGCTGTACAATAGCAGCAGACTGAGGCTTTGGGAAGCAATTCCCAAACCTCAAAAGAAAAAGAAAAAACTGCAACTAAGTACCTGTCATTCTGATCTTATTCATGCCTGGATTGGATATTATTTTCTGTCACTCAAAGAGAACACTCCCTGACTCAAGGGGCAGTTCTGAGGCCTTATCCAATCAGGAAGACTTAGACCTGTCCAATACTGTTTGCTGCCAGGGAGTTGGAGGTGGGCTTCCACCATCTTCCCTGTTTCCCCTGAGACCGCCATATCAGCCATACAACTTAAGTTTCACTCTCCTGCTTTGGAATCCCTGGTTACTCTGCTTGCAGGGGCTGAAGATCCCTAGGGTTAAGGACTGACTCCTGAGCACCAGGAAATGGTGAGTGGGCAGTGGCATGATGAGCCTGGGGAGGGAGGCTGTTGGAATGGCATGACTGTGCAGTAAAAGGAGTTGGCAGACCGGTATTCTCTGCAGTCTCTGGAGTCTTCAGGACTGAATCCTCCTGTTGGGCAGTGTACCCTCAGTCCTGCTGGCCACTCAGGTGGGAAGCACATCAGTGGCAGAGACCCTCTCTCACTTCCTTATCCTTTCAGGGCATCCTCAAACCCTACCTCTACTACTGTTTGGCAGGTGTGTGCCTGTGGCCCAGCAGCTTACCCAGATGCTGGTGATTGATATGTGGGCCCATTGTCTTGATCAAATCTCCACATGCCATTTTCCATCAGGTGAGGAGCTGGGGTGTATAGGAACCTCACTTCCTCCTGAGCTAGCTAATTTTTATTTTCACTTCTTTTTTCTTTTCTGCTCTTTTTATTGTTTTGCTGGAAGTTGAACCTTGGGATAATTTACTATTGAGATATTCTTAGTGCTTTTTATTTTTTATTTTGAGACAGGGTCTGGGTTAGTTGGTGACATTGTCCTTATTATGGTTTGATTTATTTAGATTTTTCTGTTGCAATTAAGTGTATAATTTTTACATACATATGCATTCACATATGGATTTAGCTTATATTGTGATTTCTTGATGATAATTGAAATAGTATAGTTTTGTAATACACATGACTGTCAGGTAATGATAAGTACTCCTTTTGTTCTTATAATTGAAAAATTTCTTGGCTAAATTATATAAAATTTTGTGGATGAATTTTGGAATTTTATAATTTTGTTTCTTATTTCATTGAAAGTACAGCATGTTGGTTTTTTATTATTGCATTGCAGTTATACATAATATTTGACTTCATTTTGACATAATCATATAAGCAAAGGATATAATTTGCTCCACTTCAGTACCCAGTAGTTCCTCTTTCCCTCTCCTTCTACCTTCCTCCTCTTTTCTTTAGATTTTGAATTTTTTATGATTATTGAAATCTTAGCAATAGATATCCCTTGTATTAATTGGCAGTTCAAGGCATTTGCCTGCTTTTCTTTTGTGGTTTCTTGCTTCTAAGATAAGAAAATGTATCCAAAAAGGCAGATAGATATGGGTTTCAAGAAAAAAATGGTTTTGTTTTTAATTAATAAAATAGAATATTTGCATTTTTATTTCCCTTATTTTTGTTTTGTATGTATCACATGTATTGTATTTGGAGGTTATTTCAAATGAAATTCCAGGTCTTATCTTTGGGAATTCTAAAAGGAAATATAAATAAGAAAATTTTCACTTCCCTATTGCTGCAGGAAAATGAATATACTTAAAATCATTGGTTAAGTAAATTGTTGAATGACACATTCATAAAAACATCCACTCCTCTTCCTTGAATATTTTTTGAAAACGTTATTGACAGTGAATCATTCATTCTCTTATTTTGAGTTTTAACTTTATTACAAAATATATAGAATAAGATTTGGCAAAATCTAGAAGTATGCATCAAATTTGTTGTTTTCTGAATGATTTGCTAAAGAGATAACAGTGAAAGGCATATTTTTTAGAAATTTTACATATTTTTTCTTCAAAATTTCTAATAAACCTTTTAGATTTATTTCTTTTCTGAGTAATACTCAGACTATGGGTCTGTGATGTGTTTTTTTGTACCCTGTAATCTCCAAGTAATTACCTCATAAGGAATCTAGATTGGTAGCTCAGCTTTTGAAGAGTTACTTAACATGAAAGTGGGAAAAAGAAAACATTTCTTCTGCTCCTGGAATGTCTTTCTAGGTACTCTATTCAAAATGGAGATAAAGTAATATTTCTTCAGACATAATTTCTACATCTGGAGCAAATCAACCTTTGAGGAGCTTTGAAGGGATTTTGTATAGTTCTGTTTCTGGGTGGTTCTCTCTGTGCAGCTGAGTTTTCATTTGATATCCAGAAGCATGTGTTTTCTCATCTCTAAAATGGGAATAATTTTAGAGGACACAGATGAATCATGCTTGTCTTGGAGGCTAGTAACACATGTATGTGCTGTGGCCACACCTGACAAACCATCTGGAAAATGCTGTGCAGATACTGATTGTTTATCTGCCACTCACATGAATTGTTTTTCAAAAACTTTTTCACTATAGTCTCCAATGTCATCCACATTGCTAACATAAAACTTTGAATCTTCCTGTCTAAATTCCAATTTCCTATTCTCTGGTCCTTCAAGGTGGTATAAAAAATTGTTTCCTTGAATGCTTTTACTGTGTCTCCACAATTAAAGTGTTTTTTGCTCCTTGCTTCTATCACCCACATTGAACTATGTTTAGAAAATGACATAGAAACCTGTGTTTTTTGCTGTTTTGTAAAGTATGGTTTACATTGCTTTTGGCTTGTGTCATTCCTTGTTATAAACAGAACCAGGATTTCCCCAGGTCTGAGAAAAGTCAACCCATAAACAATCAGGTATATAAAAAGATTTTTGTTTTAATGTAATATGTGTGCATATTAAATATATATATATTATATATAATATATGCATATATATACATTATATATGTTATATGTATATATATACATATTATATATAATATGTGCATATTATATATACATATATATATAAATACATAGGTGTAGGCTAGTCTCTTACCAGCTTTTTTTTTTTAGGTGACAAACACCATTCCTTACCTGTATTTCTTCTCATGTACAAAAGCCAGGAAAGACACTGCTCTGAGTGAAAGCAGGGAGCTTTAAGAAGAAAGCTTCCAGAGTTAGGTTTTCTCCCACCAAGTGCTGGCCATGGTCCATTCCATTCCACATACCAGAAAAATAAAAGCAAAATACATAAAAAAATAGATATATGCACACACACACACACACACACACACACACACACACACACACAGAAACCCTGCTTTTTTGAATAAGTGCCACAAACCAAATTCTAAAATAATAAGAAATATTGTATGAGTTATGTGGTGTAGTAAAGGCATTTGGACTTTAAATTATAAACAACATTTTTTTCTACTCTGGATTGAACCCAGGATCACTTAACCACTGAGTCACATCCCCAGCACTTTTGTTTTATATTTTATTTAGTGACAGGTTTTTGCTAAGTTGCTGAGGCTGGCTTTGAAATTGCAATCTGCATATCTCAACCTTACAAGCTGCTGGGAATACATGTGTGTGCTGCCATGCCTGGCAAGAAAATTTATCTTGATTTCAAGCTCACTTGCTTATATAGGTTCTTTCATCATAGGAAGAAAAAAATCACGAACTGGAAATTATGTCTAGGGCCAAACTGCAAAATATGATTTTGATCTTTAATCCTGAATCCTCACTGGCCCATCAAGAGGGGCATATGTCAGTAGTAGACTCCAGAAGTTCTGTCCTGTTTCTGAAGAATATCTTCAACCACTTCCTGAAGTCCTATCTGAGCACATATATGTGAGCATTCCAGCACATTCCCAGATTGTGTGGTGGATTTTGGAAAGGGATGACCATCAGAATCACAACTCCATGTATTGTTTTCTGGCATGAGGAGGGCTGTGGTCTGTAGTCTGCAGGTGTCTCAGATATTCTTTTTCTGAACTTGTTTTTTTTTTTTTTTTTTTTTTTTTGTGGGGTGGTGGTACTGTGCTTTAAACCCAGAGGTGCTTTACCACTAAGCTACATCCCTGGCACTTTTTATTTTTTATTTGAAACAGATGCCAAGTCTGGCCTTGAACTTGTGCCTGGTCTCATGAGTTGCTAGGATTACCAGTGTATACCACCTTGGCTGAATGCACCTGAATTTTCTAAATGTATGGGAAGCAAAATGTGAAATCCAGAACCCTGTTTCCCAGTCTATGCCTTTATATACAGGTCAACAAAATGCAAAAATTCCACCTCCCTGTCCATATTCCCAATGACAACTTCTCCTCTGATCAGTATTATCAATAATTTTCCCCTATTACATTTCAAATGAGCACAGTATTTTAACTTTTTTTTTTTTTTACCAAGTACTGGGCAGAACTTTATAAATAATTTGTTTTCTGGCTGGGTGCAATGGCTCATGCCTATAATCCCATTGACTCTGTTGGCTAAGGCATTAAGATTACAATTGCAAGGTCAACATCAGGAATTAAAGTTGAACTAAGAAAGACCTGTCTCAAAATATTAAACCTCGTACTGGGTGTGCAACTCAGATTTAACATGCCCATGTGACAAATTCCCAGTACCATAGAAAATGTCAAAAACAAAGATTTTCATTGTCATTGTTATTTATGAGTATTTCATATAATAGATATTGGAGACAAATCACTTGACCTTTGCAAAAATATGTGCTTGTACTTCTTTTGTCTCTCCAAGGCCAGACACCTTGTCACATGTCTTTGTGTAGAGAAGCCCCCTGGTGGAATTTATGTCAGAAGGTTGTCCTTTTCCCCTCTGGTATTTTCCTGGTACTGAGTTTCAGAAATGTCTGATATGAGAATCCCACAGCTGACACACGTAGTGTCTCCTGGATCTTATCTTGTAAGAGAGAAGACTACATTTAGGGATTCTAGTTTTTCAGGGAAGAAGCTGAGTATCCTGAAAGCTGGGAGAAATCTCCTGGTTTACCCTTCATCCAAAGGTCACTTCAGTTGTTCCCTGACCTTGGCTACTTTAAATACTGCTATAATGAAGACCATAATACAACCATATGTTTAACATACAGACTTCAAATACTTTCAGAATACACACAGAATTATTATTATTGTGTTAACTTTTTAAAATTTATTTTTATTGTAAGCAAATGGGATACATGTTGCTTCTGTTTGTACATGAAGTAGAGGCATACCATTTCTATAATCATACATTTACATAGGGTAATGGAGTTTAATTCATTCTGTTATTTTTTCCTTCCTCCAATCCCTCCCACCACTATTTTCCTTCTATACAGTCCCTCCTTCCTCCATTCTTGCCCCCTCCCACCCCTCATTATGTATCATCATTGACTTATCAGCAATATCATTCTTTTTTGGTTTTTTGAAGATTGGCTTATCTCATTTAGCATGATATTCTCCAATTTCATCCATTTGCCCTCAAATGCCATAATTTTATTTTTTCTTTATGACTGAGTAATATCCCATTGTGTGTATATATATATATATATATATATATATATATATATATATATATATATATATATCACAGTTTCTTTATCCATTCATCAATTGAAGGACAATTAGGTTGGTTACACAATCTGGCTACTGTGCATTGAGCAGCTATGAACATTGATGTGGCTGTATCTCTATTATGCTGATTTTAAGTACTTTGGGTATAGGCCAAGGAGTGGGATAGCTAGGACAAATGGTGCTTCCATTCCAAGCTTTCTGAGACATTTCCACACTGCTTTCCAGAGTGGTTGCACTAATTTGCAACCCCACAAGCAATGAATGAGTGTACCTTTTTCCCCACATCCTTACCAACACCTTTTGTTGCTTGTATTCTTGATGATCGCCATTCTAATTGAGGTGAGATGGAATCTTAGGGTAGTTTTGGTTTGCATTTCTCTTATTACTACAGATGTTGAACATTTTTTCATATATCTGTTGATTACTTGTAGAATTCTTCTATGAAGTGTCTGTTCATAACCTTAGCCCATTTGTTGATTGGATTATTTGTATTTGTGGTGTAGTTTTATGAGTCCTTTATATATTCTGGAAATTAGTGCTCTATCTGAAGTATGATTGGCAAAGATATTCTCCCACTCTGTATGTTCTCTCTTCATATTGCTGATAGTTTTCCTTGCTGAGAGAAAACTTTTTAGTTTGAATCTATCACAGTTATTGATTTTTGCTTTTATTTCTTGTCATATGAGTCCTGTTAAGGAAGTATGATCCTAAACCAACATGTTGAAGATTTGGATCTACTTTTCCTTCTATAAGATGAAGCGTCTCTGGTCTGATTCCAAGGTCCTTCATTCATTTTGAATTGAGTTTTGTGCAGGGTGAGAGATAGGAATTTAGCTTCATTCTGTTGCATATGGATTTCCAGTTTTCCCAGCACCATTTGTTGTAGAGGCTATCCTTTCTCCATTGCATATTTTTGGCCCCTTTGTCAAGTATGAGAAAATTGTATTATTTGGGTTTGTGTCCATGTCCTCTATTCTCTACCATTGATCTACCTGTCTATTTTGGTACCAATACCATGCCATTTTTGTTACTACGGCTTTGTAGTATAGTTGAAGTTCTGATATTTCGATAGCTTCTGCTTCACTTTCCCTGCTAAGGATTGCTTTAGCTATTCTGGGTTTCTTATTCTTCCAGACGAATTTCATGAATGCTTGTTCTATTTCTGTAAGGTACATAATTGGGATTTTAATTGGAATTGCATTGACTCTGTATAGCACATTTTTTATTTATTTATTTTAATTAAAAATCATAAATTTACATAGGGCAATATTGTTTGATTCATTCTGTTGTTTTTTTTCCTTCCCCCTACCCCTCCCACCCCTCTTTTCCCTCTATACAGTCCTTCCTTTCTCCATTCTTACCACCCTCCTTATCCCTAACCCTAAACCTAACCCTAACCCTAAAGCTAACCCCTCAAACCCCCCCTTATATGTCCTCATCCGCTTATCAGTGAGATCATTCGTCCTTTAGTTTTTTGAGATTGGCTTATCTCACTTAGCATGAAATCCTCCAATTTCATCCATTTGCCTGCAAATGCCATAATTTTATCATTCTTCATGGCATAGTAATATTCCATTTTATATATATGCCACTGTTTCTTTATCCATTCATCAACTGAAGTGCATCTAGTTTGATTCCACAATCTGGTTATAGTGAATTGAGCAGTTATGAACATTGATGTGGCTGTATCTCTGTAGTATGCTGATTTTAAGTCCTTTGGGTATAGGCCAAGGAGTGGGATAGCTGGGTCAAATGGTTTTTCCATTCCAAGCTTTCTGAGGAATCTCCATACTGCTTTCCAGAGTGGCTGCACTAATTTGCAACCCCACCAGCAATGTATGAGTGTACCTTTTTCCCCACATCCTCGCCAACACCTATTGTTGCTTGTGTTCTTGATAATTGCCATTCTAATTGGGGTGAGATGAAATCTTAGGGTAGTTTTGATTTGCATTTCTCTTATTACTAGAGATGTTGAACATTTTTTCATATATCTGTTGATTGCTTGTACATCTTCTTCTGTGAAGTGTCTGTTCATTTCCTTAGCCCATTTGTTGATTGGATTATTTGTATTCTTAGCACTTTTGGTAGTATGGCTATGGTATATTAATTCTTCCTATCCAAGAACATGGGAGAGCTTTCCATTTTCTAAGGTATTCCTCAATTTCTTTCTTCAATGTTTTGTAGTTTTCATTGTAGAGGTATTTTACCTCTTTGGTTAGATTGATTCGCAAGTTTTTTTTTTTTTTTGAGGCTTTTGCAAATTGAGTTGTTTTCCTCATTTCCCTTTCAGATGTTTCATCCCTCGTGTATAAAAATGCTTTAGATTTATGCTTGTTTTGCTGAATTCATTGATGAGGTCTAGAAGTTTTCTGGAGGAAATTTTTGGATCCTCTAAATATAGAATCATGTCATCAACAAATATTGACAGCTTAAGTTCTTTTCCTATTTATATCCCTTTAATTTCTATAGCCTGTCTAATTGCTCTGACTAGTATTTCAAGAATGATGTTGAATAGAAGTGGTGAAAGAGGACATCCCTGTCTTGTTCCCATTTTTAAAGGGCATGCATTAAGTTTTTCTCCATTAAGAATGATGTTGGCCATGCACTTAGCATAAATAGACTTTACATTGTTCAGGTATGTACATACTATCCCTATTTTTTCTAGTGTTTTGAGCACGAAGGGGTGGTGTATTTTGTTGAATGTTTTCTGCATCAATTGAAATATCCATATGATTCTTATCCTTAAGTCTTTTGACATGATGGATTATGTTTATTGATTTACAGATGTTAAATCATCCTTGCATTCCAGGGATGAACCCCACTTTTTGTGGTGTACAATTTTATTAATATGTTTGTGGATACAGTTAGCCAGTATTTTTTAAGAATCTTTGCATGTATAATAATCAAGAATATTGGTCTAAAATTTTCTTTCCTTTATGTGTCTTTGCCTCATTTGGTATGAGGGTGATATCAGCTTCATAGAATGAGTTTGATAGGGTACCCTCCTTTTCCATTTTCTTGAATACTTTCAGAAGGATGGGAATGAATTCTTCTTGAAGGTCTTGTAGAACTCCGCTGAGAATCCGTCTGGTCCAGGGCTTTCCTTTGATGGTAGGTTTTTCATGGCTTCTTCTATTTCGTTGCTTGATATTGATATGTTTAAATTGTGTATGTCCTCCTTTTTCAGTTTGGGAAGAGCATATGTCTCTAGAAATTTATCATTGTGATCGGTAATTTGTAATTTTTTGGAATGCAGATTTTCAAAGTAGCTTCTCATTATGTTCTGTATCTCAGTGATGTCTGTCATGATATTTCCTTTTTTATCACAAATTCTTGTAAGTTGAGTTTTGTCTCTCCTTCTCTTTGTTAGCATGGCTAAGGGTTTGTCTATTGTGTTTACTTTTTCAAAGAACCAACTTTTCATTTTGTCAATTTTTTGAATTGTTCCTTTGTTTCAATTTCATTGATTTCAGCTCTGATTTTAATTATTTCCTGTTTTCTACTACTTTTGCTGTTATTCTTTTCTTCTTTTTCTAGGGCTTTGATTTGTAATGTTAGGTCATTTAGTTGTTGGCTCTTCATTCTTTTCTTGAATGCACTCCATGCAATGAATTTTCCTCTTAGACTGCTTTCATAGTGTCCCAGAGATTTTGATATGTTGTATCATCATTCTCATTGACCTCTAAGAATTTTTTTTTATCTCCACCCTTATGTTTTCTGTTTTCCATGTTTCATTCAATTGCATATTATTTAGTCTCCAGGTGTTGGAGTAATTTTTTTTATTTTGTCATTAATTTCTACTCTCAGTCCATTATGTTATGATAAAAGGCAGTATTTCTATATATTTTGCATTTTTTAACGTCTGCTTTGTGGCATAAAATATGGTCTATTTTCGAGAAGGTTCCATGTCCTGCTGAGAAGAAAGTGAATTTGCTCATTGATGGATGGAATATTCTATATATGTCTCTTAAGCCTAGGTTATTGATTGTGTTATTGAGTTATATTGTTTCTTTGTTTGGTTTTTGTTTGGAAGATCTATCCAGTGGTGACAGTGGTGTGTTAAAATCACCCAGAATTATTGTGTTGTGGGTATTTGATTCCTGAAATTGAGAAGGATTTGTTTGATGTACAGGGATGCATCAGTTTTTGGGGCATATTTACTATCGTTATTTCTTCCTGATTTAGGGTTCCCTTAAGAAGTATGAAATGTCCTTCTTTTTCCCTTCTGACTAACTTTGGCTTGAAGTCCACTTTATCTGATATAAGGATAGAAATCCCTGCTTTTTTACTGAGTACATGTGCGTGGTAGGTTTTTTCCCATCCTTTTACCTTTAGTCTGTGGATGTCTTTTTCTATGAGATGATTCTCTTGCAGGCAGCATATTGTTGGGTCTTTCTTTTTAATCCATTCTGCCAGTCTATGTCTTTTGATTGATGAGTTTAGGCCATTAACGCTCAGGGTTATTATTGAGATATGATTTTTATTCCCAGTCATTTGGCTTATTTTTGGTTATTAAGTTGGCTCAGATTCTCCTTTGAGTGGTTTTTCTCTAAGGTAGTTCTTCCCTTTGCTGACCTACATTGTTGTTTTTCATTTCTTCCTCCTGGAATATTTTGTTGAGAACATTCTGTAGTGCAGGCTTTCTATTTGAAATTCTTTTAACTTTTGTTTATCATGGAAGGATTTCATTTCTTCTTCAAATCTGAAGGTTAGTTTTGCTTGCTGTAGGATTCTTGGTTGGCAACCATGTTCTTTCAGAGCTTGAAATATGTTGCTCCAGGCCCTTCTAGCTTTTAGATTCTGGGTTGAGAAGTCAGTTGCTATCTGTATTCGTCTCCCCCTATATGTAATCTAATGCTTTTCTCTCACGGCCTTCAAAATCCTATCTTTATTTTGAATGTTAGGCATTTTCATTATAATGTTCCTTGGTGTGCATTTGTTGTGATTTTGTGCATTTAGTGTTCTGTAAGCCTCTTGTAATTTATTTTCCATTTCACTCTTCAGGTTTGGGAAATTTTCTGTTATTATTTCATTGAATAGGTTGTTCATTCCTTTGGTTTGTATCTCTGTGCCTTCCTCAATCCCAATAATTCTTAAATTTGGTCTTTTCATGATGTCCCATAGTTCTTGTAGATTCTGTTCATGATTTCTTACCATCTTCTCTGTTTGGGCAACTTTACTTTCAAGATTAAATATTTTGTCTTCACAGTCTGAGTTTCTGTCTTCCAAGTGGTCTGGTCTTTTGGTGATACATTCCATTCAGTTTTTTATTTGGTTTATTGTTTCCTTCATTTCAAGAATTTTTTTTTCAGAATCTCTTATCTCTTTGTTGAAATGATCTTTTGCTTGCTACAGTTGCTCTTTCAACTGCTTATTGGTATTATCATTCATTGCCTGCATTTGCTCTCTTATCTCATCTTTGCTGCATGAATCATCTTAATCATGTACAATGTGAAGTTCTTTTCTGAAATTTCTTCTAACATACTGTTAATGGATTCTATTAATATAGAATCTAGATTTGTTTGGATCATTTTCTTCTCTTGTTTTTTCATATTGTTCATGATTCTTTCCCTCTAGCAGTACAGATCTGGGGTATTGCAGATTTCCCCCTATAGGCTTATAGTGGCCCTATGGGTTTCCAAAACCTTTTTTTTAAGGGGAGATCAATGTTAGTAGTGCCCAATTCAGACAGTATGCAGTCCTACACCAAATAGCCCCTATGAGGACATTAACAATATTGTCAAAATAAACAGAATTAGTTCAACTATTATCTTCAGTATAACAAACTGATTTGCAATAATGTCTGCAGTTTCTAATGGAGGAAAAAGAGGATGTAGAGGGATGTAGTGTGTAGCTGTTAATGGGATAAGAAAAGAATATATAGAACTACTAGATAATAGAAAGGGTGAGAGTATAATCAAAAGAAATTGGATGTTAGCATGCCAAAAGCGAGAAAGAGACTCTAAGGAAACAGGTAAACAAAAAGAAAAGAAAGCAATAAAAGTAATGAAATAAAAGCTTAAATTTTTCTATAAGTAGAAAAAAGAAAATCTACACTGTATCAGTCCTATAGTATTGAAACCTCCCAGTCTTCAGTAGTCTGATGCATGAGAGGTACCTGAAAATGAGCTTCATGTCTCCAGCTGGCATCTCAGGGTGGAATTTGTCCCACCTAAAGATCAGAGCTCTGGCTTCCAGGATTATCCGAGATGGCTGCTCTGGGTTCCAAATGTGTTGACAAATGGGGAGCTGCAGCTCAGGGTTTGGGCGTGGTTGGCTGGAGGTTCTGGAGGCGGGGTGTGGTGGTCAGGCAGGGGTCCTGGAGGTTGGGTGTGTTTGATGTGGTTGCCTGATCCTGGAGGTGGGGTGCAATCAGTCTGGGGTAATCAGGCCTATTCAGTCAGTCAGGGGGTCCTGGGGCAGGGAGCAGTCAGTCAAATTAGGGCCCCCGAGGCAGGGAGTAATCAGTCAGGCTGAGAGTTCCTGAGGACTGGGCTTTGTTTGTCTGGCCAGGGGTCCTAGCAGGCTTGGTTGTTGTCTCAAAATGGCAGCGATCATGTGTAATCAAACCTGCAGGTACTGTAACAGTAAACTTCCAGGCAACAGCAAGCAGCTGGTGCTCCACTGGTGTTTTGTGATCAGTTTGCTGACTGTTGTCAGATGATTGGGAGGTGAACCTCATGCGGTGGGTAATGGATAGATGTAAGGCAGGCAATGGACAGGGAAGAGGCAGGCAATTGGCGGATGATAGGCACCTGACAGTGAGAAATATGCACTCAAAACAGGCATCGATATGCTGGCAGACTGCAAGCAATCACAGTAGACAAATGGGTTGAACAGTAGGGGATCAAGAAATAGCAAAAACTGCCTCACCAAGAATCAGATATCCTCTGCTTAAAACCGGAGTTACAGAGTGACAAGGAATGCAGCCTCCCTCTAGTCTGCCATCTTGGATCCCCCTATTGTGTTAAATTTAAAGAACTTTCAACTTTCATGGCTTTTTAAAAATTTGCCCTACTGAAATCATATTCCTGCAGTTTACGAGTATTTATTTTATCGATATCTACATAATTGCAATCCTAGCTATTCTTCCATTTTTTGATAGTAGCCATTCTAACAGCTGCACTCAGGCTGCAGAAGTTCTCATAGTTGCATGGTGTACTGAATTTATGCTAAATGTAGAATTCAGGTGGCCTTATACTCATTAAAAGAAGGTGATGTTAATCTATTTTAGAAATAAACAGGAGTCTGTACTTTTAACCATTTTTCTTCACTCCTGGTGGAGACTGCAGCACATGCAAATTCTTGCATGCCCAAGTGGAGACACATTTTGTGATTTAGAGAGATGTACACATGTATATTTGTCATTGTTCCAAATCCTGGATGAATAGGATGTAGTACATTGAAAGGAAAAAGTTGATTTTTGGACAAATTCCTTACAGAAAGAATTGGTTAACTCTGGAGTTATTACTGAGGTGAACTGAGGAACAGGGCTCATGATGTACTTCACTGCCAATTTGGCTGCCAGTTGTAGACTGTATTTTCCTTGTTAACTCTTTGATCCTGGATAGATAGAAACTCAACTAGTAGCAAAAACATTTCACAGATTATGCTGGCAAATGTCTTTTAGGAAAAAGTGGGACCTTTGAAATTTAACTTATCTTCTTCCCTGGACCCATGGAATAAAGCCCATGGATCTTGCATTTTCATAGAAAAACACTCTTTTTCTCTGATCTTGATACTCATGTATATCTAGTCCCTTTGAGTGTACCAGTTATAATAAAATTCAAACTAATAATGATTTAGAGCTAAATGTGATATATTTATGACCCAAATTTTCTTCCTCTACTCAGGGTGACAGTGGATTTAAGCATCCAGTCCCAGTAATAAGGATCATTAAGGAATGCTAATATCATAGTATAGCCCAACTTTTCCAACTTATCTGATGGTAGTTTTTTTTTTATAAATTTAAGAGGGATTCACAACAGGAGAAAATATTTATTTGTTGCATCCATGAGTGAATCAAGAGTCAGAAGGTTCATATTCTGCTATATTTTTATAATCATCCCTCTTAATATCTGCTTTTTATTGGGCAGTGCTGGGGTACAATTCCAGTTTCACACACATTCTGCACATAATCCCAACCAGTGTCTTGGGCCTCTACTTCTAATACCTACTTTTAGTTTGTCTTATACCATTCATTAACATTAAATAATTTTCTTGATATGATTGAAATTACATAGGCCCTTTTATTGCACTTAACAATAAAAATTTTTACATACATATGGATTTACCTATGTATTTTTCTCTATTGCGAATTCTTGATATTTATATTACCACAATACTATAATTTTATAACATATATTACTGTCAGATAATGATAGCTAGTAATTTTGCTTTTACATTTCAGTTTTTGGCTAACTATATGCATGAATAATCTTCCAGGAATATTTTTGATGTTTTTGCTTTGTTTCCTTCTTTAATTTTGCTGGGCTATTAATATAGATTGGCTTGGGGAAAATAGTCATTCTTATAATGATAGTTTTACCATCTATACATAGGATGTACAATTGGATCTTTTACGTACTTCTTTGTATTTATATTTTCTCAAGTTCTACATATGTTTAAATATGCTTACATATGAAACACAACATTCATGTGACATCTTTATAAAATATTCACAGTGTTTTTTAGTATTTTTCAAACCGGATATAACAGAAAATGTTTCTGGTTTCTAGAACCATTATTTTCCACATTTTAGTATTTTTTTCTTTCTAAATGTACATCCTCTTTAATCATGATCCTGGGTTTCAACTCTGGAGGAACATGAGTATGTTCTTATTTATCCAGGTGTGCAATTTAAATCTCTCTTTGGTGGTGGTGTATCATGTATGTTTGCTAAAAAAAAAAAAAAAAAAAAAAATGAAGATTCTGCACATGGAGAAAAACAGTTTAAACTATATTTTCTTTTTATGAGAATGCCCTTATTGCACATGATCATCAATACTACTGAATTTTGTGTACACAATGTGGTTTTATTTTATGTTACCTAATCTCAAAATATGTTTAGTTTTTCATGATTATGGAACACATAAATATCTTCTATTTAATATTACTGTTGAAGTATTTTTCCTGCTTTTCTTTTGCAGTCTGTATTTTCTTTCTCTTTATAAATGTTTGATTATGTATGGAGCAATTAGGTCATTTGTCCTTGCACCATTTCATAGCATCATCTGATAAATAGAATTTTTATATTAATATTATATAATTCATAAATTTAAAAGTATTCTTTTGTGTAATTTTTAAAATTTTAAGTTTTTGTTGTTCTTTTTCCCATTTGTGATATTGGGGATTGAAGTTGCTATACTATTAACGAGTTATATCCTCTGCTCTTTTTTTAAAAAAAATTTATATGTTGATAGATCTTTATTTTATTCTTTTATTTATATGTTGTGCTGAGAATTGAACCCAGTGCCTCACACATGCTAGGAAAGAGCTCTACCACTGAGCTACAACTCCAGCCCTCCTCTGCTCTTTTTAAAAATTTAATTTCAGACATATTTTGCTTAGTTTCTGGGGTTGGCCATAGACTCATGATCTTCATTCCTTAGCCTCTAAAGTACTAGGTATTTCACGTGTGCACCGCCATATGTATCCTGTCTCACTTTCTTATGTCAACTTTAGAATGATTCACAATAAATTTTATATTTCACTATTATTTATTCTAAATTGTTGTAATTATATTTAATATGTGAAAATGGGCTTTATGGTATGAGTGAAGTGTACAATAGTATTTTTATTATCATACAAATATTTCAATATCCTAACACCTTTCTTTGGAAAGAATGCCATTTTTCATCTTCCCTGCACTACATTATCTAGTATTTAAAACTTTCTAAATAGAAAAGACTTCTTAAGTGTTTTCTCTTGATTTCTTCCAGGTATTCAATTTATTATGAGTTCTACACTGGTTGTCTTTGATTCATAACACCAGTCTTTTGTGGCATCATGGTTTTGGTCACTGGTAGACTTCATGTACAACAATGCAATGGCTATGTCATATAGTTTCACCTTGTAAGAGTCTGTACCATCTAGATTCTTTTCATTGCACTCAGATACTTGGAAAATAATAGAATCATCTTAGAATGAGTTTTCCAGAATATATTCACTCTAAGTGAGACATCATATATATATATATATATATATGTGTATATATATGCAATTACATATTATTTAATTGACATAGTTTTTACTTGTTGAATTTATTAATTTATCAGAGCTCTTTCAATTTTATTTGCTTTTTTTTTTTTTCTTGGTACTGTCAATTGAACCCAGGGACACTTAAAGAGCCACATCTCCAACCCTTTTTTACATTTAAGTTAGAGACAGGGTCTCACTAAGTTGCTAACTGACTCATTGAGTTGTTGGAACTGACTTTGAACTCTTGATATCCTGCCTGAGTCTACTGAGTCACTTGGATTACAGGTGTGCACCAACACATTTGGCTCATTTGCTTTTAAAAGCACCATAATTGACAATGGTTATTCTTTCTGTGTTATGTTTATTTTCAATATTTTCTATTTTTCTCTTTTGCTCAGGATTTTTTCTCTACTCTTATTTTTATAAAATTTATTTTTCAAAGTATTGAGATGAATGATTTGCTAATAAATTCCTAATCATTTTATGGTTTACTAATTTATGTCTCTCTATTTCATTTTAATGAGAGCTTTGTATGCATTCAATTTTTAGTCTTATGGAGATTTAATTAGCACCTATTAGCTGTATATATATTAAGTGTATACTTTTATCTTCTGGCATATGTACATATCCACAAAACCACCATAATCAACAAAAATGTCATTTCCATTATTAAAATATGTTCACAGAGATTACATTCCATTTATGTATGATCTATCAAAATGTACAAATGTATTCTACTATCATGTATAAGTGATTAGAACAAATAAAATCAAATAAATTAAAAATAAAATGTTCCCAAATATCCTTTTAAGTCCCTTCTTTCACTCTTCCTTACAACCATTCATATAATAAGTTTGATGTTACTGAGCACAGCAAGAATAAGAAACATTTCAATTATATAAATCCTTGAATTATCACAATGGAGACATATGTACTATTGCTTACATCAAGATATAGTACTTAACATCTCTGTGACCATTAGTCTGTTTTGCATGTGTGTGATTGACTTCCTTTTTCCTTCCTGGTGAGTATACAATAGTCATTTAGCTTGAATTTTAACTTCATTAATTAGTATTGCTTTTACCAACATTCATATTTTTTTATCATTTTAATGTTTCCTCCTTTGTGAAATCTTTTGAAATTTCTCATCTTTGCTGTTCTCTGTTGAGATGTATTTTTCCCCAAATAAATGGTCAGGAGTGGGTTTCTCAACCTCTTGTATATCACAAGTGGCAATCACACTCCTAAAGAAGGTGAAATCTTCTTTCACTGTATGATCAAGCTGAGAACTTCAAGTATTGTACCTTGTTTTTCATCTGAATATAGTCTTATCACCTTTTATGTGTCAGGCAGATGTATGGTAGGGAGTGTTATGAGGTTGTTTTAACTTCTCAAAGGCAGTTTGGGTTTCTGGTATATAAATCAAATGTTTAATTTGTTGCTTTTAAGGCCTCATGCAGGAGTTTACCTATTAGTCCAAATTAGGGACAAGCATCTGACTGTTTAGTCAGATTTTATGACTGTGACCAAAATTCTGTACAAAAACAATTTTAGAGAAGAAAAAGTTTATTAGGGGCTAACAGTTTCAAAAGTCTCAGCCAGCGATGTTTGGCTCCATTCCTCAGTAACTGGGATGAGACAGAACATGATGGCCAGAGTGTGTGTGTGGAGAAAAGCATCTGAGAAGATTGTGCCAGAAAACAGAGAGTGGTCTGCTCAACAAGGATGAAATATAATCCTTAAAACCTTGCCATTAGGACACTTTTCCTCCTGCCATATCCTCCTTGCCTATATCTACAACTCCATCCCTATCAGAGGCTTAATGCATTGAATAGGCAAGACTCTCATAACCTAATCATTTAATATATAAACCTTCTTGCCTTGTCTCATACATAATTTTTGGGGGGACAACTAATATTTAAATTATAACACCAACATTCATAGGAACCAATGTACCTGTCTCTGGTTTCTGATTACTGAAAGACTTAAGATAGGCTTACAGAAGTCAGAATAAGACTTGTTTAAATTTCACATCAAAATTCAGGTCCATTGGGTAATCTGGAATCCCAGACATGTGACTTTTTTACCAAACTCAGCCATTTTATTCGACATTCATATCCACATGATATGAGGTGTTTCACTGCAACAATATAGTATCTGAAAATCTTAGTTCATAGCTGGAGTTGGTTATAAGCAGGTCATCAGCACATTGTGAAAGGATTTTTTGATCCAGTCATAAACCTAAGCCAACAATTTTGGTAGACTTCTATTCAAAAAATTTCAAAAAATTAAATCCGTGTGTAAGAAAACCCAGTAATAGTGAATTGTTAATTTTTTACTGAAGTCTTTTACCGAAGCTGAAGAGCAGTGATTAGGAACACCTTATCATGGGAATGCAGAGGAACTGACCTCTTAAAATTGGTACTTTTAACCAGCCATTGTTACCTGGCATTAACCTTATTAAAGGATGTGAATTTGGTACTACTGTATGATTATCTGAAACTATGTTACTTTAGCTATCAGATCTTGCACAAATTCTTATGCATCAGTGGGTTTTTTGAAAATTTTTTAAACAGGAAGGATTGGATTCTTGCATGGATTTGGTAAATACAATTGAATTCATCTTTTAAGAACTTGACCACAAGAGAATTCATTCCTATTAATACTTCACTCTTAAGGGGGTATTTTTTCTTCATATGGGATTGACACCTCCTTAAAAAAATTGTTTGAGATAATATTCATCTTCCTTCTCATTATCTTTTGACTAATATAGACTCATTTATTTATTTATTTACTGTGACCATGGATTGTACCCATGGATACATATTACCAGAACTTTTTTTTTTTTGTATTTTGAGTCAGGGTCTCACTAAGTTGCTTAGGGCCTTGCTATATTTCCTTAGGCATTGAAATTATAATCCTCTGGCCTCATCCTCCCAAACAGCTGGGATTGGTCATACATACCACTGTGCCTGACTTAATCATTTGTTTTAAAAAAATCTCTATCACAAATAGATTTGTTTTAAAAAATTGAATATTTTTATTTTTCTTTACATAAACAATCTTTTTAATGTATAAAATGTTTATATTTTTATATATTTACACAAAATGTAAATATCATTTGATGTAATTGATTTTGCTCTCTTCTTAACATGTGCCCATTGCTCTTCTCATTAATAAATGCCCTGCTCTGATAATTGTTTTAATATTTAAACTATCTTTTGACCTTAATGTTTCTTGAAATCTGAATTCCAGATCAAATAAACATTTATAAAAATTGAGTGGTACCATTTAATGGATACTTCATAATATATCATAAAAATGAATATTATTACTGCTATCACATTATTTTTGGTTTTATGAATTAAGATATGAAAAACTTATAGAGTGTTATGTACACATTTGAAATAACCAAAAAAGATTATTATCAAGGAAGGAAATATTGTGTATTAGAGTCAGGTAGCATGTCTTCTAAGTCAGTTATTCAGAACTCAAGTGGAAATAGTACTTCTCTCTGATACTGCAACTGAAAAATCTTGAGACTGGAGGATCAATGTGCTCTTGCTGAACCAGAGACTGTTCAACTCATTAAACTGATCTAAAAACAGTTACACTGAGTTTACCAATCATCAATGGAGAGCTGAACCAGGAGTCATCTTCGGAGTACACTACAGTTGTGGCAATGGGTAGTGGAAACCTAGATCAGGAAGATTATGGCTAGACCTGCATAAACAAATCTGAGCCTATCAAAGACTTAACTGAACTTAACAAACACTGGGAAAATAAGAAAATGGGAGCATTTTTGCCTGCTAAACTCGAGTTTAAAGGCTACAGAGAACCCAACTCTCTCCAATGCTGTGAGTCCTGTGCCTCAAAGGAACTCATGAGGTCAGCTACATTGGATTGAAATGATGATATGATGGGTGTCAGGACACTTGACCTTCTTATTGCTTGCCTGACTGTTCCTTGGCACTTCCCAGATCACAGGACCCACTTTTCTCTTGCTCCCACCTAGTTTGGCACATGCTGAGTCACTGGCATCAACCCACTGTAGTACCCTCCCTGTTCCTGGCACTGCCAGTTGTCTGAGATACAAGTGGTTCTGGCCTGTCTTACCTGACTGTTCCCTGTGATCATGATCTTTCTGTGCCCCTTGAAACCAGGCACCTAGTCTGCCAACACCTTCAGCCTCACACCCTGCCTACCACTTGACCTACTAAACCTACATTTTCACTGTTTGGTTGTCTTCATACACAAGTAGCAGTTTCTATTCTCATATCAGATAAATTGGACTTCAAAGCAGAGTTTATCAGAAGAGACAAAAAGTCATTTTATCCTCCTTAAGGGAATTATAGAACAAGTAATAGCAGTCATTGATATTTATGCCCTAAGAACAGCTACATATATCAAGCAAACTCTCCTCAGCATCAAGAATCAAATAGGCCAAAACACAATACTACTAGATAACATTAACATATCCATTTCAGATTTAGATAATCTAAATAAAAACTAAAGATGCTACAGAAAAAAAAATACTACATTTAACAGACATATATAGAATATTTCATCCACCAATGACTGAATACACCTTCCTCAAGAGAACTTAGAACACTTTGCAAAATATACCCTATTCTAGGCCAAAAAGCATCTCATTACAAATAAAAAAATAAAAATAAAGAAAATCCTATGCATAATATCTCATAAGGCAATTAAATTTGATATCAATAAGAAAATAAAAGTAAAAAATACACAAGCACCAGAGATTAATTCATATTAAATCATTTTATTGTATGATGAATGGATACCAATGTGAATCAGAGATGAATAAAAATATACTTAGAAGTAAATGAGAATAGTGGTACAACATATCAAAAATCTGGACCACTATGAAGGAAACTGTAAAAGGAAAGTTTATATTATTGAGCCCATTCATTAAATAAACAGGAAGACCCCAAGTAAGTGAACTAACATTATATCTCAAGGCCCTGGAAAAGAAGAACAAATCAGTAACTATATCAATAGATCCCAGGAAATTAAATCAGACTCCAACTTAATGAATTTGACATTATATAAACAATTCAAAAATCAATGGAAAAGTTGGTTCTTTGAAACATTAAATAATTTTGATAAAGTTTTAACCCAGCTTAGTATAGGAAAGAGAGGAAAACGCAAATTTTAAAAATTCATGATGAAAATAACACCACAAGCCCTACTGAAATACAGAGGAGAATCAGAACTATATGTTTTTGTACTCCAATATATTAAAATATTTCTAGATACATATGACTTAACCAAACTGATTCAGAAGGATATAGACAATTTGAAGAGATCAAATTCTAGTCAGGAAATTGAAGATGCCATGAAAAACATATCAAACAGAAAAGTCTAGAACTGGATGAATTCTCATCCAAGTTCTACCAGGCTTTTAAATAAGAACTAACTTCAATTTTCCTCAATTTTTTCCACAAAATAGAAAACTAAGGCATGCTTTCAAACTAATTCTATGAAACTTGTAGCTTGATACCAAAATCAGACAAAGTCACATCAAAAAATAAAAACTTCACATCGATTTCCTTGATGAATATAGATACAAAAAATTCTGAATAATGTACTGGCAAATGGCAAAGAAAAACATATTAAAATGGTAGTTCACCATGGTCATCCCAGGGATGTAAGTTAGATTAACATATGGAAATCAATAAATCTAACCCATAATATTAATAGACATAAAGAGAAGAAATATATGATCATCTCAGTAGATGCAGAAAATGCATTTGAGAAAATACAACATATACTCACGTTTAGAACATTGGAAAAACTATGGATAGAAGGAATTTATCTCAAAGTTTTAAAAGACATATATGACAAACCCAAGACCAAAATCATTATAAATGGAGAATCTTAAATCATTCCCACTAAAAGCAGGAAGAAGACAAGGATACCCTTATTTGCCAATTTTATTCATACTCCTTGAAACTCTGGCAAAAACAATTAAGCAAAAGATAGAATTTAAAGTGTTAAGGGTAGGAAAAAAGAGTTCAAATAATTTATATTTCAGACATCATGATACTATATGTAGATGTCCCCAAAACTCAACTGGTAATCTCCTAGAACTCATGAAGATATTCAGAAAAGTAGTGGATACAAAATTAATACCCATAACTCAATTGAAATTCTGTATATCAATAATGAATAAGCTAAAATAGAAATTGGGAAAACTACCCCATTCATATTAGCCTCAGAAAATCTATTTCAGAATCAACTTCATTAAAGAGGTGAAGCATCTCTACAATGAATACCAGCAAAGAGAGCTATAGTGTAAATACATACATATATATATATATATACACACACACACACATATATGCAACAAAATAGACACAAAAGAAAATAGAACAGAATAGAAGATACAGAGATAAACTCCATATAATTATACTAAACTCATATTAGACAAAGTTGTTAAAAGTAAGCACTGGAGAAAAGAAAGTGTTTGCAACAAACAATGCTGGGAAAACTGGAAATCCATATGTAATAGAATAAAAGGTAATCCTTATTTTTCACCCTTCAAAGAGTCAACATTATATGGATCAAAGACCTAGAAGTCTTACCAGAAACACAGCACCTTCTAGAAGAGCAGTTATGCCCAGAACTCCAACACATTGGTACAGGAAATGATTTCCTAAAGAAGACCCTAAAATTAAAATAATAATAATAATAATAAATTAGATGGGATCAAACTAAATACTTTCATAACAAACAAAAAAAAATGACAGAACCTACAGAATGGGAGAAGAATTTTCCTACCTGCATGTGTTGTCAATTTATGGGATTCAAATAGCTTAACACACACATAAAAAAAATAAATAAATAAAATAAAACAGAAAAAAAATCAATAAATGGGCAAAGGAATTGAAAAGATCATTCCCAAAGAATAAATAGAAATGATCAAAAATATTTAAAAAAAGTTCACCATTTCTAAATATTAGAGAAATACAAATTAAAACTGCCCTAAAATTCCATCTCAGTCCAGTCAGTATGGCATGTATCAACAATAAAATTAATGCACGTTCCTGAGGATGTAAGGAAAACAGAATTCTTACACATTGTTGGAGTGACTGTACATTGTTATTAACCCTCTGTGAAGCTATATGGATATTCTTCAAGGAATGGATCCACCATTTGACCCAGTGAAATCACTTCTCAGTATTTACACTAAAGACATTAAAATCAGCATAATAGAGTGACACAGTTAAATTAATATTTATAGCAGCACAATTTAAAATATCTAGGTTATGAAACCAACCTAAGTTCTCTTCAACAGGTGAATGGATAAAGAAATTGGGGTGTATATGCACAATGCATTTTTATTCAACCATGGAAAAAGAGTGACTCCATGACTTCTGCCAGTAAATGGATGGATTTAAAGAATATTATACTAAGTGAAATAAACCAATTCCTGTATCCAAAAGTTGAATTTTTGATGATGTGTGAAATCTAAACCACATAAAGTGTGTGAGGGGAAGAAACATTCACAAGATTAAATGATGTTGAAAAAAGGAGGGGAAGAGGGATAGGAAACAGTAGAATAAATCTAACATAGTTTTCCTATCTATACACATAAAAATACTTAATGAGTTCCACCATTGTGCCTACCCAGAAGACAATTGTTATTTTAATTAGAATAAGATATATCCAATGTTTGTATAAGTTCATGAAAATGGTTTCTACTGTCATGTAGAACTAAAAAGAACCAATAAAATTAAATAAAAATGGCAATTGTTTGAAGAACTAGATGGTTATCCTGTTATAAACATAATACAATGTATACAGGTATCAAAGCTTTATTGCATAAATGTATATAATTTTTATTTTATATATTAAAATAAGTTTTAATTTGAAAATCAAAGCATAAAATATCCAAATGGGATTGTTGTTGCTATTTGATATTTTAATAATATTCTTAAATACCATAAAATATTTGAACTCAAATTCACTAGTATATGTTTCCTTTAAGTAGTCAACCTCATTACCTTTCAAAACTTTCTCTAATCCTACTGGCCCTGGAATAGCTAGAGAAATTGCTACATTTTCAGAAAACTGCTCCATCGCAGAACTTTTGAATCAGATTCTTCACTTCAGTAAATCTCTGCTTCATGGTTGTGCAATGATACCTGAGGATTCCCTTTATTAATTACCATATCTTTCACATCTGAGGGATATGTACAATTTAGTTCATGATATATAAAATTACAAAATCTATATTATTGTGCTGATGCCTGAGTTTTATATTTTATTTCATAAAAGTGAAATTATCATACCCAATTTGGACTTATGTCTGTTTTTCTTCAGAAGTATTTAAGAGTATCACTGTGTATTGTTATGTTGTGCAACTTATGAACAGACGGATCATCACTGAGAAGTCCAAATTTGACAGTCTTTATTAAACCAGCCAGCTGTCTCACACAATGCCCCAAAAAATGGCTAGTGGGAGAACAGCCTCAACTATAAAGTTTGTAGGGGTTCTTATACCAAAAATCACATCAATCATAAGTGTCTGTTGCTATGATTCAAAATTACAAACTAACATAATGAGATCACCAACAGGAAGAAGTGGGTCAAAATGACCCTTACCTATGTACAAACTAAAGAATGATTGCTAACATCCACACAATAACCATTCACATGCTACATTGTTTAGGAGCAATAGGAATCAAAACAGAGCAATTTTTAACATAGGAATTGTCATTCTGTATTGTTAAACATGTTGCACTAAGTAACTGATGATGGGTACAGAGGCAGGGTGTGCTCATGGGAGAGGATTATTTCCTACATAACATGAAGGCTCAGAGCAAAAGAGAATGTGTTTAGTCATTTCCTTTAGAGTCTGGCCTACAATAGTCTCATGGAGTCAGATCTGTCAACCCATCACATGTATAAATGTACATTAATAAATAATTAAAATTATCACCTCCATAGGCATCTACTCTCATTGCAACTTCTGTTAAATTAAGAACTATGTGAATGATCAAGTATTCAGCATACAATTTATTTTTTATTTATTTTTTTAAATTTTTTTATTGTAAACAAATGGGATACATGTTGTTTCTCTGTTTGTACATGGCATAAAGTCATACCATTTGTGTAATCATAAATTTACATAGAACAATGTTGTTTGATTCATTCTGTTATTTTTTCCCTTCCCCCCACCCCTCCCACCCCTCTTTTCCCTCTATACAGTACTTCCTTCCTCCATACTTGCCCCCCTCCCTAACCCTAACTCTAACCCTAACACTAACCCTTCCCTCTCCCCCATTATGTATACAATTTATTTACCTATTATTTCAGGATCTGTTGACCTTCAGAGATGTGGCCATTGATTTTACTGAAGAGGAGTGGGAATGCCTTCAGCCAGCTCAACAAAACTTATACAGAGATGTGATGTTAGAGAATTACAAAAACTTGGTCTTCCTGAGTAAGCATAACTTCCCTTCATAATTTTTAATTAATTATGATTATTTAATTCTCTTCCCTTGCAGAATACCTGGGAACTTCTCTATAATAATGTGATTCAGATTTGTGCTTTTAAGAAATAAAAAGACATTTTTGGTACAGACAAAATGTTAAAGACATTCCTTTTCATCTTTAATCTATCCCTTTCTTGGTAGGCTATATGTCCTTCATTCAAGAAAAGTGGTACTGAGAGTAATTCAGTGATATAAAATATTGTGGCCTGAGATAGCAGAAGACACAGTTGAGAGGCCCAAAGGCCAAGGATAAATTCAAATTTCAAAATGTTGATGGAGAAGTTATCTAGCAGAAAATATTTTTCAGAAGTTTAGGTTTATTTCTCCTATTGTCATTAAATATGTACTGCCCTATGTTTATCAATTTTTCAAATTTTTAAAAATCTTCTGTTTGTCTCCAGTGATGTCCCACTTCATATAAGTTATCCAACCAAACTCCCCTTTGCCAGTGAGTGTCAGCATGAGCTAAAAGATCTTCTGTTATTTGTGGATCTCCAGGTGGTATGTGCATATTTTTGGAGAATTCTAAGTCAAACATTTGGAAAAATTTAATATCCTAAATCTGTTTAACATTATTTATATATTTATTCATTCAAATTATCTTATACATGCTCTTTGTAAATACTTGTAAAGAATTTTCTGTAAAACGAAAGTCAAGATTCACAATAAATGCTCTTTTTTTGGTCCATAGTGATACTTGCAATTTGTAGATATATGAAACTATTTGTAAGTAATATATCTATGGTTATATATAAATTGTTGGTTAAATTTTCCTTTCCTTTTTTCTTTCACTTTATAGGGTAGGTTTCAAGTTGTAGAATAGGTTTCCTCCCTTCACATATTAGTGTTTTATTTTTGGCTATATTTTATGAATATTGGCAACTTCTATTACTTCAGAAATTAGTACAATATTAAAATTAATATATGTGTAATTTTTGTTTCTATTGCCAAAAAAATTATGTGTGCTTTACCTTATTTCTATAACTACTACACCTTTTTAAATGAGTTTATATTTTATTTACATGGTTTTTTATTCTGCCTATGTACATAATAATGTGTATATTCCATAGTAATAGGGATAGAATCCAGGGGTAGTCTTTTAATGGGCTACACCTGAATCCCTTTGTATCTCATGAAGTTATTGAGGTTATAAATTTCCTTGAGTTTATAAATTTCTTGCCTCAGAATTACACTAATAATTCTGAATTATATGCATGCCCTTTATCTACATATTCATGAATTTACTCTTATTCATAGGATAAGAACCATAGCATTTTAAATTTAGCTTTAAGATATTTTACAATCATTTTTATTTTTATGTGTTTTTGAAATTTTAATTATGATCAAAACCACAAAACCATGCTTGATCTCCCCAATGTATCACGTATACTGTTAAGCAATGTTAAATCAAATTGTGATGTAATATATCTGTAGAAGGTTTACATCTCAAAAGTCAATAAGTCAATTCCCATATAAACAAGCACTCATTTCTTTCTTCTCTCATCAATAATGTCCTTCTCATTTCTGTTCAGAAGGATTTTTTCTTTGTTTATTTGTTTGTGTTTTGGTGTCTTCTATAAGTAGAGTTTGCTATATTTTTCTTTCTGGTTGTGATATATTTCAGTTATCACAAAGTATTAAGGTTTTATCCTGATTATAGATTTTGCAAAAATGTATTTCTTTTTTAACTTGAAAAATATGTAGTTTTTGTATTCCAAATTTTTCCATTTGCTCATTTCAAGGGATATTTGATTTGCATCCCCATGGTAGTTCTGTTGAATAATACCATAACCAACATTGGTGTTCAAATGTCTTATTTGCTATATATGCAAGAACGTATTAAATCAGAATTCACTATGTCCTTCTGTCTTAATTTTTGTCACTGTTGCCAATTGAATATTGTAGGGTTTAATGTTTTTATGTCATTAAACAACTTTCTCCCAATTTTGTTTTTATTTTGAATATTTTTGATATATTCATAAATTTTTGAGATTCCATAAAATTTCTAGAATAGGTTGCTTCCTGCATCTGCAAAAAATAACAGAGATTTACATGGAGACTCCAGATATCTGTGAGGAGAACAAAGGTCTTTTAATTTAATTTTTCCATCCTGGAAAATGATCATATTCAACCCTTTTCAATCAATTTCCACATATGTGTGGATTTTTGAATATCCTTTCCACTTTTTGATTTTTAACTTTATTCTATTATGATCATAAAATAATTTTAATATCTACATACCTATTAACCTTTAGTCTTTTCCTTTCCTATTGGTTGATTCAATTTAATATTTCATATACTATTGAGAACAGTTAGTACATAAGTCAAACATGTTTAAATTTTTTTCAAAGTCTTTTGGTTTTTGATTGTCATTTTGTTGACTTCCTTTATAGCAAGTTTGGCTTGATGTCTCCTAGTATTAAAATATTGCTTTCTATTTCTTTATTTAATTTGTCAATCTTAAGTTTTTATTTCTAGGAAGTACAATGTGAGTTGAAACTCTATCTATTCTTATTACAGTATTCTATGGAATGTTATTTTTTATCTTCATGTAAGATTCACTTTGCTTTTTTTCAAAGCTTTTTTGTTAAATTTAAAATTTATTTTATCTCATGTAACATCTTGCTTTAAACTCTCCTATTTCATAATTTGGCCACACAATCTTTCTTTTGCCCACATTTTTATGTAATGCTCTTCTAATCTTTTACTTTCATTCTACATGTTTTCTTAGATATAGAATTCCAAGTTGAATGCATATATTTGTATTTCTTTTAGAGTTACTATTTTTCTTTTTAAAATTTTAATTCACTTCTTTATTCATAAAGTATAATGTTATACTTGGAGTATAACTTCTCATGTTTGGGGTTGTATTCATTGTTGAGTTACACTGCTTATGTATTCATATATGAATATAGAAAAGTTATGTCTGTTTCAGTCTATTGTCTTTCTTATACCCACATTCAATTCCTTTAATTCCACTTTATTTAATCCAATTAAACTTTATTCTTTACTTCCCCACCTTATTGTGTGTTAGCTTCACATATCAGAGAGAACATACAGGTTTATGAATTGATATTTTATTACCTCTATATTTAAAATTCACCAGGCAATTCTAAACACCTATACAGACTAGAGGTTTCAATTAATAACTCAATTTGTCCACTGTTTATATTCAGTCTTGAAAGAAGTGCACACATTTAAAAGTAGTTCTAATTTAAAGATGTCTTTAAAATATGAACATTCAGAATCAAGATGGCAGACTAGAGGGTGATTTCATCTCATGTTGCTCTAGAACTCAGGATTCAAGAAGAGGAGTTATCGAGAGAATAGGGACCAATTCAGAGCCCCTGGGTGAGTCTCTTCCACTGGGTGGCAGAGAGCAGGCAGCTTCTTGGAGCAGGGCCCAGCAGTGAGAGGCCTCTATAAAAAACCAGGCTCCCCCTGGACCCAATGGTGGGTCCAGACTGCAGGCAGCTTGTCAGAACAGGACCATCCAGTGAAAGGCTATTGTGGATGGCCAGCCCTCACCCCTGGACCCAGTGGTGCGCCCAGACAGCAGGCAGTTTCTCAGAGCAGGGCCGGGCAGAGAGAGGCTTCTGTGAACAGACAGGCTCCCACTTGCGTGCACAGTCAGGCTCCCTCTGGCAGCAGGACAGGCCTGCAGGAAACTTCTTGGAGCAGGGCCAGCCAAAGAGAGGCTTCCATGCACAACCAGGCTCCTCCCAGCCCCAGAGGTAGGCCTGGAATGCAGGCAGATTCTCAGAGCATGGCTGGCCAGTAAGAGGCTTCCACAATAACTGGGCTCCCCTGACCTGGGTGGCAGGCCAGACACAGGCCCAGACCAGCCATGCCCCAGCCTGCAGTCTACTTCCCCTTTGGCACACCATCGGTCAACAAGTGGAGGTGCCTCTGTCCACCAGCAGGGAATATACACCACCTGAAGACCACCACATATAGAGGAACAGCTTTCTTGTGGAGAATTTCATTATCAAGTTCCTCCAAGACTTCAGGATACTGAAGGCTAGGAGGTGATATACTGGTATTATACAGGGATACTATAACCCAATAGAGGAAATCTGCAAGATCTCAGAGTTCCCCTAATACCTGACCAATATGAGAAAACAAGGGGGAAAATATCCCCCAAAACCTATATGCTATATCAATAAAACCCAATGACAGAATGTCAAAAGAAATGTCAGAAAAAGAGTTCATAATATACATGATTAAAATGATCAGGGAAGCAAAAGAGAAGAAGAAAGAGCAAATGCAGGCATTGAATGAAGAGATGAAAGAGTAAATGCAGGAAATGAATGATTGCACCAATCAACAGTTAAAAGAACAAATACAGGAAGCAAAATATTATTTCAATAAAGAGTTAGAGATATTGAAAAAACAAAAACAAAACAGAAATCCTTGAAATGAAGAAAAAAAATCAAATTAAAAACTCCATGGAAATCATAACCAATAGGATAGAACACCTGGAAGACAGAACCTAAGATATTGAATACAAAATATTTAATCTTGAAAACAAAGTTGACCAAACCAAGAAGATGGTAAGAAAACATGAACAGAATCTACAAGAATTATGGAATATCATGAAAACAACAAATTTAAGAATTATTGAAATGGACGAAGGCTTAGAGAAACAAACCAAAGGAATGAACAATCTATTCAATGAACTAATATCAGAAAATTTTCCAAATCTGAAGAATGAAATGGAAAATCAAGTACAAGAGGCTTATAGGGCTCCAGATACACAAAATTACAACAGACCTACATTATAATGAAAATAAGTAACATACAAAATAAAGACAGAATTTTAAAGGCTGAAAGAGAAAAGAATCAAATTATATTCAGGGGGAAACCAATATGTATATTAGCAGATTTTTCAATCCAGACCCTGAAAGCTAGAGGGCCTGGAACAACATATATCAAGCCCTGAAAGAAAATGGATGCCAACAGGAATCTTATACCCAGGAAAACTTACCTTCAGATTTGATGGTGAAATAAAATCCTTCCATGATAAACAAAAACTAAAAGAATTTACAAAACCAAAGCCAGCATTACAGAATATTCTCAGCAAAATATTCCATGAGGAAGAAATGGAAAACAATGATGCAAACCAGCAATGGGAGGAATTAGCCTAAAGGAATAGCCAAATAAAGGAGAAACTAAATCATGTCAAAAAACAAAAATGAGTCAAATTACCAGGAATACAAATCATATCTCAATAATAACCCTGAAAGTTAATGGCCTGAACTCTTCAATCAAAAGACATAGACTGGCAGATTGGATTAAAAAGAAAGATTCAACAATATGCTGCCTGCAAGAGACTCATCTCATTGAAAGAGATACCCACAGACTAAAGGTGAAAGGATGGGAGAAAACATACCATGCACATCGAGTCAGCAAAAAAGCCAGAGTATCCATCCTCATACCAGGAAATGTGGACTTCAAAGGAAAGCTAGTCAGAAGGGATAAAGAAGGACAATTCATACTGCTTAAAGGAAGCATAAATCAGCAAGACATAACAATCATAAATATCTATGTCCCAAAGAGTGGCTAATCCATATATGTCAAACAAAACCTTCTCAATGCTAGATATCAAGTAGGCGACAACACAATACTACTAGGTGATTCTAATACATCTCTCACACCACTGGACAGATTTTCCAAACAAAAATTGAACAAAGAAACCGTACATTTAATAACACAATCAACAATTTAGACTTACGGACATATAAAGAATATACCATCCTACAAAGAGTGAATACACTTTCTTCTCAGCAGCACATGGATCCTTCTCTAAAATAGACCATATTTTATGCCATAAAGCTAATGTTATCAAATACAAGAAGGTAGAGATACTACCTTGTATTCTATCAGATCAAAATGAATTGAAATTAGAAATAAATGACAGAATAAAAAACAGAAACTACTCCAACACCTGGAGATTAAATAATACACTATTATATGATGAATGGATAACAGAGGACATCAAGAGTGAAATATAAACATTCTTAGAAGTAAATGAGAAAAAAGACACATCATAGAAAAATCTCTGGGACACTATGAAAGCAGTACCAAAAAAAGACTTAATCCTACAGGTCAAAGCCCTAGAAAAAGAACAGAGCAACACCAAAAGTAGTAGAAGACAGGAAATAGTTAAAATAAGAGTTGAACTCAACAAAACTGAAATGAAAGAAACAATAGAAAAAATCAACAAAATAAATAGATGGTTCTTGGAAAAATAAACAAAATTGATAAACCCTTAGCCACACTCACAAAGAGAGAGAGAAAAATCAAATTACTAAAATTCAGAATTAACAAGGAAATAAAACAACAGACATGAGTGAAATACAAAACATAATTAAATACTATTTTGAAAATCTATACTCCAACAAATCAGAAAATCTTGAAGAAATCAACAGGTTTTTAGAGACATATGAATTACCTAAAGTGAACCAGGAGGACATATACAATTTAAATAGTTCGATTTCAAGTAATGAAATATAAGAAGTTATCAAGAGCCTACCAACAAGGAAAAGTCCAGGACCAGATGTGTTCTCAGCTGAGTTCTACAAAACCTTTAAAGAAGAACTCATTCCAATACCCATCAAAATATTCAATCAAATAGAAGAGGAGGGAATCCTCCCAAACTCATTCTATGAAGCCAAAATCACTCTGATACTTAAACCAGACAGAGACACATCGAGGAAAGAATATTGCAGACCAATATTTTTAATGAACATCAATGCAAAAACTCTCAACAAAATTTTAGCAAATCACATACAAAAATATATTAAAAAGATAGTGTACCATGATCAAGTGTGTTTTATCCCAGGGATGCAAGGTTGGTTCAACATTCGGAAATCAATAATTGTAATTCACCATATCAACAGACTTAAAATAAAGAATCACATGATTATTTCAGTAGATGCAGAAAATGCATTTTATAAAACACAGCATCCCTTCATGTTCAAAACACTACAAAAAATAGAGATAGTGAGAACATTCCTTAGCATTGTAAAGGCCATCTATGCTAAGCCCATGGCCAATATCATTCTAAATGGTGAAAAACTGAAAACATTCCCCCTAAAAACTTGAACAAGACAGGATTGCCCTCTTTCCCACTTCTATTCAACATTGTCCTCTAAACTCTAGCCAGAGCAATTAGAAAGACCAAGGAAATTAAAGGGACACGAATATGAAAAGAAGAACTCAAGCTATCCCTATTTGCTGATGACATGTTTATATATTTAGAGGAACCACGAAATTCAATCAGAAAGCTTTCAGAACTCATAAGTGAATTCAGTAAAGTAGCAGGTTATAAGATCAATTCTCATAAATCCAATGCATTTTTATACATAAGTGATGAATCTTCAGAAAGAGAAGTTAGCAAAACTACCCCATTCACAATAGCCTTGAAATAAATAAAATACCTGGGAATCAATCTAACAAAAGAGTTGAAAGACCTCTATGACAAGAACTACAGAACACTAAAGAAAAAAATTAATGAAAACTTTGGAAGATGAAAAGATCTCCCATGTTCTTGGATAGGCAGAATTAATATTGTCAAAATGGCCATATTACCAAAAGTGCTATACAGAGTCAATGCAATTCCAATTAAAATCCCAATGATGTACCTTACAGATATAAAGCAAGCAATCATGAAATTCACCTGGAAGAATAAGAATCCCAGAATAGCTAAAGCAATCCTTAGCAGGAAGAGTGAAGTAGGGGCTATTGAAATACCAAAACTTCAACTACACTAAAACAAATAGTCACCAAAATGGTATGGTATTGGTATGAAAATAGAAAAATAGATCAATGGTACAGAAAAGAGGACATGGACACAAACACAAATAAATACAATTTTCTCATACTAGACAAGGGTACCAAAATATGCAATGGAGAAAAGATAGCCTCTTCAACAAATGGTGCTGGAAAAACTGGAAATCCATATGCAGCAGAATGAACCTAAACTCTTATCTCTCATCCTAGACAAAACTCAACTCAAAATGGATCAAGGACCTCTGAATGAGACCAGATACTCTTCATCTTATAGAAGAAAAATTAGATCCAAATCTTCAACACGTCAACTTAGGATTAGACTGCATTAACAGGACTCCTATACCACAAGAAATAAAAGTAAGAATCAATAACTGAGATAGATTCAAACTAAAAAGCTTGGTTAGAAAACTATCAGCAATGTGAAGAGAGAACCTACAGAGTGGGAGAATACCTTCACTGCTCACTCTTCTGATAGAGCACTAATTTCCAGAATATATAAAGAACTGAAAAAAACTTTACACCATGAATACAAATAATCCAATCAACAAGTGGGCTAAGTAAATGAACAGACAATTCACAGAAGATCTACAAGCAATCAATGGATATATGAAAAAATATTCAACATCTCTAGTAATAAAAGAAATGCAAATCAGAACTACACTAAGATTCCATCTCACCCCAATTAGAATGGTGATTTTCAAGAATACAAGCAACAATAGGTTTTGGCGAGGATGTGGGGAAAAAGATACACTGATACATTGCTGGTGGGGTTACAAATTAGTCCAGCTACTCTGGGAGGCAGTGTGGAGATTCCTCAGAAAGTTTGGAATGGAACCACCAATTGGTCCAGCTCTCCCACTCCTTGGCCTATACGCAAGGGACTGAAAATCAGCATACTACAGAGGTACAGCCACATGAATATTCATAGTTGCTCAATTCACAATAGCATGATTGTGGAACTAATGTAGGTGTCCTTCAATTGGTGAGTGGATAAATAAGCTGTGGTGTATGTATACAATTGAATATTACTCAGCCATAAAAAATAATAAAATTATGGCATTTGCAGGCAAATGGATTAATTGGAGAATATCATGGTAAGTGAGATTAGCCAATCTGAAAAAAAATCAAAGGATGAATGATCTTTCTGATAAGCAGATTATGACACATAGTGGAGGTGGGAGGGAATCAAGAATCAAGGAAGGAGGGACTCTATAGAGGGAAAAGAGGGGTGGGAAAGGATGGGGGAAGGAAAAAAATAACAGAATGAATCAAACACCATTACCAAATATATGATTACAGAAATGGTCTGTCTTCACTTTATGTTCAGAGAAACAACATGTATCTCATTTGTTTACAATAAAAATAAATAAAAGATAAAAAAAGAAAAACCTGCTGTAGAAAGGTTAACTGGAGATTTTGGAATGGTTTTTCTTTGTTTTCCTTTATTTGAAATGCCTGAATACCTAAAGTATGCTTGAGCAATGTACCTCTCTTAGGGGTGATTTCCCCTGTAGGTTGTATTCTTGTATTCCCTTTCTCTTCAATAAATATATTTTAGTTAAACAAAATGAGCAATTTGTCCTTCACTGACCTAGTCTGGTATAATCCTCCAATATTAAGAAGAAAAACCTTCCTTAAAATTTTAACAAAACATTCAAATTTTGTTTACTCATCTACTTTTGTCATACAATGGCAATCTCTTTAACATGTAGAAAAGGCACTTGTAGACTAGCACTCATTTGTCCTTTATATGCACTATATAAATAGCAATATAAAACATAGCCCATAAACATAGTAACAATAGTTACTTTTACCTCATTGAAAGCACACTGGCATGGTGCTCCAGAAAATCAGCATATAATGCATATTACTCAATAGGGATTTTGGTTATTATCCTCCACAAAACATTTCATAGAATCTTTCAAATTTAACTTGCAAAGTGTTTTATATTTTACTGCTTCACAGTTAGTGTATCTAAAATATTGATATTTCTAAAAAATGCCAGCTTTTTCAAACATATGTGCAGGAATGAGGAGTAAAATGCACTGAACAAGAAATGGTTATAATATGAAAAATGACGTTTATGCATAACCAGTCTTGCTCAGGATCCTCCTTTCTCATGCTCAAAGTCTTCTTCATGTTCTCTTATCCCTGAATAAATGTGAAAAATGTCACTCCTAGAGGTGGTCTAACAATTCCTTTTGAAATCACTTTGAGAGCACATTTCTGACTTTTTAAATCAAATGGGTATTTACATAATATTATATTCTATCTGCAACATATATCAGTAACATTTTTAAAATTTAGAATGTGCAAATGTAGCAAAAGTTTTATTAGGTTAGGGGGTAAGTTGAGAGCAGCATTTTATACTACATATACAAGTCTTCTACAAATGCCCAGTAAATCTTCCTGAATGGTTTTGGGCCTTTCCAATAGATTATACAGTTTGTTATCCTGCAGTTTCTCTTTGGTAGAAGAAATCACAACTGTCCAAAGGTGTTCACTCTTCCACCCTTCATGTTCCACAGTTTTGTTCATTTTCTGCGATGGATAAGATTTTTGTTTGCCTTCTCAGGACAAGGTGTCATCAAATGGATCCTGCACATATTGGACACATAGGGCCCTAGTCTGTGCTGATTGGACAAACTTTATGTCATCAATTCATCCCCCTGCTGGATTCAGCACTTTTGGTTGGCCACAATTATTCTTTTTTTTAATTTTTTTTTTTTTTTGCAGTGCTAGGGATTGAACCCAGGGCCTTGTGCTTGTGAGGTGAGCACTCTACCAACTGAGCTATCTCCTCAGCCCTTCACAATTTTTCTTGAAATACCATGCCCCACCAACCAATGGTGCCATTTTTTCAATGGAAGCTTTGACTAGGATGGGCAGTATTGGGCCAGGAAACTTGACTGCCAAGGATACCTGGGTCTGGGATCAGAAAGGTCAATGCAACTATCAGGTCATGCAGGCAGAGCTCCCAATTCTTCACAGCCTAGTCCAACCCTTGAGCAGTCACAGCGGGAGTTCTGAGACTCTGTCCAGCAGAGGCTGACTTTTCCCCGGGACCTGAATCTTACCCAGCAACCTGGTGATGGAGGACCACAGAAGGCTCAAAGGAGGAGGTCATGCTCCATTTATTGCCACTCTTTCTCTGCCAGAACCAACATGGCAGTTCCTTCTTTTAGATATAATTTGTTAGTGAAGTTGTTTTTTTGATTTTTTTATTGTAATGCACTAATTATAAAATACAATTTGAAAAGTGAAGAACTCAGTACTCCTATTTTGTAAGTGACTTTCTATATTTCTTACATTTTTTCCTACTTTGCTCAATGGTTTCACATATGGTTCATTGCTTTTCATAGTGGCATGCTTTGATTTATCTCACACTTCCCTTTATATAATTTTATTGTCACTTCCCTTTATATATTTTACAAGTTTTTAATTTTTCACAGGATCTCACTAAGTTTCTATGACTGAGTTTGAACTTCAGGTGCTTCTTAATCATCCTCCCCTATGTTGCTAGTATTACAGATTTACACACCATTCTTGCCCCTCTCAGAGAATTTTTCTTAATGATGTCTTCACATACAGAATTTCTCCTTATTTGTATTAACAATGTTTCTCTGAATTTGACTCACCAAACTTCCTTTGAATTGTTATTCAACATTCTTTGGGTAATTCATAACTCTAAGTTATCTAATGTTCCATTACTAATATTTTGTTCATTACCTTAATTTAGACCTCATTTCCTTTTTCTTTATATGCTGGACAATTTTTAATTGATTTATCTATAAAAAAGTCAATAGTAGATTATAGATTCATTTGGAAAAACAGTATGGAAGATTTTAAATAAATTTAAAAATTCAAGTACAGTTTCAAACTACATATTTGAAATCTTAGCTAATTGTAAGGCCATGTAAAAAGATTTCAAGTTTGAGGCATGGCACAGAAATTTAGAAACAATCTGTCCCAAACAATTTTAAAATGACTTTTGTTGTAGTTCTGCAGTATAGTACCCTTTGACTTAGTCCCAAACATCACACATAAAAAATATAAAAGAAGAATGACATCATAATCTAGAAATATCAGTCTAAATTTATATCCACAGATATTAAATCACAATGTTGATGACAAGGCCTCAGTGTTGTGTTCAGTGCAAAAAACATGACTCTCAATATTCAATTTATAAAATAAACCTATGTGCCCACCAATGGTTGTATGATTAAAAACATGATATTTTTATGCTATTACTATTTTGCTATAAAATGAAATATATTATCATTTAAACTTATGTAAGATTAATATGTGGGACTTTGTATTATTTGAAATACAGTAGATACAAAAAGTTAGTTGCAGGAGCATGTGCTTAACATGTGAATGAATTTCAGAGTGTAATTGAGATCACCAGGTACTATATTTTGTGAAGCATTTTATATTGTTATAAATTTTTATTTCATTGGGCAAAATGTGATCAAAAGTTTTGCTGTACCACATGGTGAATATTATGTACTATGTTCTTGATAAATAATAATGGAATAAAGTAATATTTGTAAGCAGAAAATTGAGAATTATACAAAATAATACTTTTATTACTGATATTAGATGTGTCATTTTACTTTGTATAAATACATTATAATACAATGACATAATTAGTAAATATACAAAGTTGAATTTGTTGATATAAAGTCAGGAAATAGCAAATATTTAATAAAAAACATTTTAGCCTTGATTTCCATGTGTTGCCTTTATCCAAGTAATATTGACATAGGCTCTGCATGGCTTTTATTGCCTCTTGAAATTGTTTTTTTTTTTTTTGCACAATCTTCTAGACATGTATATGTTTTTCTCATTAAACTTTTTTCCATATTTTTTCTTAAGATCCCCTACCCTCTTTAAACTAGTTTAATATCCATTGTTTTAGCATCCAAAAGCTACCTGTTACCTCCAGATCTCTGTCTTAGGAGACAGAAACCACTCTTCACACAATCTTCAAAAAAGTCTGAAATGTTTGTATATGTTTTATATTTTTATTTTATTGAGAGTGATGGTAGCTTGTAGAATTTTTTTCCTAATTGCTCAATGCTGTATTAGAGAGGAGGAAATACTATGGTACATACAAGATAAATTACTTTCCTCTACTCTATTGCTATTTCTAGTAATGTGTTCATCTTGGATACTGTGCTTTCTACAGTAATTTCAGTAATTTTAACAGCACAATTGTGATATGTACATTTTTATATAACATGTTTCTGTAGTAATGATGAATTTGGAATTACTAATCTGCTACACTTCTGATGTTCTGACATTTGCTAACATAACTATAATTCCCTTTTATGCATGCATAATATTTTTATTCAAGTCTACTATGTAATTTTTGTAAAATTCTTATTCATTTCAGCAATGAGTTGTCAGGATACCCAAGTATTTTCACCAGACCAGGGCATAAGACATATATTTCAAAAAGTGGTTAATGGAAAATATGTAAATTGCAACCTTGACAATTTACAACAGAGGACAATATGGAAAACTTTAAGTGAAAGTGAACATCACCAATCATATTGTCAGAAATCAGACCTAATTCACTGGCAGAGAATTCATACTAAAGAGAAGCCCTACAAATGTGTACAACAGAACAATAGTTTTAATGCAAAATCATACCTTGTTTGCTATCAGAGTGTTCATATGGGAGAGAAACCCTACCAATATAAAGAATGTGGCAAAGGTTTTAATTGGAGGTCCAACCTTACTCGACACCAGCGAATTGATACTGGAGAGAAGCCATACATATGTAAAGAATGTGGCAAAGCTTTTAATCAGAAATCAAACCTTATTCGTCATCAGAGAATTCATACAGGAGAGAAACCCAACCAATGTAAAGAATGTGGCAAAGCTTTTAATCAGAAATCAAACCTTATTCGTCATCAGAGAATTCATACAGGAGAGAAACTCAACCAGTGTAAAGAATGTGGCAAAGATTTTAATCAGAATTCAAGACTTACTCTGCACCAGAGAATTCATACTGGAGAGAAACCATACAAATGTACAACATGCAACAAATCTTTTAATCAAAAAATTCACCTTATATGCCATCAGAGAATTCATACTGGAGAGAAGCCATACAAATGTACAGAATGCAACAAATGTTTTAATAAAAAAACCACACCTTACTCAACACCAGATAATTCATACTGGAGAGAAACTATAATAATATACAATATGCAACAAATCTTTTTGTCAAAAAATTCACCTTATATGCCATCAGAGAATTCATAATGGAGAGAAGGCTTACAAATGTTCAATATGCAACAAACCTTTCTGTACACAACCAAGTCTTATTTACCATCATATAATTCATACTGGACAGAAGCACTACCAATCTAAAGAATGTGGCAAAGCTTTTATTTGGAGGTCACACATTACTCAACACCAGAGAATTCATACTGGAGAGAATCCCTATGAGTGTAAAGAATGTGGCAAAGCTTTAATCAGAGATCACACCTTACTCAACACCAGAAAATTCATACTGGAGAGAGGCCATAAAAATGTAAAGAATGTGGCAAATGTTGTAGTGCACAATCAAGCCTTATGCAACACCATGGAATCCATAGTGGAGAGAAACTACAAATGTACAGAACATTACAAAACTTTCATTTGAACATCATACCTTATTCAACACGAGTAAATTCATACTGGTAAAAATTCTTAAGAATTTGCAGACTCTGGCATAAGTTTTAATAAAAAAAAATGGATGCCAAATCCACCACCAGGGAAATCATAGTATACAGAAGCCTTACAAATGCAAATATTTGACAAAGCTTTTAATGGAAGAGTAAGAGTGTTCATTTCTCACTAGCAGAGAAATCATAATGGAAAGATGTTCTATAAATAAAAAGAATGTGGCAAACATCTATTTGTTAAAAATTAGTTTTATTTGTTTCCATTTAGTTATATATGACAGTAGAATGCATCCAGACAAATTGTACAGAAAAGGAGCATCAATTCTCTTTGCATGGGCTATAAATGTTGCAGACAAAAAGGGAGTGTAATAGTGCATGCATACAAGGTAAGAATGTTCAATTCATTTCCCTGTTTGCCCTCTCCCTACACTGATTTCTTTTCCCTCACTCACTTATGCACAGTCATAGGACTTCATTCCCCCCACATTATGGATAAGCATTTGCCTATCAGAGAAAATATTTGACTTTTTGGGGGGTTTTGCTCATTTCAATTATTGTGGTATACACTAGCTCCATCCATTTAATAGCAAATGCCATAATTTCAATTTTCTTTAAGTCTGAATAACATTCCTTTGTCTGCATATACTAAATTTACTTTATCCATGCATCTGTTGAAGGATATCTAAGTTAGCTATTGTAAACTGAGCCGCTATAAAGATTGATGTGTCTCAGTCACTTTAGTATGCTGGTTTTAAGTCCTTTGAGTGTAAACCAAGGACTGGGATAACTGGGTCAAATGGAGGTTTCATTCAGAATTTTCTAAGACATGTCAATAAAATTTCGAGAATGGTTAAATCAATTTGCTGTCCCACCAGCAATATGAGTGCCCCTTTTTTTCTGCATCCTCGCCAAAACTTATTTTAGCTTTTATTCTTTATAATTCTCATTTTAATTGAAATGGGATATAATCTTTTCAGTTTTGAGCTGTAATTTCTTTAATTGCTAGAGATGAAACATTTTTTCATATGTTATTTGATCATTTGTATTTTTTTCTGTGAAGTATTGGTTCAGTTTATTACCCATTTATTGATTGCATTATTTGCTCTTTTGATGTTAAGTTTTTGAATTCTTTATATATCTGGTAGATTATTACTTTATCTAAGATTTATAGGGAAAAGGTTTTCTCTCATTCTGTAGGTCCTCTGTTCATGTTATTACTTGTATCCCTTACTGAGATTTTTATTTTGAATCCATCCCATTTATTGTTTCTTGATTCTTAAAATCTTATTAATGTGCTCAGTTTCTAAACTGACATGGTGTAGATTTGGTCTGACTTTTTCTTCTCCTAAGTGCAGGGTCTCTGTTGTAGTGACTACATCTTTAATCACCTTTTAGTTGATTTTTTCACAGGGTTAGAGAAAGAGGTTTGGTTTTATTTTTCTACATATGAATTTCCATTTTTCTAGCACCATTTGCTTAATAGGCTATCTTTTTTCAATGTGTGTTTTTGGTGCCTTTGTTTAGTATGAGATAACCCTATATATTTGAGTTTGTCTCTGTGTCTTCTGTACCATTATACTGCATGTCTATTTTGATGCCATTATCATGCCATTTTTGTTACCATTACTCTGTAGCTCTTCATTGTGAGCCCTCCTCCTTCATTCTTCTTGGTAAGGATTACCTTTACTATTCTGGATCTCTTATTTTCAAAATTAACTTCATGATTGCTTTTTCTAATTCTGTGAAGAATGTCATTGGGATTTTAGTAGGAATTGCATTAAATTTGTAACAGTTTTGGTCTTATGGTCATTTTGACAATATTAATTCTGCCTATGGAGGTGCATGAGAGATCTTTTCACTTTTCTATGGATTACCTCAATTTTCTTATTTAGCATTCTGTATTTTCCCTTGTAGCAGTCTTTCCCCTCTTCTATTTGGTTGATTCTCAATATTTAATTTATTTGCAACTATTGTGAATGTTGATTGATCACTGATGTATAGAAATGCATTTATGATTATTGTTTCTATATCCTGCTTCTTTTCTGAATTTCCTTATTAGGTCTAGAAGTTTTCTGATGGAGTTTTGTGTCTTTTGAATTTGGAATCATATTTTTGGCAAATAGTGATAGGCTGAATTTTGATTTACTATTCATGTCTTTTTAGTTTCTTTCATCTCTCCAATTGCTCTGGCTCAATTTTCAAGGACTATGTCAAATAGAAGTGTTAAAAGAGGGTATTCATATATTTATCCAGCTTACATGAGTAAGGCTTTATTTTTTTGTGTATCTAGAATAATTTTATCCTTTGCCTTACCATTGATGGCTTTCAACATGTTGAGGTATGTTTCTATTATCCCTAGATTTTCTAGTGTTTTAAACAGAAATAGATGCTGTATTTCATCAAATGAATTATCTCCATGTATTGAGATAAACACATGATTATTTTCTTTACATCTATTGATGCAATGAATCATGTTTATTGATATCCATGTTAAACTAACATTGCATTTCTGGGATGAACCCCATTGAATTGTGGTGCACCATCTTTTTTGTTATATATATATATTATTTTTTACAGACTGCATTTTAATTCATTGTACAGAAATGGGGTACATCTTTTCATTACTATGTACAATGTAGATTCTTACCATTCATGTAATCATACATGTACATAGGGTAATGATGTTTGTTTCATTCCACAATTTTTCATACATCCTTCCTCCCTGTAATTTTTTTAAGTACTCTAAAATTCTTCCATTTTTCTCTCATCCCCCCAAGTCTGTGCCCCCATTATATATCATCATCCACTTTTCAGGGAATACATTTTGGCCTTTTGTTTTTGGAATTGGCTTATTTCACTTAGTATGATATTATTCAAATTTATCCATTTATCTGCAAATACCACAATTGTATTCTTCTTTATGGCTGAATAATATTTTATTGTGTATATATACCATAGTTTCTTTATCCATTCATCTGTCTAAGGGTATCTAGTTTGGTTCCAAAATCAACATCTCTAGTTGCTATAGAAATGCAAATTAATACAACTCTAATATTACATCTTACTCTAATTATAATCAGCATTATCAAGAACACAAGCAATAGTAGAAGCTGACGTGGATGTGGAAAAAAAAAGACACTTTTACATTGCTGGTGGAGTTGTAAATTGGTACAGCCACTCTGGAAAGCAATGTGGAGATTCTGTAGAAAACTTGGAATGGACCCACCCTTTGGCCCACTTATCCAACTCCTCAGCTTATACACAAAAGACTTAAAATTAGCATAGTCTACAGTGTATCTGAATATATCACAAGATATTTAACCATTATAATTATAATGGGCAGCTAGGTTATTTCCATATTTTAACTGTTACAAGTAGTGCTACCATGCACACTTGTGCTATGAATAAAAATGTAAGAGCCAAGAGTAACTGCTTGTGATCTGAAAGTTCAATAAAATTGGGGGTAAATATGTTAATCTGCTAAATTATTAAAGAATGGGATGCTTTCTGCCCCTTCAAATAGCAATTCAAAAAAAAAAAACTTTAAGTGAAAGGAAGCAGGAAAACCTTTAGAAAAAATTGAGACCTACATTGTTAGACTGTGATGACTTTTTAAATATTACAATGCATCAATTTTGTAAGAAAATGTTATTTATGCTAAGCATAGTCCAGAGGGGAAAAAGTACCTTTAAAACTCACTTTTTTACAAATATTAAGTAAAAGAATATCTGACTGGCTCATGTCCAATTCCCTTAAACTTCTTGGTGTTTGCTTTTCTCAAATGTGAGTTCAGTCCTTTAGACTGAATATTTTTCAGAACATTTTAGTTCTGACATTATACTTTATTTAGGTACCCCTACACATGTTTTAAAATTTAAAAATAAAAATCTTTAACTTAGAACACATTCTTCTCTTGTTCCATTCAAGACCATGTTTGTGTATTTAAAATATTTACTCATGACATAATTAAATGTACAATGCAAAAGTTACAATACTCATTATCCCTGCTTCTCTTTCCCCACCATCTGTTCAACAAAGTAAAAATGAGAGTCCTATATGTATAATTTAAATATTTGTATTCTATACATATGTATTGATCTAATATTTTACTAATTTGATTTTAGCCACTTTTAACTGAAAAATGGCATCATGCTAGGTGTGATGGCATGTAAACATAATTCCAGCATGTTAGTACGCTAAGGCAGAATTGTGAGTTCAAAGTCAGCCTCAGCAACTTAGCAAGACCCTAAGTGAGTCCTGTCTCTAAATAAAATTTTAATAAGAGCTGGGGATGTTACTTCATGATTAAGTACCTCTGCATTCAATCCTTGGTCCAAAAATTTAAAAAAAAATTAAAAATTACATCATGTGAAGTTGAAGGATCATACTGAAGTGTGATTATATTTGTAAAATTATCATACTGAAGTATCATAGTATATATAATATTTGTGGGCCTATGTTTTTTTCTTAAAATATATTGCTGAGCTCAACAAAAATGTGCACATACATTCACCAAAGAAGTCTCACTCTAGGATTTTCACACTGAACAGTTTATAATAATCCCAATCTGGACCTAGCCCAAAGTCCATCAACTGTTATGTGAATAAGTGAATTGTAATCAGTTCACATAATTCAACACTGTACATCAATATTCCTGAAATATCCCATGTCACACAACAAAATGGACATTTTCTTCACAAAATGATAAACTTTCCCTTCTCCCCATTTGTTCGTTTACTTCATTGTATTTATTTATGTAGAAAGAATAAAAAGTCATTATTTGACTACCATTATATTAAAATTTGACCAAAATAAGAACCATGAATGAAATATAATTCTAGTGGGTGAAGGTTTAAGGAGCAACCAAATATTTAAAGAGTCCAACTTATCACCTCACAAAATATTTATGTAATACAAAGTTTAAATAATAATTTATTTACTATTGAACCACCCTGGTAGATATTCATTAATCAAATAATGAGTTAATATTGACCAGTGATAGAATAAAATCACATTATATAACTGCATATTTTCTTGTGCTATGTGATTAAGGACCTTGGATATTTACTCACTCTTGAGTGGATGTTAACTTTAGGTCCTAGCAGATATAAAATATTCCCCAAAGTTTTTCTCAATTCTTGACCACGTCTGTCAGTGCAGCTGGAATATGCTGCATTGTAAGAACATGAAATTCCATTCAAGATATTTTTTTATCAAATGGCATCACTGGAATCCACTCATGAGGAAAAATCAGATGATTCTAAACTGAAGGAAAAGCTACAGAATTACCAAGATACCCCTTTAAAAGCATAAATACCAAGAAGAGTCCAGAAAGATTAAGGAACTGCCCTAGAATGTAAGAGCAAAAGAAACAATTGCAATAATGGAACTTAAAATTTCTCAAGCTTGTGTTTATTTTGGTTATAAAAAACATTGTTGAAGTAATTGGCAAATTCTGAATAAGAATTGTGGAATGGAAATTTAAAATGAATATTTTAAATTTTTGATTATTATACCATAATTAAATAATTCCTTGTTTATACAAATATAAATATTTAACAATAAAAAGCCATCATGTCTGCAACTTAGAAATGATTCAGAATAAAGGAAACATTGTTATATACCTGTATTTATTAGAACAAGAGGAAGAAATGATAGTTAATAAAAAATGTTAATTTTGGGGGAATGCTTCTAAGAATTCTTTGTGCTTCCATTTACAAATTTTCTATGAAGCTAAAATTGTCAAAACACAATACTTATGAAAGAAAAATAAATTTTTACAATATTAACAAATAATAGTAAATTCAGTAAGATAAGCCAGGGGTCTGTATATTTACAAATAAATGAATTAATTGAATGTTGGCTGAATAACATTTACATAGTCTCAAATTATTTCCCCACAGAAAACTAAATAATCTTAAAGGGAAAGTATGACCCCACGTAAGAGAAACACAGCAGATACCATCTTTAGTAATCAATGTTATTATCAGGAGTATTGTAGAAATTAAAACTATAAGGCACAAGATGGGAGTTAGAGAAAAAATCTCAATATCACTTTTGTGATACTCTTGTCAAAACTGTAATTTGGTCTCAGTCATAAATAAATCTATTTTAGGCAGTAGATAAAACCATCTTAGGTACATTCTACAAACATTATCCTTTAAAAGAATCACAGTAATGAAGGTCAATGAAAGAATAAGGAATGATTGAATCTGAAGTTGTCTACAAAATACAAAATTTTGTTCAATTCATTGATCTGAAGGGAACACTTTTTATATAAAAGACAATATCAGGCAAGTAGTAAAACTTGAAAATAATCTGAATACTCAGTTGTAAGAGGCATAATAGAATGTATTAGTATTGACTTTTTCATTATGAAAGTGGTACTATAGTTTTATAGCATGTATTTCTGACTTGTAGAAAATATTAAAGATATAATATATGATGGCATATATCAGCCACTTATTCAAGTCATTCAGTGGAAAAAAGTACTTTATATTTGAAGCTGCAACTTCACTATTATATTTCAATATTACATAAAAATAGGAAAAAGGTAAAAAGCACTACCCACATATGTCTTATCAGGAAAGAATGGTGCTTTTTTTTGAAATAAAAAAGTAAAGAATGCAAGTTCAATGACACTATAATTTAAATACATTAAAACATTAGTGACTACAGTAATTGGCATGCCAAAATAATGCTGTCAAAATTTCTAGGTTAATATTTGGCAACAAATTTTTTTTGTAATACAATAAAATATTTACATTCAATACATTTAAAGTGCACTTGCATTTTAAATTTTGTTATAGATGCCAATACATATTTCCATATTTTGAGAATTTTTCATACATTCATGATACAAACATATTACTTTCAATAAAGTTTTTAATATTATGACAATAGACAAATGTAATGTTATCTTTCATATCTACTTTTGCTTTAAACTTCTGTGTATTCTTGTGATGCTTCCACAAGTAGACATTGTCTTAACTTTTTACTAATTCTTAAAACAGAGTCTTCTGTTTGTAAAGATTCAATTCTGTAGCAAGTGGAGAGAAAAATAATTATATTTATAATCTCAAAGATTTCATAAGCCATGAATCAGTAAAAAAAATTGAAAACTTTTCATTGTTCATAAGAATGAAAAACACGTATATATGATCACAATACGAAGTTACTATGAAGAAGAGTTTGCCCATAGAATTGTCACTGTGACTGAGTATCAGAACTTCAGAATTTCCACTCGTCCTTCATGAATACAACAATCATGTGCTAAGGAACTATGGCAAGCATTGGGATGACAAAATAGAGATGATAAAGGCCCACTTCTTGACAAACGCATTCTGGAAATTTTCATGCACATTAATAGGCAGTATGAAATGTAGAGAACAGGGTACTACTAGAACACAGGGAAGGGAATTCTGTCCCATTTTTGTGGCAGTGTAGGAGGTCCTTCTATGAAGGTGCTATATCAATTGACACCTGAAGGATACAGAGAAATTGTCATGGAGAGGAAAGAGATATATGCAGACAATGAGAAATGAGAAAAAAAACACTTTTAAGTGGTCCAATGTAAGTAGAAGATAGAGTAAAGTGACAGTAGAGTGAGTGGGAAGAGATAAGCCTGAATAACTTGACAAGAATCCAGATGATTTGGGTATTTTAATTTCATGCTAAATAATTTCAAACTTTTCTTGAGGGCAAAAGGTAAACCAGTGCCAAGGTAATGTACAGGGTAATTTAGATGCTTGACTAACTGTAACCAGGTGATTCTGGGCTTTCTGCCATAAATCACAGAAAATGAGTGATGCCATTTTTTTACAAGAATACTTTTAGAGTATAGGTTAAAAGTTTTATACTAGGGCTGATGTGTAAAAATTGGCAGTTTTAGACTTAGAATATTTGCCTTGTTGACTACCCAGATTTGAAAACACTAAATATCTCTCTGATTGCAACTGATTTCTTTTCAGAAGTTAGAACCAACATTTTTGAAACATTTGGTTCAATGTTTATATGCTTGATTAGAAATGTGTGGAAATGCTTCCAGTTATTTTGTTATCATCTACAGGTTTTATTTATTTACTTTTTGTATGAAAGCAACTGTCTTACTAATTTTCCAAGAGGTTCTAAAGTAGATTCTGGAAAATAATAAGTACTCTTTTGATAATAATGATGTGATGTTTAATGACTACATTTTTTAGTTGTAAAGATAAATTATTTTGACAAAATTCCCATTCTTGTTCTTCTTGGTTAAGTGAAATTATTTTAAAAAATTCTTACCATTGCATCAAATTATACATAGTAGTGGAATTAATTATGAAATAATCAAAGATGCACATAAAATAATTTGATGACTCTTCCTCTCTGATGCCTTTTCTCATCTCCTCTCCGCTTCTCACATTTGAAGGCATGCTGTAGTGATTAAAAGGCATATCTCTTTATTGACAGAAGAGTGCTTTTAATGGATTCTCATTTAGGCTAGCATGATTTGAAAAATAATTGCTCACAGGGAAGTCTACAAACTATTAAATTTTCAATAAACTATCAGTAATAATAAACATTAATTTGTCCCAGAAATATTATGGGCAAATACATGACCTCCCAAAAATATTCATTTGCATTATGTCTACTTTTACACACTCATTCATCTTTGATTATAAAATTATCAATTGTATGATTTTTCAGATAAAAACTAATGAGACAATCCTGTGTTTGCATTGGGATTAACAAATTACGGAAACGTTTAACTTTTACTTTCTTTTTTCACAGTCATCCAATTTTATTACTCTGAAGCAATTCAGACCTGATTCTCCCAATTTTTTCAAAAATTATACATGTAAGATAATAAATTGTTGAAATATATATCACCAACCTATGACATTGCAATTTATGTATTAAATGTTCATGTTCAATTATTTCACTGCAATGGTGTTTTATAAAGCTTATGTTTGTTCTGCTATGATTTTGTTAGAACACAAAATCAAAAATAAAATGAGTGAGGCCTCCTTTAACATAGGCATTCACTGCTTTAATGTGAATTAAAATCATTGAAACACCATCAAAACTCTAAACTAAGATGGAATAAATTTGATATTTTAACAATGACACATAATCAAAATGAGATGCTTTTACTTATACAATTTTCAAACAGATATTTTATTACTGTAATATTCCCACCTATCAAAAATATTTGAGAATTATAAAAATATCTTAAAATGGGTTCAAATTGTTGTAAATCATTTTCTTTTCAACTCTTATATAAATAGAGGTTTTTTTTTGAAATAAGACTTAAATATCCCAAAGAAGTCTTAGTATGAAGAAATTACATGGTGGGACTGCAAGGATTCTGTTACATCTCCACAGTGATATGGACAGTACTCAAGGTACATAGATGGTAGATAAAAAGAGTATATTTAATTCTTCTTTAGGGTGGTTGCTTTTTAAAGACTCATGATATCACTGTCATCTTAGATATGAATCATGTATAAGGGTTCCTTGTTTTACAAATTCAAATACATGCTTAATTCAACTATTTTAAATATATTATGATAGCAGTAACAGTTCAGTAATAAGCATATTTTACCAAAACTATGACAGATATTATGTGAGTAAAAACAAGTAAGGACATATTTGCATTGAAGAACATGCCAAAACATTTTAGCAAAAGCAGAAATTAAACAATTTAGTGTTGCAAATTTATTGAATTTATAAAATTATTTAATATTCCTTTACATTGCAAACATCCATTTTGGTAAAATTTATGAGTATTCATTATATACTTATGATTAAGAATGGAAACCTAGGGGTGGTGCAGGATAAGTGAAACTGTTAAAAGCACAGCAAAACTAAAATCACACAGAAGTTATTTCAAACACTTTAACATCTACCTTTAATTATACAGTGTCATTCATTTTGAATATTAATTTAAATGCAGCATTTAAGAAAAATTTAAACTATCACTTCTGTTTTATTTATTGAATCCAGTTAATAATTAAGCATTTCTTGAAAATAAGGTCTCCAGTGAGATGTCCAGTGATTTTTAAAAACTTGTAAAATGTGATTCTTTCCTTAATATAGATTTTTGTGACCTTTACTTTCATATTGCAGTTAAACACCTCAGTATTTCACTAAAGTCAAAACAATGGTATGAGCAATAAAATCTGAAACCCAAAAGACAAACAAAATGTAACTAATCTCAGTCAAATAGACCTCAGTTCTTTGACATGAAGACTTACAGTTTGAGGTAGAATTCACTAGATTTTCTTTTAATAAAACTTCTGTGGCATACATATTTATATGTAATCCAACTGTGATTTGGGACAGAACTTGTACATAGAGTATCATATGAAGTTTGGCTATGCTGTTTCACCATCAGGACTCAGCAATTATACCCCTCCTATAGGTATTTTTTATTATTCGAGGATTGCACAATTACTTAGTATTGCAATTTTTTCTGAATAACGTGATTTTTAAAAAATAATCCTAGCCATCCTCACATTTTTCCTGTTGTACATAAAGCCTGCCTTCCTCATTAGTCTGGAAATGAGGATTCAGAGACAATTTAATAAACCATAGATGAGTACAACTATTTTTGTGCTATAAGAGTCTATATAATTTTCATGATAGTAATTGAGTTTTGAAGAAAAGTATGAGCAAGTTATTATGAACAGATGCAATAAATTAGATTGAATAAACTATGGTGTTGCTGCAATTTATCATATTTATTCCAATTTATGATAATAACAAATAGAAGCTTTTAAATAGTTGAGAGATCATGAAGATAAATAAAATATGGACAGCTATTTTCTCATATAAATCAAATTTGACATTGATATAATTAAAATTATCAAGCAGAAATATATAAAATTTTAGTGAAGCAAACCTATTATGAAATACAGCATCTGCATTTCCATTCAGTTGTGATATCTGTAAAGAAATGCTAAGTGAAACTAGGTATAAGAATTTATATTCATCTGTTTTATTATGATCTTAAAGTATGGCAACAGCAAGTCATGGAGATTGTGTGTATTCCAGTGGTGGAGCATGTGCTTACCATGTGAAAATTTTTGTATTCAATTACCAGTACCAAAAAATGATGTGCTGAGAATAGATTACTAATGTCAGCATATTTAGTTACTGAAAATTTGTAATTCAACCTCTTAAAATTTCACAATTCTTTACTCAAAATGATGCATCTATTAGGTCAAATGTTTTTGATATTTTTCCTTTATTAAATTTTAAAATCAGTTCTATGTAATTCTAGGTCTTCTGTGTTTAATTGGCATGTAACTGTACACATTTGTGAGGCAGAGTGTTCTTTTGAAATATGTATGCAATGAGTAAGAATCAGAGCAGGAATATTGGAAGACTTCTTATTTCAAGCATAGATCACTTATTTGTGTTGGAAATGAGGTCTAAGTTGTTTTGGGTGGAAACCAGGTTATGTTTCTGTGTTGAGAGAGAAAACATATTTATAATATGTAAATTTTTACTTTTATCCAGATGCAACATTTAGCCATAACCAAATATCACTTTGAGTATTCAAAGATACTTCAAGCAGTTTACTTGCTTGATACTTACTTCTTTTTTCCCCCACCCCTCCCACCCCTCTTTTCCCTCCATACAGTCCTTCCTTTCTCCATTCTTGCCACCCTCCTTATCCCTAATCCTAAACCTAACCCTAACGCTAACCCCTCCTACCCCCCATTATATGTTCTCATCCGCTTATCAGCAAGATCATTCGTCTATTAGTTTTTTGAGATTAGCTTATCTCACTTAGCATGATATCCTCCAATTTCATCCATTTGCCTGCAAATGCCATAATTTTATCATTCTTCATGGCAGAGTAATATTCCATTGTATATATATGCCACAGTTTCTTTATCCATTCATCAACTGAAGTGCATCTAGGTTGGTTCCACAATCTGTCTATGGTGAATTGAGCAGCTATGAACATTGATGTGGCTGTATCTCTGTAGTATGCTGATTTTAAGTCCTTTGTGTATAGGCCAAGGAGTGGGATAGCTGGGTCCAATGGTGGTTCCATTCCAAGCTAACAAATGGGATATATGTTGTTTCTCTGTTTGTACATGGTGATACTTAATTCTTTTCTTGTTTTTATTTTCATATTTATACCTTTATTTTAAATGATTATTTTAATTTAATAATTTCATATTTCTATTTTTTAGCAGAAGATTTTTTCTTTCAATCTGAACTTGAAATCATTTTATAATATCATAAAATTGGTTTTGGATATTAATGACTATTATTTTTATTTTTATCTTTGTTGTGAAAGTCATGCAATTGCAGTCCAAGCAGTGTAATTTTACTTTGGAGTTTAGATAATCTCTCCTTTCTAATAGATTTTTACTCTCTGATGCATTCACTCATTCTCCTTTGTTCATTGTAACAATTGTGTTCCACTCCCTTCATTTGGCACTTTGTTGTTTTAAGAGTCATTTTTCTTGTTCTGAAACCAAAGTCCTTAATCTGAGGGTATCTCTTTTCTGATTAATCTCATGTTTGAGATCACTGTTTCTTATTTCAGGCTTTGAATCTTGTTGGGAAGAAATATTACTACTTTCTTTTAAGTTATATATGTCAAAATTCTTCTTTTCCTGTGAACTAAAGCACCCATTTCTTGCTCTTTGGAAAGTAAGTCCTAGATGTCATTTTGATGTTTGACTTTCATCACAATGATATGGGGCAGCAGCCAGTCTGGCAGTGTATGATTTGACTTTTGTTTCCATTTTTTTTTTTTGGCATTTTTTTTCACACTCCAGTATAAAATTTTGAATTGTATTCTCCATTTTTGGAATATCAAACTGTTTCTTATTCTGGAATGCTTTTTAGTAAGTGTTTCCTCAATCTATTTGTGTATCCTTTATAGGTCATTGCTCTTTTCTCCTTAAATTTCAGTAATATCAAGGCATTTCTTTTCTAGCTCTGATACTTTATTCTGTCTATTTCCAATCTCATCATGGAGCTATCCTTCATCCAATTATATTCATACCATAGCTTGCTCTCTCTCATATCACTACTAGAAACGTAAGTAAAATAAAGGATATATTTAGTTAACATATAACAAAATGACATATCAAAATTTTCTCTAAAATTAGACAATAACCTGTATATTTGTACAATAAAATGTTGCATTAAATAGGTATTCCACTGGAGAAATATTAGGTGTAAACTTCAGAGCATATAGAGTCAATAATCTCCAAGAGTTCAAAAAGTGAATTCAACAAAGTGGATTTATGAGACGAAAAGAAAGTTAAAATTTAAAGAATATCAAAATTGAAAAAGTTCTAAATTACATTAGATACAAGGAATAGAATATGTGATTACTATGTATGTATGTAAAAAAAAATGTTTGCTCTCTGACATCTTATGTCTATGACCAGTCTATGGTAAGAGCCTCAGCTCAATATGTGCTTGGGCACACAGAATTTTCCTAGGTTTTTTCCCTGAAAATATTCTATGTTCTCTTCTTTAAAAATTTCATAACCAGTTATGAGAAGTGCACACATTAATATATGAGAAAACTAGTAAGAATACTAAGTATATCTATATTCATCAATGAACACAATTGTGTAAAGTAGGATGAAGCCAAAACTATAGGCAAGTTGTGGGATTGTTTCTAAATCTTCCATCTCTTCTTCTAGTGCTCATCCACCAAGCCAGTTTTTTTTTTTCCTGTGAATATATAAACACCAGAGGATTGTGCTGCAAAATACTAAAGGTATTTAAGGTAAAATATGTAAACCTCTACTGCAAAAAAAATTCCTAAGTTTCTGCTCAATAAAATCTATTTCTTCTTAGTAAAGTTTGAAACATATATGTGAAATATGAAAATAAACTGACCTAATTTATTAGAAAAATACCAGTAGATTATTTCTAAGTACATTCTATAGTGCATCATTGTTTCCAAAAGTTCTGTATAAAACAGAAGATTGTTTGCTGCAAAGGGTTTTTCTTCTCAAAAATAAGGTAATGATGTTCAAATCCAGGGTCTCTGCTGGCCATACTGCTCCTTGTTACATAACAATGGGAGTAATAAGCACATCACTACATCAACACACCAAGGAAGTGATTTTACTTCCTCAAACTAGAAGATCTATTGTTAGAATCAAGAGTTTTGAGATCATTGAAAAATCACCAATTATCATGAAACACATTAAAAACCTTTTCTCGGAATGAGGCCACTGTGAAAGCCACCAGTGGACTATTGCAGATAAATGGAGTTGAATTAAAAACATTAGTTAATCCAATGGGACAAAACCACCCACATTCCCTAAATATGCAACTTATGGTTATAATACATATATGGATTTAAAATCCTCTATAATTCTCCATGATGGAAATAGTTAATGTTTAAATACACACACACACACACACACACACAATTGAAAACAACAGGGGAAAATAATTCAGGAATTATTTCCATTTTTGCCATGTACATTTTTTTCTGTTTGCAAATATTTTTGCTAGCACTCCATCTTGTAAATTCTTGCAATCTATTAACAAGGATCTGTAGGTGTCATTTAGTGGTGATGAAACCTGGAGATTCTTTTTAGTAAGGTTTTGACCTTATCTCAACAGGATGTAGAAAGTCAAAAATTTTAATTAGGAATGGTATCTTCAAAATAAATAACCATTGAAAATGAGTAGATTATTAAAGCACATAAATCTTTATCACACATTAATTACTCTAATTCCAGCTGAAAAAATGATAGAAAAAATTCTCAAGGAGTAAAAATATTTCTTAAATATAGGCAGAGTTGCAATTGTGAAAGAGAATTTTTTTAAAAAAAATATTTGTTCTAATACACCACACTTGTCAGTAGAATGCACTTATACATTTTGATGGATCATACATAGAATGCAAATTCTGTAAATTTTCATTTTTTCTGATTATACATATTATAGGATCACATGTGTCATGAAGGCATATGTATACATGAGGTGATAATTAAATATTTAACTACTTTCAAATCTATTTACTCTGTATCTTAACATAAAATCCTCAAATTGATATTTATATCAATGAATAAATCTAACATATTAATTCACAAAACAAATGATGAACATCTACCAGATGCCAAAATATGCAATAATTAATTTTACCACAAATGTCATCACTTAATTTTAGGGTGAGCTAACATTTTGTTTTAAAACTAAATAATAATCTAATACCCACTTTCCAATGCTGTGGGGAAAAGTGCACTGTATACACAATGGGGATACTGAAAGATTTTAATGCCTGCTATTGTTAGAGATGTCTGAAATTTGTGGAATTACACACTAACATATTTTATTGGTGAAATTGCCAAATAGCATATTTCTCAGATTATATCCCCATCATGAATTGAAACATGGCTGCATATAGTATATTAAAAGGATATTATAAATAAGTTCATTGAAGTAAAATAGAAATTTGAAACTTTACTGGAAGCTCATTTACCTGATTAAACTTATTTCTTGTAGCATTTTATTCTTCATAAAATTTTGTAACAGATATTTCATTTTTCTTTTTCACTCCTTTATTGAATTCATTTTCTTTTTCTTTTAATTGGTCCTTATTTTGTTCAAATAACAGACAGTCATTTCTTCTTTTTTTAAGGTTCAATTGTAACAAAATATGCTTATCTTTAAATTTACTTTTCCAGATAAAAATAACTTTATTGAACTTTTTCTTCTGTTTACTTTTTCACTATTTCTTTTTTTTATTTGTAAACAAATGGGATACATGTTGTTTCTCCGGTTGTACATGAAGTAAAGGCATATCATTTGTGTAATCATACATTTACATAGAGTAATGGTGTTTGATTCATTCTGTTATTTTTTCCTTCCCACCCACCCCACTTTATTGAACTTTTTATGTTACTTTTATGGTAGCACTTTCAACTTACCTTGTTCAGCATTATGTATTTTACAAAAAACTGAAAATCCCCTTTGGAACAAGACAGAACCTAATATTTAATCCAATAATTAAGAATACAGATTTTTTTTCAACAAAGAAGAAAATTTATTTATAAACTAGAGTTCATTTGATTAAAATAATCTGTAACCACTTTCCATGTCATGTCTAAATGGAAGCTAGTATTAAATCTACCTGAGGGTCCAGCTCAGCACTAGCATATCTACTTAGTTGAACTAACCCCTCTGTTTGATCCCAAACATCAGAAGACAAACTATAAATCTTTAAAAACATGTTTCTGGACAGTGAAACGTACTCATTTTATTATATTTGAGATAAATTTAAATTAACATAAGCTTTCTTGAGAGCAATTTAGAATCTTGATTAAGTACCTTTTTAAAAAGTTTCTCTAATCAAATAATTCTACATTGAAAATATATTCAGAAGAAAATTTAGACAGTAATTTTTCTAAATGGCATTCCTTGAAACATTGATTGCAGTATAAAAAGAAAAAAATATAAATTAAAAAATGCAAATTACTACTAAATGCAAATTATATTAATAGATTCCTAGTCGGGTGTGGTGGCACAGACCTCTAATTTCAGCAACAAGGGAAGCTGAGGCAAGAGTATCTCAAGTTCATAGCCAACTCTGCAAATTAGCAAGACCCTAAGCAACTTAGTGTCTCAAACAAAAATTATATAAATTAATAACTTTCTGTAAGATAGGAATCTGTACAGTGATTTTACTGTGATTGGGAAAATATGCATTTAATATTTAGAAGAAATGATGATTAACAGTGTTATCTTATTCATTAGAATTTTATATTTTATACGAGTGAAATATTTTCTTTCTTTCAAAATGGCAAAACATAAGTCAGCAGTTACAAATGTTTCTCCAAGAACCAGTAGTGTAAAGGAAAGAGTTCTATTCCTTTCTTTACTCCAGCTTATCATACCTCAAATTTTGGAGTTCCTATTTTAATACTACATTTTTCTGTGTAATATTTGAGAACACTATTTTTGCTTCCAAATACTCCTTTTTTAGTTCACAAAGTTCTTTTTCCAGTTTTGTCATTATATTTACAAGTCATGAACAATGTGAGCAGTGAATATTTTTTAAGTTTTGTTATGTGAAATGAAGAGTCTGAATTCAGATGTGTCAGTAGAGTAACAGATTCTGTATTAGGAAGGAAACAAAAAAGAAATAATATGTGAATAATTTATATATACAATGGACTGTATATATTCAAAATCTTTACTCATATACTGAAAAAAATGTAGAGTATCTAAAGCATGTTTGTACTATGTTCTACAGATCAAAGAGAGGATATAAGACCCCTTCTCTTGTTCAGCTTCAAGTCTTGTGATTGTGCTCTATTGTGCACAATAAATTTTGTCTTCTTTAGGTAATAATTCTGATTACCCAAAACTTAAATTATTCACTTGGTGGGAAAAGAGGTTGTCAGCAAGTTCAATGCAAAGAAATACCTCAAAGATTCATCCACAATCCTAGTCAATATAAATGGACCAATTCTCAGACACAAAATTTAAAAATACATAAAAACAGAATTTCACATTGTTCACTATTTTCTATCTAATAAAAATAACCTTTAAGCAACTTCTGTTCATCATTAATGGTTTCCAAAGTGAGTAACAAATTTTACACTTTTATTGTGACTCCCCTGTTTCTTAGCTGAAAAAGTTTTTATCCAAAAATTTGACTAATTTCTTTACTACTCTAAAGACTCAGTGTGCTTCATACACCTATACTTGATTTGAGCTTTATTTCTCTCAATAAATTTGTTTCTCTACTCAAGCCAATATTAACACCTTATAAGTTTTTCTGCTGTATCCCTATGATTTAAGCTGTATATTGTTTCTTTTTTAATTAATTAATTAATTTTGATTCATTGTACACAAATGGGTTATAATTGTTGTTTCTCTCATTGGACACAAAGTAGAATCATACTGTTTGTGTAAACAAGCATGTACATAGGGCAATAATGTTTGTCTCATTCTGTTATTTCTTATTTCCCCCACCCTCTACCCACCACTATTTTACCTCTATACAATCCATCCTTCCTCCATTATGTCCTCCCTGCCACCCTCATAGTGTATCATCTTCTGCTTATCAGAGAAATCATTCTACCTTTGTTTTTTGGGGATTGGCTTATCTCACTTAGCATAATATTCTCCAACTGCATCCATTTACCAGGAAATGGCATAATTTTATTGTTCTTTATGACTGAGTAATATTCAATTATATATATATATATATATATATATATATATATATATATATATATATATATATATTAGAGCATCTTTATCCATTCATCTCTTGAAGTCCATCTAGGTTGGTTCCACAAGTTAGCTATTGTGAATTGAACAGCTATGAACATTTATGTGGCTGCACCACTGTAGTATGCTAATTTTAAGTCCTTTAGGTATAGGTGAAAGAGTGGGAGAGCTGGGTCAAATGCTGGTTCCATTTCAAGTTTTCTAAGAAATCTTCACACTGCATTCCAGAGTGGTGGCACTAATTTGCAACCCCAACAGCAATGCATGAGTGTACCTTTTTCCCCACATTCTCATCAACACATAATGGTGCTTGTATTCTTTATAATAGTCATTCTGGTTGGCATCAGATGGAATCCTATGGTAGTTTTGATTTGCATTTCTCTTATACTAGAGATGTTGAACATGTTTTTACATATCTGTTGATTGCTTGTAGATCCTCTTCTGTGAAGTGTCTGCTCATTTCCTTAGACCATTTACTGATTGGGATATTTGTATTTTTGGTGTAAAGTTTTTTGAGTTCTTTATAGATTCTGGAGAATAGTGTTCTTTCTGAAGTATGTGTGGCAAAGATTATCTCCCACTCTGTAGGCTCTCTCTTCACATTGTTGATAGTTTCCTTTGCTGAGAAGAAGTTGTCTAGTTTGAATGTACCTGTTTATTGATTTCTGATTTTATTTCTTGTCCTTTGGGATTTGTGTTAAGAAACTCTTGTCCTAAGTCAACATGATGAAGATTTGAACCTACTTTTCCCTGTAGAAGATGCAAAGTCTTGGGTCTGATTCTGAGATCCATAATCCATTTGCAGTTGAGTTTTGTGCAGGGTGAGAGATAGGAGTTTATTTTCATTTTGCTGCATATTGATTTCCGGTTTTCCCAGCACCATTTGTTAAACAGGCTATCTTTTCTCCATTTTCTGTTTATGGCACTTTTGTGTAGTAAGAGAAAATCATATTTATGTGGGTTTGTCTCTGTTCCCTCTATTCTGTACAATTTATCTACCTCTCTATTTTGGTGCCTAAATCATGGCATTTTTGTTACTATTTTTCTGCAGTATAGTTGAAGGTTTGGTATTGGGATACCCCCTGCTTCACTCTTGCTGATTCACTCTTCCAGTTAAGGATTGTTTTAGCTATTCTAGGTCTTTTATTATTCCAAGTGAATTTTATGATTGCTTACTCTATTTATACTAGGTACATATTGGGATTTTAATTGGAATCACATTGAATTTGTGTAGTACTTTTTGTAGTGTGTCCATTTCATCAATATTACTTCTGCCTACCCAAGAACATGGGAGATCTTTCCATCTGCTAAGATTTTCTTTAATTTCTTTCTTTAGTGTTCTGTAGTTTTCATTGTAGAGGTCTTTCCCCTCTTTTGTTGGATTGATTACCAAGTATTTTATTCTTTTGTAGCTATCGTAAATGGGAAAATTTTCCCAGTTTCTCTTTCAGAGGATTCATCACTTATGAATAAAAATGCATTAGGTTTTTGAGCATTGATTTTATATCCTGCTACTTTACTGAATTCATTTATATGTTCTAGAATTTTCCATTGGAAATTTTTGGATCCTTTAAACATAGAATCATGTCATTGACAAATAGGGATATTTTGAATTCTTCTTTTTCCATGTGCAATCCTTTAATTTCTTTGGTCTGTCTAATTGCTTTGGCTAGAGTTTGAAGGATGATGTTGAATAGAAGTGGTTAAAGAGGACATACCTACCTTTTTCCATATTTTAGGGGGAAGGCTTTCAGTTTTTTTCTCCTTGTAGAATAATGTTGACTGTGGGCTTAACATATATAGCCTTTACAATTTTGAGGAATGTTCCTACTATCCCTATATTTTCTAGTGTTTTGAGCATGAAGCAGTGCTGTATTTTATCAAATGCTTTTTCTGCATCTATTGAAATAATCATGTAATTCTTAACATTCAGTCTGTTGATGTGGTGAAATAATATATTAATTTTAAGATGTTGAACCAATCTTGCATCCCTGGGATGAAATCCACTTGATCATAGTGTACTATTTTTAAAATATGTTATTGTATGCGATTTGCTAAAATTTTGTCAAGAATTATTGCATCTATGTTCATTAGGGATATTGGTCTGAATTTTTCATTTCTTAAAGTTTCTTTGTCTGAATTTAGTATCAGGGTGAAATTAGCTTCATAGGATGAGTTGGGAAGGGTCCCCTTTTTGATTTTATGGAACAATTTGAGGAGTATTGGAATGAGCTCTTCCTAAAGTCTTACAGAACCTGACTCATAATGCATCTGGTTCTAAACTTTTCTTTTTTGGTAGACTTTTGATGATTTCTTCCATTTCATAGTTTGAAATTGATCTATCTAAGTTGTGTGAGTCATCCAGATTCAGTTTGGGTGGATCATATGTCTCAGGAAACATGCTGATGTCTTTGAGATTTTCTATTTTGTTAGGGTATATATTTTCAAAATAGTTTTTAATTATTTTGTATTTTATTAGTGTCTGTTTTGATATTTCCTTTTTCAGCCCAAATTTGAGTAATTTGATTTTTCTCTCTCCTTCTGTGTTAGTGTGAATAAGGGTCTATCAATTTTTTTTTCGAAGAAGCAACTTTTTATTTGTCAATTTTTAATTGTTTCTTTTGTTTCAATTCCACTGATTTGACTTCTGATATAAACACTTTTCTGTCTTCTACTACTTTTGGTTTTGATGTGTTCTTTTTCTAGGACTTTGAACTGTAATGTTAATTCTTTTTTTTTTTTTTACTTTTTCTTCTATTTTTGAATGCACTCCATTGAATGAATTTTCCTCTTATTACTGCTTTTATAGTGTCCCAGAGATTTTGATGTGTTGTGTCTTTGTTCTCATTAGCCTCTAAGATTTTTATACTTGCCCCCTGATGTCTTCTGATATCCATGCAACAATCAGTAGTGTTTTATTTAATCTCCAGGTATTAGAGAAGTTTCTGTTTTTATTTTGTCATTGTTTTCTTATTTTATTCTAATATGCTCTAATAGACTACAAGGTAGTATATCTATATTTTTGTATTTGCTACAAGTAGCTTTGTGCAATAACACATGGTCTAATTTACAGAAGGATTCATGTACTGCTCTGAAGAAATTGTACTTACTCATTGATGGAATACTCTATGTTTCTTTAAGTCTAAATTATCAATTATGTTATTGAGATCTATGGTTTCTTTGTTGAATTTTTGTTTGTATTATCTGTCCAGTGACAAGCATGGCATGTTAAAGTCACCTAGTATTATTGTGTTGTGGTCCATTTGGTTACTGTAATTAAGAAATATTTGTTTGATGAGCATAAATGAATCATTGTTTGGAGCATAAACATTTATGATTGTTATGACTTGCTGATTTATACTTCCCTTAAGCAGTATGAAATATCCTTCTTTATCCCCTCTAACTAATTTTCACTTGAAGTCTGTTTAATCTAATATGGGGATGGATACTCCTTGCTTTTTTACTGAGTCAGTGTGCATGGTATGTTTTTTCCTATGCTTTAATCTTCAGTTTGTGGGTATCTTTTTCTTTGAGATGAGTCTCTTGAAGGCAGCATTTTGGGGGGGGGTCTTTCTTTTTAATCCAATCTGCTGGTCTATTTCTTTTGATTGATGAGTTCAGGACATTAACATTCAGGGTTATTATTGAGATATAATTTTGTATTCCCTCTCATTTTGGCTTATTCTTGGCCTTTAACTTGATTTGGTTTCGCCTTTATTTGGCTATTCCTTTAGGGTGGTTCCTCTGTATGTTGACTTACAATGTTGATTCATATTCTTCCCTCATGTTATATTTTGCTGAGAATGGTCTGTAGTGCAGGCTTTATATTTGCAAATACTTTTAGCTTTTGTTTGTTATGGAAGGATTTTATTTCATCTTCAAATATGAAGGTAAATTTTGCTAGGTATAGATTCTTGGTTGGTATTCAATTTCTTTCAGAGCTTGTGAAATGCTGTTCCAGACCCTTCTAGCTTTTAGGGTCTGTGTGGAGAAACCTGCTGATGTCTGTATTGGTTTCCCCCTGAATGTAATCTGTTTTTTTTTCTCTCATAGACATTAAAATTCTATCTTTATTTTTTTGTGTTAGATATTTCATCATAATATGCCTTGGTGTGGATCTGTTGTAATTTTGTTCATTTGGTGTCCTATAAGCCTCTTGTATTTGATTTTCCATTTCATTTTTTAGATTTGGGAAATTTTCTGATATCATTTAATTGAATAGATTGTTCATTCCTTTGGTTTGTTTCTCTAAGCCTTCCTCAATCCCAATAATTATTATATTTGGTCTTTTCATGATATCCCAAAATTTTTGGTAGTTCTGTTCATGGTTTCTTACTAACCTCTCTGTTTGGTCAACTTTGTTTTCAAGATTAAATATTTTTTCTTTGGTGGCTGGTTATGACTTCTATTGAGTTTTCAGTTTTGTTAATTTTTTTCTTCATTTCAAGGATTTCTGTTTTCTTTTGTTGTTTGTTTTTCAGAATCTCCATCATTTTTGTAATGATCTTTTGCTTCCTGTATTTGCTCTTTCAACTGTTGATTTGTGTGGTCATGCAATGCCTGCATTTGCTCTCTTATCTCATTGTTTGCTTCTCTGATCATTTCAGTTATGTACATTCTGAACTCCTTTCCTGACATTTCTTCTGCCATGCTGTCACTATATTTTATTGATAGAGCATCTAGATTTTTTTGGGACACGTTCTTTCTGTTTTCCTCATGTTGTTCTTTATCTTCCCCTCTAGGGGTGCAAATGTGAGGTAATAAAGTTTCCCCCTTATAGACTTATACTGTCCCTGCAGGTTTTCAATACCTCACCTTGAAGTGAGAGATCAATATTAGCAGCACACCATACAAACATGCTCCCTTGACTCCAATAGTTCCTTTTAAGACATTAACCATATTGTCTTAATGTCATAATCACAGATTATGAGTTTTATTATTATCTACAGCTTAGCCAATAGGTTTGCAATAAGGATGATGATTTCTAATGGTGGACAAAGAGAATTGGGAGGACTGTACTATATAATGTTAATGAGATGAGAAATGTCTGTATAGGGCTACTATGTCATAGAAGTAGTGAAAGCAGAATTAAAATAAATTGGTGGTTAGCATGTGAAGAGGGAAAAAGAACATCCAAGAAGACACATAGATATGAGTAAAATAGATTGAATGAGAAAAATATTAATAAAGAAAAGTAGGGATAATATTAGATATAATAGGAACAACTGTAATATTGCTATTAATAAAAAATCTACAATAAAACTATACAGTACTGTTCAAACATCTTAGTCTTCAGTAGCCTGATGTCTGGGAAGAACTTGATAATGCTGTGACCCAAGGTGTGTGCTGCCTCTCTAGGTATGGTGGCCACCAGGTGGGGTATAATCCCTGCTAGTGGGTGGAGGAGCCCTCACGTGTTGACAGATGATAACCACACCACAGGTGCTAGACTATGGGCTGGGGTCCTGCTGGGCTTGTCCTGCTTTTCTGGAATGGGTGTCCCAGTTATGGAAGTCTTGTACAGTGGTGCTGGTTTGGGCCTGTTTTTCTGGTTTAGGCCACTCTGGCATGCAACTCTCTGGGTCTCTGGACCTGCCCCTCAGCATGGAAGTTTCTGGTAGTGGTGCTGGGCTGAGTCTGTCTCTGGGTGGGTCTCCATGGAGCAAAATTCTCACCCAGTGGCACTGGACTGGGCCTGGATCTCTGGGCTTTGCCTTCCAATCATAGAAGTCTCCCACAGCAGTGCTTTGCTGGGCCTGGATCTCTTTATATGGTTTCTTTACTTGTAAATCCATTTTACTCATGAAGGGGAGGGGATCTTTTAAGTAATCTCTGTAAAATTAGTGTTTATTTATTTGACTCATTATTTTTTGAGTTATTGGTAAGTGCTAATGTAAATAATGGTGTCTGAAATAATGTGTAGTAGTAATGCCTGAAGAAAGAAGTAAAAACTGAGGTTAACAATGGGAAAAAATGATAAGAGTTTGAAAAGCCTTAGTAATTGAGAAAGTTTACTATTAAATTGGGTCTTTATTTTTCTAAATATATATGTATCTGTGAAGAGTAATGCCAGAAAAAGTGTACAGTTGGGAAAAGGGATAAAGATAATTAGAAAGAAATTTTGTAATAAAATATTTACAGATAATTTTAAAATGCTTTGAAATTCTTGTTCTAAAGAGTGCTTCATGTCATAATTGAATTGGAAGTAAATCACCGAGAATCTGGGAAGATAAATGTGAGGGCATAAGCATGCATCAGTGCAAAATAAAGATGGTACAGGCCTAAACTAAGGGAATGTTTCCAGGACATTTGGGATACAAAATTTTCAGTAACCCAGTGAACAATCAAGTTTTACTTAATGAGTTAAAAACCAATTTGGGGTCACTGGAAAATGAGACTCTACTCATTAGTGTACCAAAAAAAGGAGTTAAATAACTTGGTAAATTAAGCACCTGAGCTGTTTAAGTTGTTTATTGTGTGATATTTTTCTTTAAATATCTTCCTATTTTGAGGGAAATAATTTAAATGCATTCACTGAACAAAATAAATAAAAAAAAATTTACAGGATCATCAACTTTGAAGAGAAGGTTGGCAGCCAATCTCAGTGGAAGAGCAACTGCTCATTTTGTGAAAAGACCTGGTTTCAATCTTCCCCTCCATTGAAAAGATAAGAACACTGTTACCTAAAGTATAACATATGTTCATAGTAATTACTCAATGGGTTGGTACTTGTAATAGAAATAAACTAAATTATTCTAAGCGATATCTTTTCTATATATCCAAAATGAACCCTACCTTCTGCCTCTAGTAAAATTTGTAACTCAGTCTTTTACAAAACTGGGAATATAATTTTCCCCACTGTGTATCTGTACAGTAAGAATTTTTAAACTACATTAATTTTAAAAAAGTACAGTCTGATAATTTACCTTTGAAAATTCATAAATGGTGAAGGGGTTACACTGAAGAATTTAAGCAAAAGAAAATCTGAGAAATAGTTTATATTTAAAAAAATCATTTTCTTATTCAGGAATATATTATTTAAGAAAACATGAATACCAATATTGACATTGGTCTTTTGGAAGATAAATTCTCTCATTAAATTGGGAAAAAATTGGAGTAGGAAAACTGAGAGGATTTCCAATGTTTTTAGTCAAATTTCCAGAGAAATTGTACATCAAAATTTACCTGATTTGAGTTTCATTGTTTCCTTCTTCAGTTTTGATATATATGGAAGAGCACATCCAATTATGATGGTAGGCTTCATGTGCTTGGAGATAAGATATTACAGAAATAGTGTGTATTTAGTCCAGTACCCAGTTAATAATATAAAATAATCATAGAAGAACAATAACCTTGCAGAAATCATGATAGTCTTGAGATACTGAATAGAAAAGGAAATATTGAATAAAATCTTAGTATATAAAAAATCCTCATCTTTCTACTCAATAAATATGGAGATGAGTCCCAGTGGTTATGTATAATATAGATGATTTTAACTTTAGGGTTTCTGTGTTTGCTAAGAACTTTCTGTTGAATAGTCTCATGTCTAAAATGTGGTAAATACATATTGGGAATATAGGTTTTGTAAAACTTGCAGTTATGTTTCAAATGTTAATGTCTATGACCATAAACACATAGCAAAAGTTATATATAACAATGGAAAGATGAAGAATGCTGGAGAGCACAGAGATCTCTACTCAGAGGAACAAAAAATAAATATAAAAAGTTCAGCATGAAAGCTGAAGTAAAAACGTAGTCACATATATCTTCCATAAAACATCAGAATTATTTAATCCATTTTATTACAAGTACAGAACCTCTCTTTATTTGTCTGACTATTTAGTTAGTCCAAATTTGTGAGGAGGTTTCAGAGGAAGGTATACTTAATTTCTCAACAGAATTTTTTGAATTAATTAACTCAGAAATATGCTTTCAGATTAACAGCCAATACACATGTGCTTGTTTTTTATTCCCACGTGGGAAACTGCTGCATCTTTTTTCCTTTATCCTAAGGTATAGCCAACATCAAATATCTCTTTCTACTCTTTTGCAAAGATATACACCCCACATAAGAAAAAATGTATGATAAGGCATAAAAAATGGAGATATGGGAATCTAAAGGAAAAAGGGACCTGAAGGCTCACAAAATTATCAGACATGAATAAACTTTTGTATTTCAGTCATTGGTACATGGACCAGTGGTAACAGTCCTGCTATTTAAAATATATACTTTATAAAAACTTTGAGTTGAAAATTAAGTCTGATGTGGCATATCTTGATAATTTATCAAGTTTTTAATAAAAGGGGTGACTGATCAAACTTAGGTATATATAGATGAGAATTTTGTTGAGTAATAGAGTGAATTACTGTGATTCCAAAGAATTTGGTTTTATTTCAAAGCACCAATTTAAAAAATGGTGGTGAGACTTCCCACCCTTGAGGTAGCCCTGGAGAATGGGGACAGCACAGAGTCACTGGGGGAGACATCCCTTCTGGGGAAGTAGGCCCAGAGAACTGGGACCAGACCAGCAAGACCCCAGCCAACAGTCTAGTGCCCCTGCAGCTGACCATCTCTCAACAGATGGAGGTGCCTTTGCCCACTAGCAGGAAATATATGCCACTTGGAGTCCACCATCCCTATAGGGGAAGCAAACTCTTTGGGTCACAGCATTATCAAGTTCCTCCAAGATTTCAGGCTACTGAAGACTAGGAGAGGGGAAGATACATGAGCAACATGAGAAAACAAGGAAAGAAAATGTCCCAAACAAACCTAAATGCTACATCAATAAAATCCAATGACAGCATGGCAGAGGATATTTCCAAAACAAAGTTAATAATGTAAATAGTTAAAATGATCAGAGAAGCAGAAAATGAGAAAATAGAGCAAAAGCAGGCATTGAGTCAACAGTTAAAAGAGCAAATAAAGGAAGCAAAGTATCATTTCAATAGAGAGATAGAGATTCTGAAAAAAATAAACACATATTCTTGAAATGAAGGAAACAGTAAACCAAATTAAAAACTTCATAGAAAACATAATAAGTAGAATAGAACACCTGGAAAATAAAACCTCAAACATTGAAGATAAAATATTTAAGCTTGAAAACAAAGATGAACAAACAGAGAAGATGGCAAAAAATCATGAACAGATTCTCCAACATCTATGGAATATTATGAAAGGACCAAACTTAAGAATTGTTGGGATTGAGGAAAACACTAAGAGACAAACCAAAGGAATGAACAATATATTCAATGAAATTATATCAGAAAAATGTCCCAAATCTGAAGAATGAAATGGAAAATCAAACACAAGAGGTTTATAGGACACCAAATTTACAAAATTACAACAGACATACACCAAAGCACATTAAAATGAAACTACCTAACACACTAAATAAAGACAGAATTTTAAAGGCTGTAAGAGAAAGAAAATCAAAATACATTCAGGGAGAAACCAATACAGACATCATCAGATTTATCAACACAGAATCTAAAAGCTAGAAAAGCCTGGAACAATATTTTTCAGGCTCTGAAAGAAAATTGATGCCAACCAAGAATCTTATATCCAGCAAAACTTACCTTCAGATTTGAAAACAAAATAAAATCCTTCCATGATAAACAGAAGCTAAAAGAATTTACAAATAGAAAGGTGACACTACAGAACATTCTCAGCAAAATATTTCATGGGGAAGAAATAAAAAAAAAAAAAACAATGTTAATCAGCAAAGGGAGGAACTACCCTAAAAAATAGCCAATTAAAGGAGAAACCAAGTCAATGTGAAAAACAAAAATAAGCTAAATGACCAGTAATACAAAGCACATCTCAATAATAACCCTGAATATTAATGGCCTGAACTCTTGAATCAAAAGACACAGTCTGGCAGATTGGATTAAGAAGAAAGATCCAACAATATGCTGCCTGCAAGAGACTCATCTCATAGAAAAAGGTACCCACAGACTAAAGTTAAAAGGATGGAAAAAAACATACCATGCACACAAACTCAACAAAAAAGCCAGGGTATCCAAACTCATATCAGATAAAGTGGACTTCAAGCCAAAGTTAGGCAGAATAGATAAAGAAGGACATATCATACTGCTTAAGTTCGGCATAAATTGGCAAGACATAACAATCATAAATATTTATGCCCCAAATAATGGTTCATCCATTTAGATCAAAAAAATCCTACTCAATTCCAGGAAACAAATAGACCACAACACAATAATACTAGGTGAATTTAACACACCTCTCTCACCAATGGGCAGAACTTTTTTTTTTATTGTAAACAAAAGGGACATATGTTGTTTCTCTGTTTGTACATGGTGTAAAGGCATACCATTTGTGTAATCATAAATTTATATAGGGTAATGTTGTTTGATTCATTCTGTTATTTTTTCCTTCCCCCCACCCTTCCCACCCCTCTTTTCCTCCATAGTCTTTCCCTCCTCCTTTCTTGCCCCCCTCACTAACCCTAAATCTAAACCTAACACTAATCCCTCCCTCCCCCCAGTGTGTGTCATCATCCACTTATTAGCGATTTCATTCACCCTTTGGTTTTTTGAGATTGGCTTATCTCAATTAGCATGATACTCTCCAATTTCATCCATTTGCTGGCAAATGACATAATTTTATCATTCTTTATGGCTGAGTAATATTTCTATATATATATATATATATATATATATATATATATCACAGTTTCTTTATCCATTCATCAAATGAAGGACATCTAGATTGGTTCCACAATCTGTCTATTGTGAATTGAGCAGCTATGAACATTGATGTGGCTGTATGTCTGTAGTATGCTGATTTTAAGTCCTTTGAGTATAGGCCAAGGAGTGGGATAGCTGGGTCAAATGGTGGTTCCATTCCAAGTTTTCTAAGGAATCTCCACACTGCTTTCCAGAGTGGCTGCACTAATTTGCAGCCCCACCAGCAATGTATGAGTGTACCTTTCTCCCCATATCCACGCCAACACCTGTTGTTGCTTGTATTCTTGATAATCGCCATTCTAATTGGGGTGAGATGGAATCTTAGGGTGGTTTTGATTTGCATTTCTCTTATTACTAGAGATGTTGAACATTTTTCCATATGTTTGTTGATTGCTTGTAGATCTTCTTCTGTGAAGTGTCTATTCATTTCCTTAGCCTGTTTGTCAATTGGATTATTTGTACTCTTGGTGTAAAGTTTTTTGAGTTCTTTATATATTCTGCAGATTAGTGCTCTATCTGAAGTATGATTGGAAAAGATTTTCTCCCACTCTGTAGGCTCTTTCTTCGCATTGAAGATAGTTTCCTTTGCTGAGAGAAAGCTTTTTAGTTTGATTCTATCCCAGTTATTGATTCTTGCTTTTATTTCTTGTGCTATGGGAGTCCTGTTGAGGAAATCTGGTCCTAAGCCAACATGTTGAAGATCTGGACCTAATTTTTCTTCTATAATCTGCAGGATCTCTGGTCTGATTCCGAGGTCCTTAATCCATTTTGAATTCAGTTTCATGCACGGTGAGAAATATGGGTTTAGTTTCATTCTGTTGCATATGGATTTCCAATTCTTTCAGCACCATTTGTAGAAAAGGCTATCTTTTCTCCATTGCATATTTTTGGCACCTTTGTCTAGTATGAGAAAATTATATTTATCTGGGTTTGTGTCCATATCCTCTATTCTGTAACATTGATCTATCTTTCTATTTTGGTACCAATACCATGCCGTTTTTGTTACTATTGCTTTGTAGTAGAGTTGAAGATCTGGTATTGCGATACCCCCTGTTTCACTCTTCCTGCTAAGGATTGCTTTACCTATTCTGGGTTTCTTATTCTTCCAGATGAATTTCAAAATTGCTTGCTCTATTTCTATAAGGTATGTCATTGTGATTTTAATTGGAATTTTATTGAATCTGTATAGCACTTCAGGTAGTATGACCATTTTGACAATATTAATTCTTCCTATCCGAGAACATGGGAGATCTTTCCATATTCTAAGGTTTTCTTCAATTTCTTTCTTTAGTGTTCTGTAGTGCTCATTGTAGAGGTCTTTCACCTCTTTTTGAGATTGATTCCCAAGTATTTTTTTTTTTTCGAGGCTATTGTGAATGGGATTGTTTTCCTAATTTTTCTTTCCAAAGATTCATCACTTGTGGATAAAAATGCATTAGATTTATGTGCATTGATCTTATATCCTGCTACTTTACTGAATTCACTTATGAGTTCTAAGAGTTTTCTGGTGGAATTTCCTGGTTCCTCTAAAGTATATAATCATATCATCAGCAAATACGGATAGTTTGAGTTCTTCTTTTCCAATTCATATCCCTTTAATTTCTTTGTTCTGTCTAATTGCTGTAGCTAGAGTTTCAAGGACAATATTTAATAGAAGTGGTAAAAGAGGGCATCCCTGCCTTGTTCCAGTTTTGGGGGGAATGCTTTCAGTTTTTCACCATTTAGAATGATATTAGCCATGGGCTTAGCATAAATGGCCTTTATGAGGTTAAGGAATGTTCCCACTATCCCTATTTTTTCTAGTGTTTTGAGTATGTAGGGGTGCTGTATTTTACCAAATGCCTTTCCTGCATCTATTGAAATAATCATGTGATTCTTGACTTTAAGTCTATTGATATGGTGAATTACATTTATTGATTTCCTGATGTTGAACCAACCTTGCATCCCTGGGATGAAACCCACTTGCTCATGGTGTACTATCTTTTTAATATATTTTTGTATGCAATTTGCTAAAATTTTGTTGAGAATTTTTGCATCGATGTTCATTAAGGATATTGGTCTGAAATTTTTTTCCTCGATGTGACTCTGTCTGGTTTAGGTGTCAGGGTGATATTGGCTTCATAGAATGAGTTTGGGAGGGTTCCCTCCTCTTCTATTTTATGGAATACTTTGAGAAGTATTGGAATGAGCTCTTCTTTAAAGGTTTTGTAGAACTTGGCTGAGAACCCATCTGGTCCCGGATTTTTCTTTGTTGGTAGGCTTTTGATGACTTCTTCTATTTCGTTACTTGAAATTGGTCTATTTAAATTGTGTATGTCCTCCTCGTTCAGTTTAGGCAATTCATGTCTCTTGAAGCCTATTGATGTCTTTGAAATTTTCTATTTTGTTGGAGTATAGATTTTCAAAATAGCTTCTAATTATGTTTTGTATTTCAATCGTGTCTGTTGTGATATTTCCTTGTTCATTCCGAATTTTAGTGATTTGGGTTATCTCTCATCTTCTCTTTGTTAGAGTGGCTAAAGGTTTATCATTTTGTTTATATTTTTGAAGAACCAACTTTTTATTTTGTCAATTTTTTGTATTGTTTCTTTTGTTTCAATTTTGTTGATTTCAGCTCTGAGTTTAACTATTTCCTGTCTTCTACTACTTTTGGTGCTGGTCTGTTCTTCTTTTCTAGGGCTTTGAGCTGTAGTGTTAGGTCGTTTATTTGTTGAGTTTTACTTCTTTTATTAATGCGCTCCATGAATTAAATTTCCTCTAAGTACTGCTTTCATAGTGTCCCAGAGATTTTGATATGATGTTTCTTTGTTCTCATTTACCTCTAAGAATTTTTTAATTTCCTTCCTCATATCTTCTGTTATCCATTCATCATATAATAGCATATTGTTTAATCTCCAGGTGCTTGAGTAGTTTCTGTTTTTTAATCTTTCATTTATTTCTAACTTAAATCCATTATGATCTGATAGAATACAACGTAGTGTCTCTATCTTCTTGTATTTGCTAACATTAGCTTGGTGGTATAATATATGGTCTTTTTTAGAGAAGGATCCATGTACTGCTGAGAAGAAAGTGTATTCACTCTTGGTTGGATGGTATACTCTATAAATATCTGTTAAGTGTAAATTATTGATTGTGTTATTGAGATCTAAGATTTCTTTGTTCAAATTTTTGTTTGGAAGATCTATCCAGTGGTGAGAGATGCATGTTAAAATCACCTAGTATTATTGTGTTATGGTCTATTTGGTTTCTGAAATTGAGAAGGATTTGTTTGACATACATGGATGAGCCACTGTTTGGGGCATAGATGTTTATGATTGTTATATATTGCTGATTGAAGCTTCCCTTAAGCAGTATAAAATATCCTTCTTTATCCTTTCTGACTAACTTTGGCTTGAAGTCCACATTATCTGAAATGAGGATGGATACTCCAGCTTTTTGGCTGAGTCCATGTGCATGGTATGTTTCCCCCATCCTTTCACCTTTAATCTATGGGTATCTTTTTCTATGAGGAGAGTCTCTTGTAGGCAACATATTGTTAGATCTTTCTTTTTAATCCAATCTGCCAGTCTATGACTTTTGATTGATGGATTCAGGTCATTAACATTCAGGGTTATTATTGAGATATGATTTGTATTTCTGGTCACTTGGTTCATTTATTTTATTTATTTATTTATTTATTCATTTATTTGACATGACTTGGTTCCTCCTTTATTTGACAATTGCTTTAGGATAATTTTTCCCTTTGCTGATTTGCTTCTTTGTTTTTCATCTCTTTCTCATGGAATATTTTGCTGAGAATGTTCTGTAATGCTGGCTTTCTTTTTGGAAATTCTTTTAGCTTTTGTTTATCATGGAAGTATTTTATTTCATTGTCAAATTTGAAGGTAAGTTTTGCTGGGTATAAGATTCTTGGTTGGCATCCATTTTCTTTCAGGGCTTAAAAAATGTTGTTCCAGGCGCTTCTAGCTTTTAGGGTCTGAATTGAAAAATCTGCTGATATCCGTATTGGTTTCCCCCTGAATGTAATTTGGTTCTTTTCTCTCACAGCCATTAAAATTCTGTCTTTATTTTGTGTGTTAGGTATTTTCATTATACTGTGCCTTTGTGTGGGTCTGTTGTAATTTTGTGTATTTGGAGTCCTATAAGCCTCTTGAACTTGATTTTCCATTTCATTCTTCAGATTTGGGAAATTTTCTGATATTATTTCATTGAATAGATTGTTCATTCCTTTGGTTTGTTTCTCTAAGCCTTCCTCAATCCCAATAATTCTTAAATTTGGCCTTTTCATGATATCCCATATTTCTTATAGATTCTGTTCATGATTTTTTACCATCTTCTCTGTTTCTTCAACTTCATTTTCAAGGTTAAATGTTTTGTCTTCAATGTCTGAGGTTCTGTCTTCAAGGTGTTCTATCCTATTGGATATGCTTTCTATGGAGTTCTTGGCCTATACCCAAAGGACTTAAAATCAGCATACTATAGTGATGCAGCCACATCAGTGTTCATAGCTGTTCAATTCACAATAGCCAGATTGTGGAACCAACATAGATGCCCTTTAATTGATAAATGGATAAAGAAACTGTGGTGTATATATATACACACACACACAATGGAGTATTACTCAGTCATAAAAAAATAAACTTATGGCATTTTTAGGCAAATGGATAAAATTGGAGAATATCATGCTAAGTGAGATACGCCAATCTCAAAAACCAAAGAATGAATGATCTCGCTGATAAGCAGATGATGACACATAATGGAGGGTGGGAGGGGGGCAAGAATGGAGGAATGTATAGAGGGAAAAGAGGAGTGGGAGGAGTGGGTGGAAGGAAAAAAACCAGAATGAATCAAACACCATTGCCCTTTGTAAATGTATGATTACACAAATGGTATGTCTCTACTTCATGCAGAAACAGAGAAACAAGATGTATCCCACTTTTTACAATAAAATAAAAAATATCTAAGTAACAAATTATATTTGAAATTTTTAAAAATAATTTTTCTTAAAAAATTAATATATTGATGCAAACATAAGCACTTATATATTGGGCTAAATTCTCTCAATGTATTGTGATAATCATAGCTATACAAAAAGGACCAAGGCAACACTCAACAAATACATCATTGAATGAGTGAATGACTGGTGTTTACTTTCATTCTTAAACTCTGTGTCATGGAAATCAGTCTTTGTCTTATGATTGAGCTTCATTTCTGAGTCCAGGGTTAAATATGAAAGCAGGACGGCAAAAGTAATTTGGCAATGCTAATTCAAAATAATGCTGGGGGAATCAAAGATGGTGGACTAGAGGGAGGCTGCATTCCTTGTCACTCAGTAACTCCAATTTCAAGCAGAGGATATCTTTTTCTTGGTGAGGCAGCTTTTTCTACTTATTGATTCCCTGGTGATTACCCCATTTGTCTGCTGTGATGACCTGCAGTCTGCCAGCATATCAACGCCTTTTCTGAGTGCAGATTGCTCACTGTGAAGCACCTATCATCTGCCATTTGCCTGCCTCTGGCTGGTCCATCACCTGTCTTACACCTATCCATCACCCAACACACAAGGTTCACCTCCCAATCGTCTGACAAGAGTCAGCAAACTGATCGCCGACCGCCAGTGGAGCACCAGCTCCCTGATGTTGCATGGAAGTTCTCTGCCACAGTACCTGAAGGTTTCATTACACATGACTGCCACCATTTTGAGACAACAGCCAAGCCCCCTAGAACCCCTGGCCAGACTAAGCCCCATCTCCAGGATTCCTCAGCCCGACCAATCACTCCCTGTCTCTGGGACTCTCATGTTGACTGACTCCTCCCTGCCTCCAGGACCCCCAGACCAACCAAATGAGCCCTAGCACAGGGACCCCAGACCGACGGATTGCACCTGGCCTCCAGGATCCCACAACCACACCAAACACACCGGACCTCCTGGACCCCTACCTGACCAACTGCATCCTGCCTCCAGGACCTCCAGCTGACCACGTCCACACCCTGAGATGCAGCTCCCCATTTGCCAACACATTTTGAAGCCAGAGCAGCCATCTTGGATAACTCTGAAAGCTGTAGCTCCAATCTTTAGGTGGGACAAATCCCATCCTGATATGCATACTGGAGGCTTGAGGCTCATTGTCAGGTACCTCTCATGCATCAGGCCACTAAAGACTGGTTGGTTTCATTACTATATGACTATTATTCTGCAGATTTTTTTTCTCCTTATTAGAAAAAAAATTGTTTTTATTTCTTTACCTTTCTTGCTCTCTTTTCCTTTTGTTTACCTGTTCCCTCAAAGTCTCTTTCTCCCTTTTTTTGCATGCTAACATCCAATTTCTTTTGAGTACACTCTCATCCTTTCTATTATCTAGAACTTTCTATAATCTTTTCTTATCCCATTATCAGCCACATTCTACATCCCTCTGCATCATCTTTGTCCTCCATTAGAAACTGCAGACCTTATTTCAAATTTGTTTGTTTTATTGAAGATAATATTTGAATTCATTCTGTTTATTATGACAATTTTGTTATTGTCCACAAAGGGGCTATTTGTTCTAGGACTGAACAGTGTCTGAATTGGGCACTGCTAATATTGATCTCCACTTAAAGAAAGGGTTTTGGAAACATATAGGGCCATTATAAACCTATAAGGGGAAATCTGCAATGCCCCAGATCTGCACTGTTATAGGGTAAGATACATGAACAACATGAAAAAACAAGGGAAGAAAATTATCCAAACAAATCTAGATTCTATATTAATAGAATCCAATGACAGTATGTTAGGAGAAATGTCAGAAAAGGACTTCAGATTATACATGATTAAGATGATTCATGAAACAAAGGATGAGAAAAGAGAGCAAATGCAGGCAATGAATGATAATACCAATAAGCTGAAAGAGCACCTGCAGGAAGCAAAAGAAAATTTCAACAAAGAGATGAGATACTCAAAAAAAAAAAAAAAAAAGAAGAAGAAGAAGAAAATCCTTGAAATGAAGGAAACAATAAACCAAATAAAAAACTGAATGGAATGTATCACCAAAAGACTAGACCACTTGGAAGACAGAAACTCAGACTGTGAAGCAAAATATTTAATCTTGAAAAGAAAGTTGCCCAAACAGAGAAGATGGTAAGAAATCATGAACAGAATCTCCAAGAACTATGGGACATCATGAAAAGAACAAATTTAAGTATTATTGGGATTGAGGAAGGCACAGAGATACAAACCAAAGGAATGAACAATTTATTCAATGAAATAATATCAGAAATTTTCCCAAGCCTGAAGAGTGAAATGGAAAATCAAATATAAGAGGCTAACAGAACACCAAATGCACAAAATCACAACAGATACACACCAAGGCACATTATAATAAAAATGCCTAACATTCAAAATAAAGATAGAATTTTGAGAGCCACAAGAGAAAAGCATCAGATTACATATACAGGTAGACCAATGCAGTTAGTAGCCAACTTCTCAACCCAGACTCTAAAAGCTAGAAGAGCCTAGAGCAATGTATTTCAAGCTCTTAAAGAACATGGTTGCCAACCAAGAATCCTAAACCCAGCAAAACTGTCCTTCAGATTTAAAGATGAAATAAAATCCTTCCATGATAAAGAAAAGTTTACATAATTTACAAATAGAAAGCCTGCACTACAGAATTTTCTCAACAAAATATTCCATGAGGAGGAAATGAAAAACAACAACGGAGGTCAGCAAAGGGAGAAACTACCTTAGAGAAAAACCATGCAAAGGAGAAACCAAGCCAAATTAAAAACCAAATATAAGCCCAAATGACTGGGAATATAAATCATATCTCGGCCACGTGCGGCCCCCGCCGTGGGGACCGGGCTGCACAGGTGCTGCCCAGGAGCCCGCTCCCCCGCCTGCACTCACTGAGCATGCCAGGCGGCCGCGGCTGCCCCACTGCCCGCGACCAGCCGCTTCCGCCACAGCGCCTCGCTCCGCTGCTGCTAGCCCGGGCAACGCGCCACGCACCGCGCCGCGCCTGCGGCTCTGCGCGGCTGCCCCATGACCGCCGGAGGGAGCCAGCGCGCCAGGCTGGGCCGCTGATGTCGCGGCCAGGGCGCACTCGGCGCTCTGCTGGCGATGCCTGCGCGCCCGCTAGCCCCACCCCCGGCTGTGGGCGTCGCGTCAGCGTGGGCCAGAAGCGCCCGCCACGCGTGGGGCGCGGAGCGGCGGAGAGTCAGATAACGTGGGGCAATGGCTGCCATATATTCTGGAATTTCCCTTAAGCTTAAAAGCAAGAAGACTTCCTGGGAAGATAAACTAAAACTTGCTCACTTTGCTTGGGTTTCCCATCAGTGCTTCCTTCCAAATAAAGAATAAGTTTTACTTGATTGGGCAAGACAGTCGTTGGTCGCATTCTATAAGAAAAAGCTTGAGCTGACAGAAGGTGTTGTGGAAAGGCTTTGGGCCTATATAGGTGACATTCTGCATAGCAAGAAATTGCAGTCTCTTCTCAAGAATGGAAAAACGATTGATCTTCAGACTTCCCTTGTCAAGATCATAAATGAGAGAGTAGCTGAGTCCTCTCTTTCAGGATCCCAGAAAAACATCTGTGCTGTCCTGAGCTGCTGTCAGGCCATCCTCTCCATACCTGCCCTGGCTGTCATCTACACAGCCAAACAAGAGTTGCTGGTGGCCTTGCTGAGCCAGCTGTGCTGGTCTGCCTGCAGGCAGCCAGAGGGGCCGTGGCAGCCCTACTGCTCGAGGTCACTCACCTGGCCCTGGGCCAGTACCTCTCCATCCAGCAGCAGCAGGTCAACCCCAGACGTGTCTTTGGGGATGTGACTGGGCACCTGCTGCAGCCCTGTCTGGTCCTGAGGCACCTGCTCTCTGGAGGCACATGGATGCAGGCTGGGCAGGTCCAGGTTCCCCCAGTGCTCAGCCGGGAAATCAGGAGTCAGCTTGAGGCAGTCCTTCAAGGGGGGCGGGGTTTCGGCCTGATATGCTCTCCTCCTACACAGAGGAGCTCCTGGGCCAGCAGCAAAGAAACACAAAGATTGGGACCCCAAAGAGCCTCCTCACTCCTCTGGACACAGTGGTGACCAGGCTGCTGGATGCTGGCCACTGTGAACCGCACCTTCATGCCACTGTTGTGGCCAACTCGGTTGCTGTGTTGTATAGGCTATTTATAGATTCTTACCTCAAGGAGGGAAACCAGTTTCTCTGCTTCCAGGCTCTCCCCAGGCTGTTTGGTTGCCTGCGAATTTCACACCTGCAGGAGGAGCAGGGGAAAACCTGGGCCACACTAGATTGGACCGCGGAGCTTCTGGTGGTGGAGCAGCTGCTCAGCTCAGTGGCCAGCAGCAACATCTACAACGTGGCCGCCGACAGGGTCCGGCACGGGGAGGCGCAGTTCCACTTCTACCGCAGTTTGGCTGAGCTGCTGATAAACCACCTACAAGTGCCTGTGCCAGCCTGGTTCCGCTGCCTCAAGATTTTGATATCTCTGAATCATTTGATTCTGAAGCCAGATCTGGATGACCTGTTGTCCTCAGCTTGGATTGACGCCGAAGTCACAGAGGTTCGAACCAAAAAAGCCCAGGAGGTGCTCATTTACACCCTCTTCCAGACACACGCCAAGCTGCGGCAGGTGCCACGGTTGTTCCAAGAGCTTCTGGGGGTGATCTGCCGCCCAGCTGCTGAGGCACTGAGGCAGCCTGTGCTGGCCTCGGGCCCCTCCGCCGCACTGTGTGCATGCCTCCTGGAGCTGCTGCCAGGTCAGATCCTGGACATGTGGTCCCTGGTGCTGGACAAGTTCCAGTCTCTAATCCTGCCCTGTTTGAAGAGTGATGTTGACATGGCCCTGAAGTCCCTGTCCCTCAGCTCACTGCTGCACTGCATCATGTTCAACATGCCCAGCCTGGACAGTAGCACGCCCCTGCCTGTCGTCCAACAGACACAGTGCATGATGGAGAGAGTCCTGGGGGAGCTCGTGAAGCCCCTTCTGGCCCTTCTCCTGGACACCCCAAGCCCAGAGTCTGAGCTATGGCTCCAGAAGGTGAGTGACGCTGCACTCCTGCTCTCTCATACCTGGGCCCAGGTGGATGCCATGCTCCATTTGAACTGTTGCCAGTATCGCTCTGTGGCTGGGACCCTGATGGGCAATGTTCTGGAGCTCTCCAGTTTCCCTTCATTGCTCCCAGGTGTGGAACCCCAGCTTTGGAAGAAGGTGGAGAAGTTGACAGCCCAGTCCAGCTCTCTTGGTAGGTACTGCTTGGAACAGCTGCACCTGCAGAGGATGAGGAGGACACTGATGCAGACTAGCTCCCAGGCCGAGCAGGTCCTCCAGACCTTGAAGAGGGATGCTGCCTACATTCTTGATTCTGGCAGGAGCAGCTTGAGTTTAAGGACGACGGCTTCCTGGGACGGGCAGGTGGGAAGAGTGAGTGCACCTATGTATCCTGTAGCACACTGGCACTTGTTAGTGTCAAACCTCCCGATTTTAATACCCTACTTATGTCTAGAAGACATCAAATACCTGGCTAGCATCCTGTTAAGAACTTTACCAACCAGCAAAGCTCAGGAAACCTCTGCAGATGAAGAACTGTACGTCACACTCCAGAGAGTGTCCATGGCTGTCCTTCGTAGCCCTCTCTTTCCAGAGATTCAGGCCCTCCATTCCGCCTTCCTGATGTGTGTAGCTGCACACTGTTCCAGTATTCTGTGCTCCAGTTCCCAAAGTGGCCCAGGTCCTCTCAGACAGCAGGTACCCTGGCTTTTTGAAAAGGACCACACTCTTGTGGCTCACTGGGAATCTAGATTTGCAAAAGTTGGACCTGAAAATGTAGAACCAAGAGGAGAAATTGCCCAGAACTTTCTGTCCCTGGTCAAGAGTGACTTTCCCATCCAGCTGGAGGATGAGCAGTTAGGAGACCTCCTGGGGCTTCTGAACATCATTTCTACTCTGCACCTGAACAGCCTTTTGCCACACCATCACCTGCATTACTTTCTTCTGCTACTGACCATGGCTGTCAGCACGCAGGGGCATTCCTGTCCCCCCCGGGCCCTCCAGTTCCTGATGACTTGCTACCGGCTTCTCAGTTGCCTGCAGAGGGGAAGGAGTGCCCGCTGTGTGTTCAGGGTAATGTACGTCAGTGACATTTTTGAGATTGTGCTGACCTCATTGTTACGAGCCAGTGGTGGACTCTGTGTTGAGGTGGATGACCCCTCTTGGCTGGAATTCCTCCAGGGGGTGGGGTCATTCTTGGAGCAGCTAATGGCAATGCTCATCCAGAGCAGACTGAGTTTGGTGCTCAATTTTGGGAAAATCACTGCGTTCCTCTCAAGGTGTAAATTGCACACTGAGGCAGCTTTCAGCAAGCAGTTGGGAAACCAGAGCCCTCTGGGCAGACAGTTGCTTCTGGTGTGTCTGACCAAGTTGTGCCAAGTCTTGGGGCCTCTTGTCAAGGACCGGAGGCAGCCGCAGGAGGCACCAGCAGCGCTGCCAGAGTTGCTGCAGCAGGCCATGCTACAGATGGCTGCTGGACTGCAGCTGTGCTCAGTACAGGGGACCCCACACCACCACCGGCCCGCAGTGCTCCTCTCGCCTGTCACCACGCTCTTGGAAGTGGACCTGAGCCAGCACCCAGGTGGGGTTGGGATTGCCCAAGGGACGGACAGAGCAGTGCCCTCCAATGCTTCCCTCTACCAAGGTGTTTACTCCCAAGTGCTGTCAGAGTTACCAGCCCTGGCAAGGGACACCCGGTCTTTCCAGGCAGCCTTGCAGTTCTTAGCTCTGTTCTTTTCAGCTTCTACGCTCCATCCACCAGAAGGACCTGTTTTTGTCTCCATGCTTCAAGCCATGAGGACAGTTCTTGCAGATCCTGACATCCCTGCTCTGGCTGCCCAGGATATCGAGCCTCACTTGGGAGCCCTGCTCACCCGGATATTGGAGGCTGGGACTATGGAGGACTTTGGGCTGGTGGTCCAGTCTATTCTTCAGGGCCTCGATGTCCGTCACGTGTGGATGGCAGATCTGCAGGCTGTTTTGTCTGCTGTCAGATTGCTCAAGCTGCTACTAAGCTGCCCGCTCAGTGGAGAGAAAGCAGGCCTGCTGTGGCGTGCCTGTCCCCAGATAATCTCCGATCTGACGCTGCAAAACCGAGAGGCTTGTCAGGAGTGGCCTGTGGTGCTCACAGTGGTCGAACCCATTCTAGATGTCCTGGCTGCCCTGCTGCGGCAGGGCGAGGAGGCCATCAGCAATCCCCACCATGTCAGTCTGGCCTTCAGCATCCTCTTGACGGTCCCCCTGGATCACCTGAGGCCTCCGGAGTATGGCAGAGTCTTCTTAGGGCTGCACAGTGTGCTCTTCTCCATCCTGCAGTGTCATCCGAAGGTAATGCTGAAGGCCATCCCATCTTTCTTGAATTCCTTCAATAGACTGGTGTTTTCAGTTATGCATGAAGGGCGGCAGAAAGACAAAGGAGGTGCGGACGGCCTGCCGGTGGTCCTGGAGTGTGCACGCCTGGTGCTGCAGATGTACAGCTACATCGCCGCGTGGCCCGAGGACTTCACCACATCGTCCCTCTTCCTGGTGGCCCAGTATGTGACGGAGGCACAGAAGGTGACCTTGTACCCCGCAGTGAAGGGCCTGCTGCAGGAGGGCATCTACCTCATCCTGGACCTCTGCATCGAGCCCGATGTCCAGTTCCTTCGCGCCTCACTGCAGCCAGGGGCCAGAGACATCTTTAAAGAACTGTACAGTGACTACCGCAAGTACCACAAAGCCAAGCATGAAGGAGAGAAAAGATATGCAGCCTAGGCCTGTGGCACAGCGCCTAGGGAACCCAGGCGGCGGCCTTGGCCTTGCAGCCCAAGCAGTGGGAGGGTGAGGGTCCTGAGTGTCCTTGTGCTGTGTTGATGGCGTTTTTAAAGGTACATCTTGTGTGCTGTTTTGTCTGATTTGTGTCTTCCTCTTCATCTTCGGTGCTGGTGATTGCATCCAGGGCCTTGTGCGTGCTAAGCACACACTCTTCACTGAGCTCCACCCCTGGCCCCAGAGTGTCTTGCTGTCCATATGTGTTGCATTAGAATCCTGGAAGTGGACCCTGGAGTGAGACTGCTTCAGTAGAAGCGTTGCTGTTCTCAGGACTGTACTATATGTAGTGCTTGTCTTGGCTCAGTGGGTTCTTCCCCCTCCCCAGGGTAGCAGCTCTGAGGAACTGGGTTTTTGCTTCTGCTGTGTGGGTTTGTAATTGAGTCCTGTTTAAATACCTCTGCCTTTTAAATTCAAGCCCAAAGAAATGTGCCTTCCTGATGCCACTCTTCTGTCTTGCCTCCGAGAACCCTTCTGATGACCCTGGGGAGACAACTCCCTGGTCTGCTGAGACAGCAGCAGGCACCTGGAGGCCCCTGGCACCTGTTGGGCGGGTGACAGCACCTAGCAAGTGCTCCTACTTGCTCTTTCCGCTTTGCTCTGTGAATTCATTTTGGAATTTATTTTTTCCATTCAGTTTAATAAAGTAGTTTGGTTTTTATTACCTAAAAAAATAAAAAAATAAATCATATCTCAATAATAACCCTGAACATTAATGGCCTAAACTCATCAATCAACAGACATAGGCTGGCAGAATGGATTAAAATGAAAGGCCCAACAATATGATGCCTACAAGAGACTCATCTCATAGTAAAAGACATCCACAGACTAAAGGAGAAACAATGGGAAAAAAACCTACTAGGCACATGGACTCAGTAAAAAAGCAGGGGTTTCCATTCTTATATCAGTTAAAGTGGAATTCAAGCCAAAGTTAGTCAGAAGGGGTAAAGAAGGACATTTCATACTGCTTAAGGGAACCACAAATCAGGAAGACTTAATGATAGTAAATATTTATGCCCTAAACAATGGTGCATCCCTGTACATCAAACATATCCTTCTCAATTTCAGGAATCACATAGACCACAACACAATAATTCTGGATGACTTTAATGCACCACTGTCACCACTAGATAGATCTTCCAAACAAAAACCTAACAATGAAACCATAGAATTCAATAACACAATCAATAACCTAGACTTAATAGATATATATAGAATATTCCATCCATCAATGAGCGAATTCACTTTCTTCTCAGCAGCAAATGGAACCTTCTCGAAAATAGATCATATGTTATGCCACAAAGCAGCCCTTAGGAAATGCAAAAACATAGAGATACTGCCTTTTGTTCTATCAGATCATAATGGACTGAGAGTAGAAATCAATGACAAAATAAAAAACAGAAATTATTCCAACACCTCGAGACTAAATAATATGCCTTTGAATGAAAAATGGATAACAGAAAACATCAGGGAGGAGATTAAAAATTCTTAGAGGTCGATGAGAATGATGATACAACATATCAAAATCTCTGGGACACTATAAAAGCAGTACTAAGAGGAAAATCCATTGCATGGAGCGCATTCCAGAAAAAAATAAAAAGTCAACAACTAAATGACCTAATATTACAGCTCAAAGCCCTAGAAAAAGAAGAACAGAATAACAGCAAAAGTAGTAGAAGACAGGAAATAATTAAAATCAGAGCTGAAATCAATGATATTGAAAGTAAAGAATCAATTCAAAAAATTGACAAAACAAAAAGTTGCTCTTTGACAAGTAAACAAAATTAAAAACCCTTAGCCACAATAACAGAGGAGAGAGAAACCTCAAATTACTAAAATTTGTGATGAAAAAGGAAATATCACGACAGACACCACTGTGATACAGCATGTAATTGGAAGCTACTTTGACAATTTGTATTCCAAAAAAAATAGAATCAACTGAAGACATTGACAAATTTCTAGAGTCATATGCTCCTCCCAAACTGAACAAGAAGGACATACACAATTTAAAAAGATGAATTTCAAGCAATGAAGTAGAAGAAGCCATTAAAAATTTAGCATCCAAGAAAAGCCCAGGGCCAGTTGGATTCTCAGCCAAGTTTTACAAGACCTTCAAAAAAGAATTCATTCCAATACTTCTCAAAGTATTTCAGGAATTAGAAAAAGACGATACCCTACCAAACTCATTCTATGAAGCTAATATCACCCTCATACCCAAACCAGGCAAAGGCACATCAAGGAAAGAAAAATTTAGAGCAATATCCTTGATGAATATAGATGCAAAGATCCTTGACAAAATATTGGCAAACTGTATCCAAAAGAATATTAAGAATATCATGCACCACGATCATGTGGGGTTCATCCCTGGAATGCAAGGATGGTTTAACATCTGTAAATCAATAAATGTAATCCATCATGTCATTAGACTTAAGGATAAAAATCATATGGTCATTTCAATTGATGCAGAAACAGTGTTTGACAAAATACAACACCCCTTCATGCTCAACACTCAAAACACTAGAAAAAATAGGGATAGTAGGAACATACCTGAACATTGTATAGGCTATTTATGCTAAGCTCATGGTCAACATCATTCCTAATGGAGAAAAACTGAAACCATTTCCTTTAAAAACAAGACAGGGATGTCCTCTTTCACCACTTCTATTCAACATTTTCCTCGAAACTCTAGCCAGAGCAATTAGGCAGACTAAAGATATTAAAGGGATACGAATAGGAAAAGAGGAATTTAAGTTGTCACTATTTGCTCATGACATGATTCTATGTTTAGAGGATCCAAAAACCCACTCCAGAAAACTTTTATACCCCATCAATGAATTCAGCAAAATATCAGGCTATAAAATCAACACTTGTAAATCTAAAGCATTTTTATATGCAAGCAAGGAAACATCTTAAACGGAAATGAGGAAATCAACTCCATTTGCAATAGCCTCAAAAATAATAAAATACTTGAGCATCAATCTAACAAAAGACTTGAGAGATCACTACAATGAAAACTACAAAACATTGAAGAAAGAAATTGAGAAAGACCTTAGAAGATGGAAAGATCTCCCATGTTCCTGGATAGGCAGAATTAACATTGTCAAAATGCCATAGTACCAAACGTGCTATACAGATTCAATGCAATTCCAATTAAAATCCCAATAATGTACCTTACAGAAATAGAACAAGCAATTATGAAATTCATCTGGAAGAATAAGAAACCCAGAATAGCTAAAACAATCCTTAGCAGGAAAAATAAAGTAGGGGGAATTGCAATACCAGAACTTCAACTATACTACGCAGCAACAGTAACAAAAACAGTATGGTATTGACACCATAATAGACAGGTAGGTCAATGGTACAGAATAGAGGACATGGACACAAACCCAAATAAATACAATTTTCTCATACATGACAATGGTGCCAAAATTATGCAATGGAGCAAAAACTTCTTTAACAAATTGTGCTGGGAAAACTGGAAATCCATATGCAAAAGAATGAAACTAAACCCCTATATTTTATGCTGCACAAAAATCAACTCACAATGGATCAATGACTTCAAAATCAGACCAGAGACCTTGCATCTTATAGAAGAAAAAGTAGTTCCAAATCTTCACCTTGTTGGCTTAGGATCAAACTTCCTTAACAGGACTCCCATAGCACAAGAAATAAAAACAAGAATCAATAACTGGGATTGATTCAAACAAAATAGCTTTCTCCCAGCAAAGGAAACTATCAGCAATGTGAAGAGATAGCCTACAGAGTGGGAGAGTATCTTTGCCAATCATACTTCAGATAGAGCACTAATTTCCAGAATATATAAGGAGCTCAAAAAACTCTCCACCAAGAATGCAAATAATCCAATCGACAAATGGGCTAAGGGAATGAATAGACACTTGACAGAAGAAGATCTACAATCAATCAACAAACATATGAAAAAATGTTCACCATCTTTAGTAATAAGAGAAATGCAAATCAAAACTACACTAGGATTCCATCTCACCCCAATTAGAATGGCGATTGTCAAGAATAAAAGCAACAACAGGTGTTAGTGAGGATGTGGGGAAAAAGGTACACTCATACATTGCTGGTGGGGCTGCAAATTAGTGCAGCCACTCTGGAAAGCAGTGTGGAGATTCCTTAGAAATATTGGAAGGGACCCGCAAAATTTTGTCCAGATCTCTTACTCCTTGGCCTATACCCAAAGGACTTAAAATCAGCATACTACAGAGATACAGCCACATCAATGTTTATAGCAGCTCAATTCACAACAGCCAGACTGTGGAACCAAACTAGATGTCCTTCAATTGATAAATGGATAAAGAAACTGTGATATATATATATATATATATATATATATATATATATATATATATATATATATATAATGGAATATTACTCAGCTATAAAGAATAATAAAATTATGGCATTTGCAGGCAAATGGATGAAATTGGAGAATATCATGCTAAGTGGGATAAGCCAATCTCAAATATCCAAAAGGCAAATGATCTCACTGATAAGCGGATGATGACACCTAATTGGGTGTGGGAGCGGGGCAAGAATGGAGGAAGCAGGGACTGTATAGAGGGAAAAGAGGGGTGGAAGGGGTGGGCGGGAAGGAAAAAATAACAGAATGAATCAAACACCATTACACTATGTAAATATATGATTACGCGAATGGTATGCTGTTTCTCCATGTACATACAGAAACAACATGTATCCCATTTGTTTACAATAAAAATAAATTTTAAAAAAAGTATTGTGTTAAAGTACAGTATATGTGGAAATTCTGCTAGCACTTCCAATGTTTAACATGATTCTTTGCAGAAATTTGTTCTAAGAAAATTACCTGAATTGAGTGTTGATTATATCTTCTTCACTTGTGTTTCAGTTGGAAGAGGATGTCATTCTCAATCTCCTTACAGACAAAATATTTAGAAAATATTGTGTACTTCATCCAGTTATCAGTTAAACATTTGACATAAACATAGAAGTTGAATCACCTTCCAGGAATCGCTTGGGTCCTGAGATACTGAAAGGCAAACAGGATATATACTCAACAAAACTTAATTGTGACTAAGGCAACATTTTGTTACTGCTGAATTACTATTTGCCTGATTCTGGAAGGTAGTGTTGATAACAATTTCTTTAGCTTTTGGTTTTCTGTTTCTTTTTCCATTTTTTACCAGTCATGTGACAAAAATATAGTAAAACTAATCAGGAATATAGATATAATTACACAAGCACCTTATTCTCCAAATGTGTAATCATGTTTTTGCTAAACACAAATAAAATATGCAAGGGTATATACACTAATATCCAAAAGAAAAATGGTGGAGGGTAGAATGATATCCAGTCACAAAGGTGAAATAGAACCATGAGAGTTGCAATGTCACAGCTGAAGTTATAATGAACTAGCAATTATCTTGAGTGGACACTATCAGACTTACTTAATCCTTTTTATTTTAACTATATATACTCTCTCTTCATTTGTCCTTAAATTCAGCAAGTCCAAAAATATGACAGGATTCCAGGCTAGAAAAGTATCATTTCTCATCAAAGAAATTTAACTGAAGTAATTTGTTCAGATATGTAATTTTAGAATGCCAGATAATTAATGTATTTTTTTTCATACCTGTGTGGAACCCCTCTGAAACTTCTTTTCTTGTATTCTCTTCTTTATCCAATTTCAAGTTTTCTGACACACTCTCATAAGGAGATACAAGTCCCATACCTAAAGAGAATGTATAATAATCAAAGAATTGTGATAAGACTATCCAAAGGGGAAATGTTCTGAAAGTTTACAGAATATCAGTTATCAGTAAACTTTTATTTTTCAAAGTTAATGGCATATATACTGAGAGAAACAATCTTGGTTTCCAGAGTATGAACTCAACAAAGACTTTCATTTACAAAATGATTCTGCTTTAGTATATCTTGTCAGCTTTTCACTTATTTTCATAGGCAGGCTGCATTATCAGAAAATTAGTAGTATAGAGAAGGGTATGTCATTAAGTAATGAGAGTGCATTTCTGGAATATCCAGCATCAAGTCTTCATTTTGAGAAGTCAACCAATAAATAAAGGAACAACTAGCTGTCTTTACAACAACAAATGCACCAAAAATGCTATGATTCTCATTGGAATGTCTCATATTGATGCTACATTCATATGGTTCCTTGTAGGTTTGGAGGTAAGAAGTTTGTAGCTGCAAGTTCACAAAGATATGGATACAATAATCCAAAGAAAAAATAATCTGAAAGCTTTCAGAATGACAAAATATAAATAAATACCCTTATTTCAAAGCCATTGATATATACACTAAGAATACCACCTTGGTGTTCAAGGAATAAACTCCCTAACGTTTTTACACAAGAAAACGAGGTTGGCATGGCATATCTTGACAAGTGTTTAAGTATTCTCATAAAATGTTTGGCTGAACAGAAAATTAGCTATCTAGAACTATCAATGAAAATTTTGCTCAGTAATAAAGTGCATTACTTGCAGGTTCATGGATATGGTTTTATTCCAAAGCCCCAATAGAGTAATAATAATAATAACAATAATAATAATAATAACAATAATAGAAAATGTAGATCTCCTTAGAACAACCAAAGAATAAAAAATACTATATTTCTTATCCAAATGACTGAAAGGGATGCCACACATATCATGGTGCTTGGTAGATATGAAGGGGAGAAATTGACCACTGCAAGTTGTCTCTATTCTTCCAGTCCATACTGTTCAAATAATCTCTGGACCAGAAATAGATTCATCTTTCATTTGAAGGCAGATAAACAGAAAGAATTTGAATTTCATTTTCTCAGTTTCAACATTATTCCCTTCAAAATTACCTACCAATTCTTTTGTTCCTTCTTCATTTTCCCTTTCTTGTAACACTTCCAAAGCAACTTCTAGAGGTTTGTGCTTGTAACTGTGAATTTTACATTTTTTGGTTGGACTATTCCCACTCCTTCTTGCCTCCCTATATAACAAATATATCATAGAAATAAAATCTCTGTTTCTTTATCTTTTGAGACCATCCCATTTGCCAAGCTTCCTGCTCAAAAGGAAAGGAAGATTTATGTCTGCACTTTATCTGTTTTTCCCCTGAAGTATAGGAAAAATAGGATTCATTTTCAGGTCCTAAATGGACACCATTTCCATGGCTACAAGCAATGTTGTCTGTGGATGAGAATCATTGGAATCACCTTAAAATGTAATGAATATGTAGAATGAAAGGTCTGATGTATCAGAATGAGATTCTGAACTTGGTCACCAACAATCAATACATTACACTTTTAGATTTCCTGTGAGACTACAGTCTACTTCCAATTCTTCTATCCTAACATGAATTTAGCTCTGGTTTCCTCCCTATGATGTCCTCCTAAATGAAAGTTTAAATGACATCATAATCTTCACAATGGGAATTTTAGATATCTGTGGCTTGGAGATCACTCCATAAACATTCATACTTCTTTATATTTCCCCATTTGCTCATTCTGCCATATATATATATGATATATATATATATATATATGATCTAGGTAGTAACAACATTTTACATTACTTAAAGTATATACATACGTAATAATTTGTACTAAAAGAGTTTAGCTCTGAATGATTAGGTCTTCACTCCTCAAATGTTTTCAAAACATACTAAGTTAGGAAGTTTGGAAAAATCTTACTTATGCATCAATCAACATTTTAACAGGAAACACTTTTTACATTTTTAAATTCTGTTTATTTTCCTTCTCTGAGTTTGCTTGAATTTTCTAGATTCCACTGAGTACAACTGCTTTTTTTCTTCATTGACTCACTATACTATGTTTCTCAATCTCCCTTTCCTCTTTCTCTATTTAATTTACTTCCCATTTTCCTGTGATCAATGTATGTATCAAAAATAAGTTCATAATTTATTTCTTTTAGCAATACTCCTAATTTATTCTGTGCCTGAAATGAAAAGATACACCTCATATTATATTTCTTTTCTTTCCCCCCATTTAAAAGGACCATTACTTGAATAATAACATATTAGTGCTCAAGGTAGAAGGCAATATTCTATCAAAATTATTTTGTACTATATATATAGATACATATTTTGTGCTATATACAAGTATATATTATATACATATATATATACATATATATAATACATTATCTTGTATATTTTTTCTCTCTTCTTTGTACCTTGAAAGGGATTACCAGATATACCAGAATCACATATCTCTAGATGTTGCTCAGTGACCCTCTGATAAATTAATGCCATTAATGCATTGTATAAATATTTTATCACTCTTTAGAAATTAGCATATTTCTAATTGTGAAATCATGAAAATTGGAAATTAGACCAATATATTTGGAGCAACAGCACATTTCATAAGACTATCCTATGCACTTCAGTTTAAACTGAGTTCTTCTCTTCATCTGATGTCTGATAGAGTAAAATCTGGATGGACGATATAGAAAATGCTTTCCCTGATAACAAAGTCAATGATGTTCCTATATCCAAAACTACTATACCAAGTGTTTACTTAGTCAATTTTGTATTTTCCACCAAATCTATTCCTAGAGAAGAAATTGCATTTAAAACTGTTTATAGAAATGAACTTGATGTTATTCAGTATCCAAAATTTTTAACACTGGATGGCCAAAAGTTTTCATGGTAAATTATGATACTGGATGTGATTAGAGAGTTTCAATTCTGGCACTTTTAAGAACAATGAGCCACTGTTGTACTTGCTTCATTTGAGTCATCGGAGCCTTTTAAGTTTAATATCTTTCTGAAAAATATTTATGGAGCTAAAATCACATTTAAAAAATGAAGAAAGTAGAAAGAACAAAGGGGATATATTTTACTTGTAAGTAACAGCACATGCAATTTGGATATAATATGCAACAATTTCCATTCAAGAATTAACTAACATATATCCAGTAAAGAAAGATGTCAGCACAGAATCATAGAGTATTATTGACTATTTCCAGAGATTATTGACTATTTCCAGAGATAAAGAATCAGTGTGTTGCTACATAAGGAAAAAAGATATGCTGTGGGAAAACACTGGAGAGCCACTACAGAGAAGCTGCAACAAGATGAAACACAATGTATTGGTTTTGAAAGAAAGAATATATTCATAGAAGGAAAAGGCTAGAGCATTGCCAAGGGAAATTGACTGGGTGCAAGGGAGGAATTTTCCTTCTGGTGGTCTGAGGAGAATCTTATCAACCCAAGTAGAAAAAGAAGAAAAGTAATAGATCTCAGAACAAGAACTACACATTGTTTAAAAAAATTATTAAAACTTTTCCATGTCCATAACATTCAAGGAAATAACATGCAAAACTCCATTGACATTTCACCTCACCCAGTCACATTAGCTTTTATGCAGCTTTAGAATTACAAGTTCTGGTGAGTATGTGGGGAAAAAATACACTCTGAGACAAACTTAGGACTTCCACCCTGGAAAACAGAATGACGATATCTCAGATTACTAGGAATATAACCACCATACATTCCAGCTTTCCCACTTCTTGCTTTGCAACTCAATTTAATAAAATCAGCATAATTGCATAATACATGATACATGGAACTGAATTTATGCAAATTAGTTTTCAATGATCCATTATTATATCAAAATGAAACCCCAAGCAATATACAAAATGGCCCTAAAATTTCTAAATTATAATAAGGATTGTAAAATCAAAATCTCTCTCATTTTATAGGATAACTGTTTATAGGAAAAAAATGTTTTATAGATTATCATTAGTTCCAATACAACATTTTCAGTGAAATACAGTCTTGAATTTTACCTAATATGTCATGTAAAATTGGATGTACTGTAAAATCTTCTGAGTAGAATCAGAGTATGTGTTCAGGAGCCCCTTCACTCAGGGTCATTTACTGAAGCTTTCCTGTGGGGATATCAGAACAAATATGTCTTTCTTTTTTTAGCATTTCTAAATCTAAATTGTGTCTTAAAGTGGAGAGTTGAAGGCACTCACAACAGAAATCCTGGTGGATGTAGGAGAAAAACTGAGTCGTAGATCTGCTGAGTACTCTCTTCTAGTAAACCATGGTCCTGTGTTCTAGCTAAATGCAGATGCTCATGGCACTTCAATTTAAAAGGGTGGTGGCAGCTGTGTGACACAAAGTGCCAGTGATGTGTCTGGTAGAAAAGTGGTTTCATACAGAACCACAAACATGAGCAGATATCTCAGGTACAATCAACCAACTCTGCCAAGAATATTTGGAATTGTTGTTCCATTTTGACCACAAAATATTTGGAGGCACTCTTCTCATGATTAAAAGAGAGTCCTGAGGGCAAACCACCTTTATAAGGGCCATATCATAAGGACTCTCTGTGTGGGAGATCAGAAATGACTACATGTTTATACCTGCAAGATACAGTAGACAGTTAACCTCAAAGGATGCTGAATGTTCATACTGATTTTATGGGTTTTGGAAAATGACTAACAGGAATGTGTTGAAAACTCTCATCAGGAAGATGGGTGTATTGCCTGTTGAAACTTTGTAGAGTACATGTCCACCTGTGCACTACACTTTCAAATGGTTCTTTTGAGAATAATGATAATGTGGGAGAATGACTGTTTGAAAATTCAAATGAGAGAAAAATCCAGGGTTGGTGGAGCAGAATCAGTTGCAATAATTTTCAGCAGTCCCTAGAAGAAATCACAGATTCTGCAAGAAGGCCATATATGCCAGGCTATAAGAACACACAATGGAAAACCTTACTGACTTGAAATACAGCACAACCCAAGATCCCTGCCCTCAGAGTTTCAGAAGAGATGTTCAAATTTCAGACTTGTCTCCAGGATCCATGGACCAGAGGGTTTGTCAGGCAGTTTCTACATTAGATGGACCCACATCTCTGAGTACAAAAGTAAGTACTGAGGGTGAATTTTCCCCAGAAACTTGCACAGTTCCCTCAGCACTTCCTGTGTGTCATCAGAAAGAAAGGAGCAGAGGAGCTAATGACTGATACTTCTTACTCATTTGTCAATGAATACCTTCATATCTAAAATGTTTCTCCACTCTTCTGACAAATTGCTTTTCTTCTTTTAGAAGTCAAACCATCTATTCGGTCCTTCAGGGGTATGGTTTTCCTTCCTGATATTTTCCCCCTTGGGGATTCCTTAGTATCCCAGCAACTACCCTTATTTGGGACCTACAAATTGGCCTGTAAAAATTACTTGTATAAATCTAATTCATTTGCTCCCAGATTGTTGGGGATAATTTTTATATCACCTCTGTGTCAACAGTTCTAATTATTTGAAAGCATATCTGAATAAGTTCTTGGTAAGAAGTAGTAGACAAAAAAAGGATGCCTTTTCTGGAACTTGGTATGAAGAATCTAAAGCTCTTGGTATAAAGAGCTTGTTATTAAGAAGTGAGATTATCAGTCAGAGACGGGAAATGTTAAGAACAGAGAAGACTGTTGCATGACACAGAGAAAAGTATTAAATAGATCTGTATTTGTTAGACCATATAAGAACAGATGAGGAGTAATGACAGATGACAGCATGAGCAGTGAAAGGGAAAAAGAGGATTGATGGCTACATATGTAGTGTAGCTTGACCAATATCAATGCTATGGGCAGGTAGACATGAACAGCCTGTGTGTGAATACAGATGAATAATGAGAAGGAAGCAGTGCAGTGTGACATTCATGCAGGTCTGAATGGAGGGAGTGTTTCCAGAAATACAGATGAAAGACAATTTTCAGTGCTCTGTGTAGAATTAAATTTAATTAAATGAGCAAAGTTTAAGAAACTGATCCAGCTGAAATTCATCCTCTGTTTCTTTTGCATTACCTGCAGATTTACCTAGCTCATTTTCCCTTCCCTTTAGCTATTCAAAGGCAATATCTAGAGCTTTGGTCTTGATTTATTTTATTTTATATTCTTGGTTTAGATTATTCCTACTATCAGAGAATTAACCCAGGAGACCAATATGACTGAACCTCATCCTCAAATTTATTTATTTATTTATTTATTTATTTATTTATTTATTTATTTATTTATTCCTGAGATAACTTCTTGCTAAATTGCTTATGGCTTCACACTTTGCTGAGGCTGGCCTTAAATTTGCAATCCTCCTATACCAGTTTATGGGTTCATTGTGATTTTAGTTGTGTCATCATACTTGACTAGAAATATATTTTTTGTATCTTCCTTGCTTTTGTCCTTTTCCTTTTCCCAGAGATATGCTGAAAAATAAAATCAATATTTTTGTTTTTACTGCATCTGGTTATGACTGAACTAACATGCAATTGCACTTCAATTAAACTTTCTCAAAGAAGTTCTCTCACTTGCAAGGAAGAATGTGGTCATAGATCAGGAGCATTGGAAACACCTTTAAATGTTTCAGAATTATGTAAGCAAAAATCTGCTGAGTACAATGTGCATTTTGAATATGGTTCCCAATATTTGATTCACTAAAGTTTGAGCATTTTTGAGTATAGCTAATCTTCTACCAGTTCCTCTAACTAAACTTGCCTATTTGAAATCTTCATATTTTTCCCCAAATTGTAGGTGTATTAGTATTCATAGTTTGTCAGTGAACATTTTATCATGGAATAATTTGCTGATCCTTGCATAGTATGTTCTAGATTTTGTAAATTTCTAGATTATATTATTCTGCACCATATTTATTTTTCTAGGAATTTATAACCTTTCACTTAGCATTAAATTATATACATTTATGGTGCATCAAATATGTTTATATTTATTTATGGAACCAAATTTAGCCCTGCATTATGTGACATGGGTTTGTTAATTACTTTCCAATGTTGATAAAGAAAAGAACTGTTGGAAAATTTTACTCTATCTCTAAGACCAGTGTATTACTGGATACTTAATTTTTTCTAATGTTGTGCTCTTCCACTTTATAATGTTTAACCTGAGTTTACCTCCCTTAAAAATGTGTACCTACTTCTTTTTCTTTCTTTTGTTTTCTGTGATTTTTTCACATTCTTACTCTTTGTCCTCTCTTCTCCCCTCCCATATTTTATTTACCAACTTTCATCTAATCCAAGCTATAGGAAGCCACCCTGATTTTGCAGAATCAAACTAGGTTGACCCATGGAGTGCAGAGTCCTGATTTCCAGGAACAAACATGTATGAAGATCTGTCCAAGATTGAAAGGAAGAATGTGATGCTGCCTCCAGTTGTTCCCTGTCTACTTCTGGTATATTTCCCCTAAGATAATGGCTTCCCTAACTCCATTTTCATCACAGAAGAAACTCCTCCTGGGCTTAACCCCCTTTACCAATCTATTAAAAATAAAATAGTTTTGGGCAACTTATTTTTGTTGTTAGAGGCCAGAGATAGTAGGGCCAGACCCATCATACCCCCTCTTATTTAAAAAGAGTATTGGTTCTTGTGTGTTTCTTGAGTAGATAAGTTTTTGGGAAATAGATGGAAAAACAGCCAACATACTCATTCATCAGTTAACCCTTTCCACATCCACATGGAATTCAACTCCTTTATTGACACTCTCAATTTAATCTTTTACTGAAACTTAATAAGATATACCACTATTACCATTTCACCATTTTTCCTTTCTATGTATTTATTATATTTATTTCTTCAACTATTAGAATCTACAAGTACCTATGTTTTAAATGAACATTATAGCCAATGTTATTTTACAATATATGATTCTTACCTTCTATAGGTTCTGTTATGCCATGTTTTTCTCTTTGATATGCATCATTAAATAAATGACCAATGTATTTCTGAGGAAGACTTAGAGAGATGCCCTAGCAAAATTTATATCAATAATATGGTGCATAAAGTTTTATTAATCACTAAGGTAATACCCAATTTTCCAGTTTTTAAATAAATTAGACTTGAAAAGTGGAGAATTACACACTGAAAATGGACACACTTTATACCTTAAGCTTGTATATCCTCTGCAAATGGGGTAAATTTTACCTCCTTTTCTTCAACTGGTAAGCATTCCATAACACTTGCTGGTAGAAAAGGATGAAAGTTTTTCACTTTAAGGTCTCCAAGCTTGTATGTTAAACAATGAGAAATTGTGAAGACAAGTGTCAACATTTTAATTACATCAGGAAGGATAAAACCATACACTTCTGTTGTCTTTAATTTTTTTGTGTTTTTCATGGTTTTTGCTTATCATTTATGTTTTTATCTTTCTATTTTATATGCTCTTTTTATTGTTTTATAGGTTTTCATTGAACTTGTTTTCTTGTCTTTCATCTGTATCTGCTCAATATTCCATTTGTAATATTTGTCTACATTCTCCCTCATTTTCCCCTCGACCACTTATTTTTTGGTACCAAGGATTGAACTGAGGGATGCCCAACCATGAAGCCATATTTCCAACCTTTTATGTTTCATTTACAGAGATTGTTTAGGGCCTCCCTAAGTTGCTGAGGTGGCTTTAGACGCATGGTCCTTCTGTCTAAGCCTTCAGAGCTGGGTAACATGTAAACATCACAATTCCCAGATCACATTTGCCTATATATTTTAATATTAATTTTGCAATCACTAGTGGCTGAAGTTTACTTTTTTATTGTACATTTTCACTCATCACTTTTCATTGGTTATTAAAGATTTCATTTTTTAAAATAATTTCAACATGTGCTTTGACTCAAAGCTTTGGCTACAACTGGTAGCTATTCTTTATTCTTAAAGAGTTTTGGATGAATGAGTGATTCTGGAACTTTGGTCACACTGAGTTAGGATTTTGACAATAAAACATAAACCATGCCCAGGTTACATCAGAAGTGAAATTGGCTCAATAATATGAACACAACTAAGAAGAAAAAATAATGCTATTCAAATACATGCACAAAACTTTGCATATTAATATAGAAAACATGAGAGAGCAGGGCAGTAAGACAACTCCAAAATTCCTAGTTCCTCTATAACTTAATCAATAGCCATTTATGTGGTATATATGCGTTACAAAAATTCAAATAATTTGTTGTAAATAATTGAGGAACTAAGAGGAATAAGAAATGGTAATGAACTCAATACAGACTTTTTGTGCAGTGCTTAGGCTTAAACCCAGGGCCTTGTGCTTATGAGGCAACTACTCTACCAACTAAGCTATATCCCCATTCCCCCTCAATATAGATTTTGAAAGAACATTCCAACAAGGAAATTGATATCCTGAAGAAAGTCTGAAAATTATAAATTCACTAATTCAAATAAATATCTAAGCGGGATGTATCATCAATATACTATATCAGACAGAATAAAGAAGGTTAAATCTTGATGCTGTGGATGAAGTAGACTTCCATACAGTCATAAAAATGTGAGACTTTTAACAAAAATATACACGAGTTCTTGAACAATTTTAGAAGACCCAAAGAAAGTCTCAGATCTTTAGGAAGGAATGGAGATACAGACCAATTTCATATAAAACTTATTCAGTGAGCATATAACTAAACATTTCCTTAATTGTTAGAACAATGGACATCCAGGCACAGGATGCATTTTAAACCCAAATAGATGTGACCTAAGCAGAACCTGTACAGGTTATACTTTATTGAAAATGCCAAAATTTCAGATCAAATAATTCCTTGTATAAATTCAAGAGAGAAGCACCAAGTCACTTATAAAGGCTGATACATCTGGAAATCTCAAAAGGTCAGCAGCACATTTCAGGTACTGAAACAGAAATATTGTTCACAGTGCTTGATGTCTGTGTCAAGGTAATTCTTCAGGATCAAAGCAGAAATAAAGACCAAGACAAGAATAAACTGAAATGATTTATGACAAATAGGTAAGCATACAGAGGGGATACAGAAGATACATAGGGGATTCTGAAGTGCAAAAAAAGGAAAAGCAAAATCAATCATCAGAGCATAGGAAATGGTACATTTTACTAGAAGAATAGATTGGCAGATGAGAATTAATAATGAATCCTATATAGAAGGAAACACACACCTCACAATTTTAACAATGCATGAAAAAGTCATAATTCTTAATTCTCCCTTAAAACATATAGCCTAAAATACACCCAAATGTATATTGCCAAAAAGAAACACTGCTGACTTCCAAAGATGCTCACATACAAAAACTAAAAGGATGGAAAAGTGCTATTCCATGCAAATAAGTCAAAGGCAAGAAAGTGTTGTTATTCTTATACTTCATAAATGAGATTTCAAGGGACAATTGTACACAGGTGACAAAAAGATAACTACGTATTGATCATGGGAAAAACCAAAAAAGAAGATAAATGATTATAAATATTTATGCTTGAAAAGTAGTGTAACTAATTTTATAAATAAACACTACTTATTATAAAGCGACAGATAAGCCCAAATGATTTTAGAGCATGTGACTTAAATACAAAACTAATTAGTGAAAAGTTCACCTGAATAAAATATCAATAAATTTCCTAGAATTTACCTCAGAATGATATAACAGTTGTCTACAGAATGTTTCATCTGATTACAGAATACATATTTTTAATAGCAAATGTTTTTTCTATAATATAACATGTATTAGAATACAAAACAGGACTTAGTAAATGCAGAAACAATTAAATTAAGCCTCTCCAACTCATCACATTACAATGGAAAGATATTAGAAAACAAACAACACATGGTCCTTGGAAAACCATGTATCCACATGAAGATGAAAAAAATTGATACCTATTTCTTAACCCTTCACATAAGTCAACTGAAAGTGGACCAAAGACCTAGGAATTACCCAAGAAATTCTGCAACTTCTATAAGAAAATTAAAGCTGAATACTGCAACATATTGTCATGGGCACCATTTTTCTTAACAAGACTCTTATAGTAGGACAAATAAAAACAAGAATCATGATTTGTGATAGCATCAAATTAAAATTTTTCTCCACTCCAAAGGACACAGTTAATAGCATAAAAAGAAATAATTCAGATAGGGTGAGGGTTTTTTGCTACCTTATTCTCAAAAATGGGATTAATCCATAATATGTAAAAATATTTAATAACTTATCTCCAAATAACAAACATCCCAAGTAATGAATGGAAAAGAGAACTACAGAAATACTTCTTAAAAAACAGAAACACAAATGACAAAATTACATAAAAAATACTCAACATACCTAACAGTAAAGGAAATACACATCAAAACTGCATTGAAATTTTACTACAGTTAAAATGGCAGCTATTAATAAATGTTAACAGAAATGGAAGGAAAAGTTTCACTCACCTATTTTTGATGAAACTACGAATTAGCACCATCATCCTGGAAAGCATAATAGAGAAACTTTAAAACTATAGTTTTGGGACCACCATATGACCCAACAATTTCAGTTTTTGATATATATTCAAAAGTTCTAAAATAAGTATGTTATATATTGGCAGAAATATAATGAATATTGCAGCACAATTCAATATACAAGCAATATAATCAGTTTAAGTACGAATCAGCAGATTAATAAACAAAGAATATACATATATTTTTATATACATATATGCATATGTATACGTGTATATGAGTTTTTTAAAAAATATTTTTAATTGTAGATGAAGATAATACCTTTATTTTATTTAGTTTTATGTGGTGTTGTCAGAGGATCAAACCCAGTTCCTCACATGTGCCAGTCAAGTGCTCTATAACCAAGCTAGTCTCCCAGGCCCTATAATAAAGTTTTACTAAGTCATAAATGAGAATAAAATCATGGCATTTGCTGCCAAATGAATAAAATTGGAAAATATATCATTGTAATTGAAATAGATGAGAGACTTTGAAAATAAAAGATTGAATATTTTCTGTCATTTGAAAGCTAGACAAAAATAAAATGTGAAAAAGGAAATTTTGTGAAAAATAAAAGGTCAGATGAGTAGAGGAAATGAACTAATGTAGGAGAGAGGAGGGAAAGCAAAGAGAACAATGGTGGAATGAATCTGAACAAATTTTCCTGTGTACACATGTGAATATTTCACTGTGACTTTGACCATTATGTACATCCAGAAAGCACTAATTAATACAATTATAAATAAACAGAATAATGATCTGTGGATTAGAGGAAAGGTAATATCAGGATGGAGGATGAAAGGGTAATTATTGGGTATCTAATTGGAGAAAGTTTTATTACAGTCTTTATAATTATGGTCAAATGAACCCTGACCTTATGTTCAACAATAATGAAATAAGAAAAAAAATTAAACCACAATAAAATCTACAGAAACTGTATAAACAATTGAATGAACAATACATTTGCATGTTCAATGGATCATTGATGAATTTGGGGTAAATTTTTAAAAACCTAATAACCAATGAGAGTAGAGACACAGAATCCCAGCATCTGTGGGATACAATAAAAACAGTTTTTTTCAGTGTTTTATTTCTTTTTATTGAAGCATCATATTTATGCATAATAGTGGGATTAATTATGACATATATATGAATTTGCATTGTAGTACCTTTATTTTCCCTTCCCATTTCTCTCCCCTGATTCAGCAAAAGCAGCTGTAAGAGGGAATTTTACATTTCTCTGCATTTAAAAATCTGAGAGGTTTCAAATAAGAAACCTAATGTTGCAACCCAAGGCATTATAATAACAACAATAAATCAATTTTAACAAGTAGAATAAAAGAAATATTAATTATCAGAGCTTAACTATGAACTATAAACTAAAAGAAAAATACAAAGTAATAATGGAACAGAGTTTGCTTTTGAAAATGGAATTGAAATTGATAAACCCCTAATAAAGGTAATGAAAGGAAAGAGAAAGAAGAAACAAATAAATAAACCTAGAAACAACAAAAGATATATTACAACAGACAATACTGAAATCCAGAACACTCCTAGAATTTATCAGGAAAACTTATTGTTCAATAAGTAGGAACATCTAGAAAAATACTATGAAGACTGACATGGTAATAAATGGAAAAAACAAGAAGAGAGGTATAAAGTAATAGATATGAATCTATTCAAAATATGAATCAAAGAAATGCAAAAAACCACCCTAATAACAGGCAATTATATTGAAGCAGTCATAACAAACCTCTAGGACCAGTTGTGAACACATGGCTGAATTTTATCAGCTATTCAACAAAGAGCTGATATGAATGCCCACCATTATATGTAAGAGAGAAGGAAAGATACTTCCAAAGTGATTGTACAAAGTCAGTATTACCTAGATTGGAAAGAAAAATAAGAATACAACAAGGAAAGAAAACTACAAGTCAATATCCTTGAGGTTTGTAGTCTAAAAATCTTCATAAAATACTTACAAACTTTACTAAATATCACATTAAAAACAACAAACATTACCAGATGAAGTGGTGTATTTTTGCATTTCCAGAAATTCTGAGGGTTGTGTCACGTGATTTGTAGTGACAAAGACAATCTGGGAAGTTTAGAGACCTGGACTCAAAGTGAACAATAAAAGGAGTTGAAGTTGTGGCTCATTGTAGAGTACACCTTGGTTAAATCTCTGAATCTCTGGGGTCACACACACACACACACACACACACACACACACACAACACACACAAACACACATATACATACACATCATACAGCATGATCCAGCTAGTTTTACTTAAGAGATGCAAGAATTGTTGAATATATGAAAGCTAATAACACTAATAGAGTAGATAAAGAATTAAGGGCAAAATCATAAAATAATTTTAATAGCTATAGGAAAAGTTCTTGTCAAAATTCAATGGTCCTTTATTATAAAGCCCTGAGGAACTAGAAAGAGAAGAAACTTACCATAACATACCAAAGACCAAATATAACTTTTCCTTCATAAATGAATTCTTCCTATTTATAGTTATCAAGTACTTTTGACTCGCATTCTTCTTCTTTTGTTATACAATGACTACCACAGAATTGATTACTCTCTACATATGCTACAAATGTTGATTCTATACATATACCACAACTGTTGCTTTCTTTGTTATTAGTACCCTGAATCCTTAAATTTATATCTAGGTTGTTTGTGCATATGAGAGATGACATGTAAAAAAAATTGGGAATTATTATTTTTTTAATTTTACCTTTGGATCAACTGAAGGGAAGAGAAAGGTTGTTTGTTCTTTATGCTTAATCATTCTACAAGAGTGGTTTCTACTACATTTTTCTTTTTACAATCAGCATTACAGTTGTTAGGTAATGTTCTGATTTCTAGTTCTCCAGTGTCAGTGTTTGCTTCTACAATAATAAAAACAAAGTAGAGAGTATATGAAAAAGCTCCATAATTTCAAATCAATGAGCAGCTCAGCAGCAGGTATTATTCAAATAGTTTACCCTCTTTCCTTGATTCATTAGAAGCTTAATGTGATTCTTCTTCTTCTTTGAAGACATTCTAAGAAGAAAAAAATATTTAGGTGTAAATGCATCAAATTTGAAAAAGGAAATCATAAAAGTTTCCATTACTGGAGGATACATGAGAAAGAGAACATGTTTCTGAGTCATTCCAATATAAAGTCAAACTTCAATTCTTCCACTTACTATGATATGACTTCTCATGGGGTGAGAATGATTAGAAATAAGAAATATTTGAAATATCACTCCCTTTACTTCCAAGATAATTGCACAAATACTGATATTCATTAAACTATTTTATTAATCCAAATTACCTAGGAAAAATTATAGCCATCTGTAGTTTAGAGTGCTTTTGAAAAAAATTAGAAATTTAAATGTGATACTTTGAATATGTTTTTGTGACTTATATTGGCACAAATTATCTCAGGAAGTGAAAACATGAGACCTGAGCTTTGAGGATACCTTATAAATAAAATCAATTGGAATCACAAATAGTATAAGCTCTGTCCATCTTGTATGTCAAATAGCTAACAATAAATGTAAATATAAATGTTGATCCTTCCAAGAATGATAAGAAAAATGCCACAATCTTGTGGGGGCAGTGAATGGAAACCACACACAGTTACTAGATGAAAAGATTAACTAAATAACCAAAGAATGGTGAAAGAGATGTTTCAAATAACAGACTTTAAAGATATGTTTTCTGTAAGGTAATACTGAGTCTTGGAGTAAATCATTTACAAAATAAGCAAATTTTCATTTTAAGTCCAAATATAAGCTTCTTGATTAGAGAATGCTTGGAGAATATCCTGATCCCTACTGTCATATTTATGACATTTCTCTAACTTGGTTGATTCTTTTCATGACACCAATTCAAGATAACAGACTTGAATTCATATATCCCAGGAATGAAACTGGATACAAACTTAAAGCATAACTTTTAGAATTCAGTAGTTAGTTAATAATAATTTTATGCATGTTATGTTATTTAGAACACTTTGTTATATAGTAATTTTTCTACACATTTATTTTTATTCAAAATATTAATAAGCATTTTACATAAAACTGTATTGTAGCTGTTCCAGAAAATATGCAAATATATTTATTAACTTTGAAAATCTCAGAAAAAAATGAAGACTATAAAATGAATAGTTAAATAATGAAGTAAATAACTTTTAAAACTTGGGAACATATAAAATGACACAGGAGTTTGAATACTGTTAGACACTATGATAAAAAACTTATGAATGTAATATCATATGGTTGTTGAGAGTCTCTGGTTCTAGATATGGTTATTACTTTACACAAGATATCTATTTTTGAATTAGATGAAGAATTTTAAAGTGGAAAGAGTCAGAAAACATGGTAAAATTCCTTTAAAATGCAAATATATTTAAAATGTTATTGTATTTTTATACTTTTATTTGCTTAGATTTTGGTGATGCTGAAGACTGAGTCCAGTGCCTTGCACATACTAGGCAAGTACTGTACCATTGAGCTACAACTGCTGTACCTAACTCATAAATATACATATGCTAAATTTGTATGTTTCCATAATTTCTGACATTATTGTAGTGTAAAAATGGAGCCAAGAATAAATATAATGCAAAATTTCTCCTAGAAATGTATGGTAGTAAAATATAAAGGGTCCAATAATAAAACTGCAAGCAATGAACTTTACTTATTTCAAATTAAAGGCATGAGGGAAATTCCATGATTCTACCAAAAATAATTTGAGCATGAGTGTTATAAATTATTTAAGTATGATTTAAATTTTACTCTAATGTAAACCTAACAAAAACTGCTTGACAAAATTTTCTATTTCTTTTGCAATAATAAAATTATTCCTAATATAATTTACTGACATATGCATTTTCCAGTCCAATGTTTTATCCACCCTCCCTACACTAAACTACTCAATGGAACACTGACATTTATACATGTTAAAATATCAATATAATTATCTTAAAATGTTTTATTCTGAGCAAATTTGCAAAAAATATATCAGGGAAGCCATTGCTAATTTTCAAGTATTAACACCTCCAAACTAAATTTTCAAAGCAAGAAAATTAATTGCACAAATGATCACTTTACCTTGAAATGAGAATGATAGTATACCACAGCAGGATCAGTTTCAGTGTGAAGACTTTAGAGCAAAAATATATAATAACGTGGGTAGGTAGATTTTTTCAATAAACTCTGGCAAAAAATTTGGACTCATGTATATTAAATGATATTTCTTGGGGCTGGGGATATAGCTCAGTTGGTAGAGTGCTTGCCTTGTAAGCACAAGGCCCTGGGTTCGATCCCCAGCACCCAAAAAAATTATATTTCTTCACTGATTTGACTGAAATATAAGGTCTCTTTTATAAAATTCTGCCTCTATTATTTCAAACTATGAAATAGCCAATGAACACATACTTTTTGTTGATGAATCTTTAATTAATTAATTAATTAACTTTTATGTGGTGCTGAGAATCAAAATCAGTGCCTCACATGTCAGACAAGTGCTGTATCACTGAGCCACAACCCAGCCCCTCAAGGAATACACTCAATTCCATTTCAGACTGCCAGTCACTATATTGGCAGAACTTGAGAACAGTTTAATCTCAGAAACTGCCTGTTTTGAAGGCTGGACTTTAAATTCAATTAACAGTTGCCATAATAATTTATTTTTACCCAAAATGGAACAAATCTTTGATGACCCAAGACAAGGTAGCAAGATACAAAGTGCACTCTCTCGGCTATCCAAGGAACAAAGATTAAGCTAGCTTGAAAATTGTGGTACTTGTTCTTCAGCATGGATATCACACGCAGAAAATGCCCCATTTTGCAGGGTGTGGTGATGCAGGTTCCTAATCCCAGAAAATTGGGAGTTTGAGGCAGGAGTATTCTTAGTTCAAAGACAGCCTAAGCAAATCAGTGAGGCCATCTACAACTTGACAACACCTTGTCTCAAAACAAAACACATTAAAAAAAAGGCTTGGTATATGTTTAAGTGGTTAAACCTTTTGGGTTTAGTCCCCTGTACAAAAAAAGAAGGGAAAAACAAAAATGGAGAGAACTCAGCATAAGCAAGGTGCTAAGCAATTCAAGGAGACCCTTTCTCTAAATAAAACACAAATTAGGACTGGGGATATAACTCAGTAGGTGAGTTGACCTGAGTTCAATACCCAGGACCCATCAATAAATAAATAAATAAATAAACAAACCTATTTTTCCCTTTACTCTAAAACAGTATACTGAGATTCATAAAACCTTCAAAAATTTTTAAACATTAAATATTCAAGTATATGTTTTTATTGGGAATAATATTGTCAGGCACACTGAAATCTTATAAATTATAAAATACCTTTTTACCTGTATAGGTCCCACTTTATTCACATCCACATAAACTGTTAAGCACTTACCTTTGCAGGCAATCAGATACGAAAGAGTAAAAATTGCTAGAAAAGCAGAACACTGAAAATTGTGCCTGTGTTTCCCTAAATATTATCAAAATATTCTCTTTCCTCTCATATTCCTCTCCCCAGTCTGTCATTTTCAGGATTCAGTGGCATTCTCCAACCTGTAAATCTACATTCTGTGAAGATGCAGATTCTTGACACAAGTTTAGACTCAAAGGACCAAGATTCAGAGTTCTTTCTGTTTCTGTTTCTGATTCTGGAGAATAAGTTAAATGGATTCTCAATCACAGGTATTATCATAAACATATTACCATCTACTGAACTGAAGCTCTTTGATGACTTGCCTGTCAGTTATCTCCATGATATACAATGATCTACTATACATATACATAGGAAGAACATCGGTGAGTTTGCAAAAGAAATGGAGAAGAATGGACACCTTTAGAGGTGGTAGATACATATATTCGACAGATTCTAGACCCCACTGTTTTAGTCTCTAAGCCACTCTCAAATTTCTGTAAACTCCTAAAACTGTTCCCAGTGGCTCAAAATACTTTGATATCTTTCAACAGAACCTTGAATTTTGTCACTTATTCCAATTAAATAACAAGAGTATAATGGGACTATCAGAACTTTCTTCAAATTCTATTTTAATATGCCTTCCTAGAGAACATCTGATACTCTATGTCCTGAATATCTGTTTTGTGTTAATCAAACTGGTCATAAACCCCAAGGTTTGGTCTATTTTACATAACCCTTATTTCTACCCAATGCAGTGATATTCCTCCTCATTCTTGCTCTTCCCTTGATTAGTTTCACTGTAATACTCTACCCCTGGGCTCACTTAGTAATCACATTCTTACCCACTTCAATTGCTTTCCACAGTCACTCCCAACATGTTATGTCTGTTGTAAACACATTCACTGCACAGTGATAATCAGGAAAATCACTGAGTTTAGAATGAAGGACCCTAAATTCAAATCTCACTGCTATCCATTTCTGTACCCAGAAAAGCCCCTTTAATATCTCTAAGTTCTGTTCACCATCATGACCACCACTTGGCCAGCATGTCAAACAAATATTGAAGAATGAGTGGGTCCATTGATCAGTTGCTAAAATTCTTAAAGTTCTGAAATTATTTGAGCTTTTGATTCAATCAATGAAAAATGAGTATTAAATTGAGAGAATAACAAAGAAACACCAAGAAAGCTCAACAGAAAGTAAAAATAAAAATTCAAGAAAAGATTTTAATCACAGAAAAAAAATAGTATAAAAGAAAATTTTCTTCATAAAACTACATATGGATAGTAGCCTGAAGGGAAATGTAGATTTTGATTTATAAAACAGCTTTATAAAACCAGAGGTCAATACTACAAGGGGGTAGGGTATTGAAGGAAAACAAACTGGGAAATCAAAATGTAGAGATATAAATTAAAATATTCTCTGTATAGGCACTTAATATATTTAATATAACAAGGCATACACAAAGGTATTCTTGACTTCAAGTAAAATAATTCCACTACAGGACTAGCCTGATCTTGTTTATGAAGAAAACATGTGACCACGGCTCTGAGAAATTTTTCCTAAAACTCTATAGCAAGGCTATTCAGATAAATTATGAAAAAGAATTAACATACAACTGATTTTTACAACTTAATTTTACTTTCTGAATTGGTCATATAGACCTGCATCTTGATTTTAGTTCTGCACTTGCATCAACCTACACAGTGGAGGAATACAATGGAGTTGTCAGCAAGGCAAGCTTACAGTCTAACTGCAGGCCTGGCACATTAATTATGAGAACATGGGACAAATAGTCAACTTCTATGAATGATATCTGCTTAATTAGTACATAACAAGTTATAATACACAGGTACTTTCAAAGTCATCATGATGACTTCAACAAACAAGTGTTAGGAACAATTATCTATCCCAGACTGAAACACTAAAAAATGTTTTACTCCTTTATCTTCATTTTGTAATCAGTTAGCATACAATATTTTTAATATATAAAATTCTACCTGCTTATATGGTCATCTGTTGAATTTTCAATCCACCATTGGAGAAAGGAGTATAATGTTTATTTAAGCAACAATAGAAAATATAAAACATTAAAAGCATATGACTGTCATTCTTTGCTACAGAGTATTCCACTGGGTCCCTTCATGAAGAATTATCTATAATAGATACTAATTATATTCCTGATAGGCAATTAATGCATTAAGAATTCCTATGTCCCATATTTTGTAGTTTTCAAATTCAAGGAAGAAACATAGAATTAATTCAAATTTTGATACCTAAAAGTAAACAGTTTTTCCCATGACTGTACTCTGAACTAAAAGTTGGAAGATGGAAAGAAAACAATATCATTAGCAGAATCAGGAGCATAATGAAAGTGTCAAACAAATAGAATAATTTTTCTGGATTAATTGCAGTATGAACATTTATTGGAGAATATTCTTGTTTTTATGACACACAAAAGCTTCAGGTAGAGGAAACACAACATAATAATTTGAAAATATTTTTCTTATTTATGTAAAAATTATAAGACTTCAGGGACCAAAATTAAATTAACATAAAATATCTTTAGACAATATAATTTCAGATTATAAATTTCCTACTAGTAGTCACTTAAATAATCATGAATTCTAGACTACTAAGAAATAAATTAAGAAAAATATGAATGTAATTTATATATATATATATTTTAACTGCTCCTTTGCCATCAGAATATTCATATTCATATTTATTTATTTTCCCACCAGGAATTGAACTCAGGGGAGTTGAACCACTGAAAGACATCCCAGTCCTTTTCTGATTTATAAGGTTGTGTCTTGCTGAGTTGCTTAGACCTCAATAAACTGCTGAGGCTTTAAAATTGCAATCTTTTGCCTCAGCCTCCTGACCTGCCAAGATTACAGAATTGCTGACACCGCACCCAGCATACTCTTTTTTTTTTTTTTTTTTTATAAGCCATGAACATCAAGAATAATTCACTTTCCAAAATCTTACCTGGGTTGATACTTTCAGAATTTTTAGGTTCTGCTTTCATTTATTGAAGAATTAATTTCCTAAGGCTGTGTATGAAAATTAATATATTTATAATTTTAATTTAATATTGATATAAAAATAACCAAACATATTCAACATATAAAAATGTTCTAGATAATGTTAGATATAATATCAGGTTTTATAATATGCAGTTCAAATTTGTAAGCCAGGACATTTTGTTAACTTGACAATTATTTCTAAATTGTTCTAGCTGGAATTTTACATTGATGACCACTCTGGTGTGAAATTCCTGGGCTCAAGCAATACTTATTCCTAGTCTCCAAAATAGGTGGGATAAACACACAAACCACTGCATCCATTAACTATATTAAGAAAAAAGAAAGATGTAATTATCATGCATTGAGGACAATAAAGTACGTATATTAAATGATATAGCTTGAACTCAAAAAACGTTATGTCCCTATAAAGAATAGGTTTTTCTTACTGCACAATTAATTTCTTTTAAGATGAAGGACTTCTTCCAAAAAATAAGGGTTGAACCCTAACTTAAAATAATGTTTGAACTTTTAAGTCTAATTGTGTATGATCATGAATACTCAGGGATTAGAATTAAAAAGGGCATTTGTAGTAAAATGTAATCATCACCAGACTGCAGAACAACACAGCAGCAACAGAAACTGACATAAACAAAAGTACTTTAAATGTCTTCTCTCCCTCATCTTGGACTAAGAAAATTCTTAGGTCCTCAAGAAATTAAAGAGGGATGGTGGGAAATCTAATTTTCAGGAGAGAGTAAAAGTATTTTTGAATCAACTGGTCATTTCAAGACCCAAATAGCTAATTAGTAAACCCAAAGTGTGACACTATTTCTACCTCATGGTCAGAAATTATACTTGGAATAAGAGAGATAAGACTGTAAACCATGATGATAAAATCTCCAAAACCTAAGGTACTGGCTAGCAATTCACTAGCCTGTATAAAGGGATGAGGAAAGAAAAGTAGAAGAGATTAAAGAAAGGAACCTAAGAGAACATATATCACAATAAGCAGAGAGCTCACCCTGCTCATGTCAGAATGTGTTTCCAAAATACCACAGAACTCCTTCCCACCACACCTCAGAGTCCAATCTTTGCATTTCAGGGTGACCTCTCTGCACACCTCAGGGATTCTACAGTAAACTCAGAGAACCCTCCCTACAAAGAGGCTTTGACTTACACACTAGAGATCCCTCCATTCATACCTCAGAGAACCCTTTCTACACATCTCTCATGACCATCCATACACATCATAGAGATGCTTCCTCTGCACATCATTGAGCAATCCCAACAAAATCTCTTACTACTCACATTAGATAGAGGTATGTACATACCATAGTGAGCCCTTTCTATTCACCACAGATAACTTTCCTATAAACCTTAAATAGTCCTCATAACTCACCTTAGGGAATATTCCCTCTCACATCACAGAGCCCTCCTGTACACCACATATAGCACTCCCACCCACTTTATTGTCCCCTTCATACATCCATCACAGGCCATGTCTACAGTCCTCAGAGTCTCTAGTACATATCTAAAATTCAACCTCCTACACAGTCTAGAACTTTACATTCTATACAGATGATGTTCTTTTACACCTCAATTATTCCTTCTCATTTAATTAAGGGCTTTCTCCCACTCAGGTAAAGTGCCTTCTTTAAACCTCATGAAGACCTTCTACAGACTTAAAAGAACCCTCTCACATACAATTCAGAGAGGTCTTCCTGCAACATCTGTGTGTCTTCATACACATCTCTGGCCAAGGACTGTATAAGGGCAAGGTAATCAGATTAATTTCCACCCTGGTGTGTATCAACAAATTAACCCTCAACTTTTAATCCATCCTTATATGGATGATATTTTGCTAGCTCATAAGGAAAAAACTGTCTTAGAGCAATGTTATAATTCCTTACTAAAGTCACTTGAAAGATAGGGCTTACATATTGCCATTAATAAAGTACAAGTCACAGACACCAAAAACTTCCTGGGATCTATCATAAATCAAACTTTGGTTAAACCCGCAAAAATTACCATTCAGGTGGATGAGCTTAGAACTTTAAATGATTTTCAAAAACTTTTGGGTGATATTAATTGGATTAGACCTTACCTTCATTTACCCACCTCAAGTTTGTGCCCCCTGTTTGATATTCTTAAAGGTGATTCTGACCCTCTTTCTAAGTGAGTGCTTACCCCTAAGGCTCAAACAGCTCTCAAGCTTGTTGAAACAGCTATGGAAAAGGCTCATCTTGATCATATTCACCTAACTAAGCCTTTATCATTCATTGACTTGGCCACAAATCAGTTACCCACAGGATCGTTTTGGCAAAAGGGTCCTATTCTATGGGTTCACATGAATTATGCCCCTAACAAGGTCTTAGCCTTGTTTACTGAATCTGTGGCAGAATTAATCCTTAAGGCATTAAAAGTATCCCTTTCCACCTTTGGATCACATCCCTGGACTATCACTACTCTATATACTACTGATCAGATACAATATCTAATTAATAATTCAAATTCAAATAATTCAAAGTCTTTACTAGTACTTCTGCTGTGCTTGACAATCATTTGCCATCTGATCCTCTTCTCCAATTTTGGAGTCAACAGTCTATAATTTTTCCTAAAGTCACCCGAAAAGAACCTATTACAGGAGCTACCCTTATATTTACTGATGGATCAAAAAATGGTATGGGTGCTATTACTATAGATAATGTTACAGAAAAATTGTTGTTTAATACTCTATCTGCACAACAAACAGAACTATTAGTAGCTATAGAAGTATTCAAAACCCACCATGAACCTTTTAACCTATTCTCTGATAGCAAATACATTGTTAATGCTGTTCAAAATTTAGAATTAACTGGTATGATTTCTCTCACCTCCACTATTACTAAATATTTGCAAAGTTTACAAAAACTTATTTGGGACAGAAAAAAATCCTTTTTTTATTGGGCATGTTCGGGCTCATACTGGCCTTCCAGGTCCTTTAAGTTTACACAATGATTTAACAGACATGGCCACCAGAGACCCACACATCTTTAATACGCTTGAAAATGCAAAAACTTTTCATTCCAAATTTCATGTAAATGCTTCCACTCTACGCTCACACTATAAAATTACTAATGCAACAGCTCGAGACATAGTCAAGTCTTGTGCTATATGTGTTACATTTATTCCTAAACCCTCATTAGGAGTAAATCGAAAAGGGCTTCAGCCCAATCATATTTGACAAATGGATGTAACTCATAATTCAGAATTTGGAAAACTACAATTCATTCATGTGTCTATTGATACCTTTTCAGGATTTATTATGGCCTCTGCTCTTACTGGAGAAAAACCAAAGATGTAATAACACACTGTTTACACTCTTTCTCCATCCTAGGAGTTCCCAAACAAATTAAAACAGATAATGGTCCTGGATATACGTCCCAGGTCTTTAAACAATTTTGTTCCACCTTTGGTATTCATCATGTCACAGGAATTCCCTATAATCCTACTGGACAAAGCATTGTTGAGCATGCCTATTTAATGCTTAAAAACATGCTTTATAAACAAAAAGAGGGAAGAGGGGCATCATACAGATCCCCAAAAGACAAATTGTCTGTTGTCTTGTTCATTTTAAATTTTTTAAATCTTGATTCTGAGGGCTGATCGGCTGCTGACCATCATTCAGAGACTAATGAAAAGCATCTACCTCAAGTGTTCTGGAAACACATTCTATCAGGACAATGGAAAGGCCCAGATCCAGTATTAATCTGCACCCGAAGGTCTGTTTGTGTTTTTCCACAGGATGCACAATCGCCGATTCGGGTGCCAGAGAGATTGGTCAAGGCCTCAGCAGAGATCCAAAAACAGGAATAATATGAGGAGACTTCTCCCGCTGATGGTGCTGGCGCATTCTAGCCAAATTAATGGAGGAGACTCGCGTGAACTATGGGGGTAGTGAAGATGTGGCCCTATCCTGTACCCCTTAAAAACTCCTCTATTTTTACATTTGACCACATTTCTGCAGTCCACTGTTCTATGGGGAAAAGAATGGTTTAAGTTTTTGTCCAGGGGAGGTCTCTTGTGTGTTGTATCTGTCCTGTGCATATACAAAATGCATATACATCCGTGCAGAAAAACAGCCATTATTCACCAAGCTCTCATCGTAATTGATGCTGGCCCATCCTCCAAGTCTGGTTTACTATGCTGGACTGGTAACCAATGATGGGTAAGTTTCATGAGGAGCTCATACCAACCTAAGACAGGAAATGAGGGCGAGAGCCTCATTGTTCGATGATGGGTAAGGATGTTGCTCTGCCGTGGACAACCTAAGACAAGCACAGTCCCTTTTATAAACAGAAAGGGGGAGTTGTGGTGGGTGAAACACGGGGCCCAGGATTACGCCACGTGCATCTATAGATGGCGACTGGCAGAGAGCAAATGGCATTCTGATTATGCATAGAGAAAGGCAGAACACATTTACAATTGGCTGTATTATAATCAGTTCAGCTGCCTAGCGCGTGGACAGATATACCTTACATGTATGCTCGAGCAAGTGATTGCTTGACCTTTAACAGGATTGGATGGATGTATCTGGTAACAATTGCTTATGCATGAGACTGCTTATATATTGAGGGTGTTATTTGAATAAACAGGGAAGCTGCTTGATGAACCTTTGAAGTACGTGTCTTCTGTCCCGCTGGTCGGGCCGTAAGCACGAGAAGCGGTGGTTTTAGGTAAGTGAAAAGAGCAAGAAGCCATGCCAAACCACTTGGAGCAAGCCAGGCAAAGAAGCCACGGTTTTTCTCCATAAGTGGAGCCACTTGAAGCAGCCCATTGGCAAACAGCAGCGGCTCTTGGTAATTTACCTCAGATGTTCCTGTACACAACTCACTGAACAATTCATACATATCTCAGAGCACCCTACATATAAACCTTAATGAGAAATTCCTAATAAGCTTAAGGAGCCCAACCACACATGTTAAGAAGTGCTGTGACACACTTTATAGAGCCCTCCTACAAATGCTAAGTACCTCCCTACACTGTTCAGATTCCACTCCCTAAAACCTCAGAGAGCCCTCCCTACACACCTCATTACACATCTCAGAAAGCCCTCTCTACTCACCTCAAGACCAATCTATGTATACCTAATAAAGAAGTCCCTTCACACCTCAGGAAGTTCTCAATCTACTCCTTTGAATGCCCTTCTGACACACCTCAGCCCATGCTTCTCAAATCCGAAAGCCTTCCTACATACCTCAAAGATACTTGCCTACACAACTCAGGTAAAACTCTCTACTCACAAGTACACCTCCATATGCAGTTCAGAGTACCCTCTCTGTTCACATCAAGTGATTTTTTAAACACCTCAAAGAGCTGTAGAGAACACAACACAGGTTATTGTCCTCCACAACTCTTTGAGCAATTCCTAAACACCTGGATTTGCCCATTCAATAAACACCAGCAAGGTCTTCACAATCTCAGAAAGCCTTCCATACAAACCTAAAAATGTCCTTCCCATAAAACTTAGACAAGACATACTACATATCTCAGATACCACTCACTATTCACCACATATACCTCCCTGCCCACAACCAAAAGACTTACTGACACAGACCAAAAAGCCCTTGTGAAACTCCTATGAGTGCCCTCCCTTATGCACCTCAGAAATTCCTTCTTCTCTCTTCCAAGAATCCTCCCATTAAGCCAGAGTATAATCTCTCTAATTATCTCATGACTCTTCAGGGGCTCTTTCTACCAATCTGCCATGGCACTCTCAATTACTCACAGCAACCTCCTACACACCTCATAGGTTTCTCCTGTACACCTCATAGAGACAACCCTAAACACCTCAGAGAACCTAGCCTACAAAACTCACAGTGCACACCCTATTCATCTCAGAGAGTTCTACCTACATGTCATAGAGGGCCCTCCATTCAATGTCTATGTTTCTTCTCTATGCATCTCAGAGAGTGGTCACTACTCACCTCCGAAGTCTCTCATTACACAACTCACTTAGCCCTTTCTTTTCACTTTATAGCACCCTTCATATATACCTAAGTGAACTCTCACTAATAAAAAAGTGGCCCTCCCACACAGCAAGAAGCCTTTTGACACACCTCAAATACCCCACCTACACAGATCATGTAGCCTTCCCTAAATAGCTCAGAGGTTCATCCCTACAAACCTCAGAAATCCCTCACTACATGCCCCAGAAGCCCTCATGACTCATCCATAAACACAGTCCATAAACACCTCAGAAAAATGTACTGATCCAACTCAGTGAGTTTTATTCTACTACTTTTCTAGTCCTCATAGATACCAGAGTGCCATTCTCATCTCAGAGAACACACACCACACCTCAGAAACCACATTTTACTCACCACAGAGTCCTTCCTTGTGCACAACAAAGTCCTCCTTACTCACCATATTTAGCACTCCTACTCACCTCATAAAGTGGTGAGAACTCTCAGTACACACCACACACAGCCTCTCTACACACCTCAGATAACCTTCTTATCACACTTCAGGGAGTCCTGTTTCACACCTCAGAACTCTCATTTCATATCTCAGTGTGTCCTCCCTACTTATCCTTTCTATGCACCTGGGATTGCCCACCCAAGAACCCTCCCTACACACCTCAGACAGCCATTTCTACACACCATAATTTCACATCTCTACACATCACAAAAAATCCTCCTACTAAAATAGAGTCTTTTGTGAACACCTCAGAGAGCTCTCTGTACACACCTCAGTGAGCCAAAAGTCCATATACACTTCAAACTTTCCTCCCTACACAAGACAAAGAATCTACCCTACAAATATCAAACAGTTCTCCCTACTCATCTTAGATACTCCTTTCTACCCACCTTATAGTCTTTTATACACAGCTTAGAAAGTTCTTCTACATGCCTCAGAGCCTTCTCTTCACACTTCACTGGGCCCTATTACACACCTCAGAGTTCCTTCACACCTTTATAAAACTTCATTACTCGACTCACAAAACTCTCACCACACACCTCAGAAGTTCCTCTGTACACAACTAAATGAGACTTTTCTATCCACCTCAGAGTACCGTCCTCACATCTCAGCAAGCCTTACCTACTCACCTCAGTGTGCACCTCCACACTTCCAAGAGCCCTCTTACACAACACATGACACCTTCCTACCCAACTCATATAGCCTTCTCTACACAGTTCACGGGACCATCCATACAAACCTGGGGGCCCATCTTATACTACTCACCTCAAGAGCAGTCTCCACCTCAGAGATCTGTTTGTGCAAATCACAATAAGTTCTCACTGCACAATTCTGAGAGCCTTTTCTACTTATTACAGAGGCCTTCTCTATACACATCAGTCATTCTTACTTCCATAAGAAAGTACTGTGACTCACATCACAGAGCCCTCATACATACCTCATTTAGCCCTCCTGCATGTCTGCAAGTGACCTATGTTCACCCTTCAGAGAATGCATATTTCATACCTCAAAGTCATCTCCCTATACAACTTAGAATGCCCTCCTTCTTCACATCAAAAACCCTTCTTATGCACCTCAAAGTGCAATCCAAACACAACTTAGAGATGTTACCTCCATACCTCTTTAAGCAATCTCTCAACACCTCAGAAATCCCTCCCTATACACTTCTGAGTCCTACCTAAAAATCTCAGAGATAAAACCTATATAATAATCATACTGTGCTAGCTCTGGGTCACTGTTTCTCCAGTAGAGGTGAAGCCAGAATTGGGGACAAGCAGTTAGTGTAGAAATAGAGGATTGGGTCAGATGGAGGAAATGGAGGCCATGAAAACCATGTACCTCTGGAAATTGGAGACTGCCCTGGGAGAATGGAATGTCAAGGATCTCCAGAGGCCATTGATTACCAAATTTACCTGCACCTGTCAGGGACTACAGATAGGGGGCTGCTAATTAATGCCCCCTGGGCTCTTCTCTGGCTGAAATTGAAAATCTGCTGATATCCGTATTGGTTTCCCCCTGAATGTAATTTGGTTCTTTTCTCTCACAGCCATTAAAATTCTGTCTTTATTTTGTGTGTTAGGTATTTTCATTATACTGTGCCTTTGTGTGGGTCTGTTGTAATTTTGTGTATTTGGAGTCCTATTAGCCTCTTGAACTTGATTTTCCATTTCATTCTTCAGATTTGGGAAATTTTCTGATATTATTTCATTGAATAGATTGTTCATTCCTTTGGTTTGTTTCTCTAAGCCTTCCTCAATCCCAATAATTCTTAAATTTGGCCTTTTCATGATATCCCATATTTCTTATAGATTCTGTTCATGATTTTTTACCATCTTCTCTGTTTCTTCAACTTCATTTTCAAGGTTAAATGTTTTGTCTTCAATGTCTGAGGTTCTGTCTTCAAGGTGTTCTATCCTATTGGATATGCTTTCTATGGAGTTCTTGTCCTATACCCAAAGGACTTAAAATCAGCATACTATAGTGATGCAGCCACATCAATGTTCATAGCTGTTCAATTCACAATAGCCAGATTGTGGAACCAACATACATGCCCTTTAATTGATAAATGGATAAAGAAACTGTGGTATATATATATATACACACACACACAATGGAGTATTACTGAGTCATAAAAAAATAAACTTATGGCATTTTTAGGCAAATGGATAAAATTGGAGAATATCATGCTAAGTGAGATACGCCAATCTCAAAAACCAAAGAATGAATGATCTCGCTGATAAGCAGATGATGACACATAATGGAGGGTGGGAGGGGGCAAGAATGGAGGAATGTATAGAGGGAAAAGAGGAGTGGGAGGAGTGGGTGGAAGGAAAAAAACCAGAATGAATCAAACACCATTGCCCTTTGTAAATGTATGATTACACAAATGGTATGTCTCTACTTCATGCAGAAACAGAGAAACAAGATGTATCCCACTTTTTACAATAAAATAAAAATATCTAAGTAACAAATTATATTTGAAATTTTTAAAAATAATTTTTCTTAAAAAATTAATATATTGATGCAACATAAGCACTTATATATTGGGCTAAATTCTCTCAATGTATTGTGATAATCATAGCTATACAAAAAGGACCAAGGCAACACTCAACAAATACATCATTGAATGAGTGAATGACTGGTGTTTACTTTCATTCTTAAACTCTGTGTCATGGAAATCAGTCTTTGTCTTATGATTGAGCTTCATTTCTGAGTCCAGGGTTAAATATGAAAGCAGGACGGCAAAAGTAATTTGGCAATGCTAATTCAAAATAATGCTGGGGGAATCAAAGATGGTGGACTAGAGGGAGGCTGCATTCCTTGTCACTCAGTAACTCCAATTTCAAGCAGAGGATATCTTTTTCTTGGTGAGGCAGCTTTTTCTACTTATTGATTCCCTGGTGATTACCCCATTTGTCTGCTGTGATGACCTGCAGTCTGCCAGCATATCAACGCCTTTTCTGAGTGCAGATTGCTCACTGTGAAGCACCTATCATCTGCCATTTGCCTGCCTCTGGCTGGTCCATCACCTGTCTTACACCTATCCATCACCCAACACACAAGGTTCACCTCCCAATCGTCTGACAAGAGTCAGCAAACTGATCGCCGACCGCCAGTGGAGCACCAGCTCCCTGCTGTTGCATGGAAGTTCTCTGCCACAGTACCTGCAGGTTTCATTACACATGACTGCCACCATTTTGAGACAACAGCCAAGCCCCCTAGAACCCCTGGCCAGACTGAGCCCCATCTCCAGGATTCCTCAGCCCGACCAATCACTTCCTGTCTCTGGGACTCTCATGTTGACTGACTCCTCCCTGCCTCCAGGACCCCCAGACCAACCAAATGAGCCCTAGCACAGGGACCCCAGACCGACGGATTGCACCTGGCCTCCAGGATCCCACAACCACACCAAACACACCGGACCTCCTGGACCCCTGCCTGACCAACTGCATCCTGCCTCCAGGACCTCCAGCTGACCATGTCCACACCCTGAGATGCAGCTCCCCATTTGCCAACACATTTTGAAGCCAGAGCAGCCATCTTGGATAACTCTGGAAGCTGTAGCTCCAATCTTTAGGTGGGGCAAATCCCATCCTGATATGCATACTGGAGGCTTGAGGCTCATTGTCAGGTACCTCTCATGCATCAGGCCACTAAAGACTGGTTGGTTTCATTACTATATGACTATTATTCTGCAGATTTTTTTTCTCCTTATTAGAAAAAAAATTGTTTTTATTTCTTTACCTTTCTTGCTCTCTTTTCCTTTTGTTTACCTGTTCCCTCAAAGTCTCTTTCTCCCTCTTTTTGCATGCTAACATCCAATTTCTTTTGAGTACACTCTCATCCTTTCTATTATCTAGAACTTTCTATAATCTTCTTATCCCATTATCAGCCACATTCTACATCCCTCTGCATCATCTTTGTCCTCCATTAGAAACTGCAGACCTTATTTCAAATTTGTTTGTTTTATTGAAGATAATATTTGAATTCATTCTGTTTATTATGACAATTTTGTTATTGTCCACAAAAGGGGCTATTTGTTCTAGGACTGAACAGTGTCTGAACTGGGCACTGCTAATATTGATCTCCACTTAAAGAAAGGGTTTTGGAAACATATAGGGCCATTATAAACCTATAAGGGGAAATCTGCAATGCCCCAGATCTGCACTGTTGTAGGGTAAGATACATGAACAACATGAAAAAACAAGGGAAGAAAATTATCCAAACAAATCTAGATTCTATATTAATAGAATCCAATGACAGTATGTTAGGAGAAATGTCAGAAAAGGACTTCAGATTATACATGATTAAGATGATTCATGAAACAAAGGATGAGAAAAGAGAGCAAATGCAGGCAATGAATGATAATACCAATAAGCTGAAAGAGCACCTGCAGGAAGCAAAAGAAAATTTCAACAAAGAGATAAGAGATACTCAAAAAAAAAAAAAAAAAGAAGAAGAAGAAAATCCTTGAAATGAAGGAAACAATAAACCAAATAAAAAACTGAATGGAATGTATCACCAAAAGACTAGACACTTGGAAGACAGAAACTCAGACTGTGAAGCAAAATATTTAATCTTGAAAAGAAAGTTGCCCAAACAGAGAAGATGGTAAGAAATCATGAGCAGAATCTCCAAGAACTATGGGACATCATGAAAAGAACAAATTTAAGTATTATTGGGATTGAGGAAGGCACAGAGATACAAACCAAAGGAATGAACAATTATTCAATGAAATAATATCAGAAATTTTCCCAAGCCTGAAGAGTGAAATGGAAAATCAAATATAAGAGGCTAACAGAACACCAAATGCACAAAATCACAACAGATACACACCAAGGCACATTATAATAAAAATGCCTAACATTCAAAATAAAGATAGAATTTTGAGAGCCACAAGAGAAAAGCATCAGATTACATATACAGGTAGACCAATGCAATTAGTAGCCAACTTCTCAACCCAGACTCTAAAAGCTAGAAGAGCCTAGAGCAATGTATTTCAAGCTCTTAAAGAACATGGTTGCCAACCAAGAATCCTAAACCCAGCAAAACTGTCCTTCAGATTTAAAGATGAAATAAAATCCTTCCATGATAAAGAAAAGTTTACATAATTTACAATAGAAAGCCTGCACTACAGAATTTTCTCAACAAAATATTCCATGAGGAGGAAATGAAAAACAACAACGGAGGTCAGCAAAGGGAGAAACTACCTTAGAGAAAAACCATGCAAAGGAGAAACCAAGCCAAATTAAAAACCAAATATAAGCCCAAATGACTGGGAATATAAATCATATCTCGGCCACGTGCGGCCCCCGCCGCGGGGACCGGGCTGCACAAGTGCCGCCAGGGAGCCCGCCCCTCGCCCGCACTCACTGAGCATGCCAGGGGCCGTGGCTGCCCCACTGCCCGCGACCAGCCGCCTCCGCCGCAGCGCCTCGCTCAGCCGCTGCTAGCCCGGGCAACGCCCCACGCACCCCAACGCGCCACGCACCCCGCCGAGCCTGCGGCTCTGCGCGGCTGCCCCATGAGCGCCGGAGGGAGCCAGCGCGCCAGGCTGGGCCGCTGATGTCGCGGCCAGGGCGCACTCGGCGCTCTGCTGGCGATGCCTGCGCGCCCGCTAGCCCCGCCCTGGGCCGTGGGCGTCGCGTCAGCGTCGGCCAGAAGCGCCCGCCACGAGTGGGGCGCGGAGCGGCGGAGAGTCAGATAACGTGGGGCAATGGCTGCCATATATTCTGGAATTTCCCTTAAGCTTAAAAGCAAGAAGACTTCCTGGGAAGATAAACTAAAACTTGCTCACTTTGCTTGGGTTTCCCATCAGTGCTTCCTTCCAAATAAAGAACAAGTTTTACTTGATTGGGCAAGACAGTCGTTGGTCGCATTCTATAAGAAAAAGCTTGAGCTGACAGAGGTGTGTGGAAAGGCTTTGGGCCTATATAGGTGACATTCTGCATAGCAAGAAATTGCAGTCTCTTCTCAAGAATGGAAAAACGATTGATCTTCAGACTTCCCTTGTCAAGATCATAAATGAGAGAGTAGCTGAGTCCTCTCTTTCAGGATCCCAGAAAAACATCTGTGCTGTCCTGAGCTGCTGTCAGGCCATCCTCTCCATACCTGCCCTGGCTGTCATCTACACAGCCAAACAAGAGCTGCTGGTGGCCTTGCTGAGCCAGCTGTGCTGGTCTGCCTGCAGGCAGCCAGAGGGGGCCGTGGCAGCCCTACTGCTCGAGGTCACTCACCTGGCCCTGGGCCAGTACCTCTCCATCCAGCAGCAGCAGGTCAACCCCAGACGTGTCTTTGGGGATGTGACTGGGCACCTGCTGCAGCCCTGTCTGGTCCTGAGCACCTGCTCTCTGGAGGCACATGGATGCAGGCTGGGCAGGGCCAGGTTCCCCCAGTGCTCAGCCGGGAAATCAGGAGTCAGCTTGAGGCAGTCCTTCAAGGGGGGTGGGGTTGCGGCCTGATATGCTCTCCTCCTACACAGAGGAGCTCCTGGGCCAGCAGCAAAGAGACACAAAGATTGGGACCCCAAAGAGCCTCCTCACTCCTCTGGACACAGTGGTGATCAGGCTGCTGGATGCTGGCCACTGTGAACCGCACCTTCATGCCACTGTTGTGGCCAACTCGGTTGCTGTGTTGTATAGGCTATTTATAGATTCTTACCTCAAGGAGGGAAACCAGTTTCTCTGCTTGCAGGCTCTCCCCAGGCTGTTTGGCTGCCTGCGAATTTCACACCTGCAGGAGGAGCAGGGGAAAACCTGGGTCACACTAGATTGGACCGCGGAGCTTCTGGTGGTGGAGCAGCTGCTCAGCTCAGTGGCCAGCAGCAACATCTACAACGTGGCCACCGACAGGGTCCGGCACGGGGAGGCACAGTTCCACTTCTACCGCAGTTTGGCTGAGCTGCTGATAAACCACCTACAAGTGCCTGTGCCAGCCTGGTTCCGCTGCCTCAAGATTTTGATATCTCTGAATCATTTGATTCTGAAGCCAGATCTGGATGACCTGTTGTCCTCAGCTTGGATTGACGCCGAAGTCACAGAGGTTCGAACCAAAAAAGCCCAGGAGGTGCTCATTTACACCCTCTTCCAGACACACGCCAAGCTGCGGCAGGTGCCACGGTTGTTCGAAGAGCTTCTGGGGGTGATCTGCCGCCCAGCTGCTGAGGCACTGAGGCAGCCTGTGCTGGCCTCGGGCCCCTCCGCCGCACTGTGTGCGTGCCTCCTGGAGCTGCTGCCAGGTCAGATCCTGGACATGTGGTCCCTGGTGCTGGACAAGTTCCAGTCTCTAATCCTGCCCTGTTTGAAGAGTGATGTTGACATGGCCCTGAAGTCCCTGTCCCTCAGCTCACTGCTGCACTGCATCATGTTCAACATGCCCAGCCTGGACAGTAGCACGCCCCTGCCTGTCGTCCGACAGACACAGTGCATGATGGAGAGAGTCCTGGGGGAGCTCGTGAAGCCCCTTCTGGCCCTTCTCCTGGACACCCCAAGCCCAGAGTCTGAGCTATGGCTCCAGAAGGTGAGTGACGCTGCACTCCTGCTCTCTCATACCTGGGCCCAGGTGGATGCCATGCTCCATTTGAACTGTTGCCAGTATCGCTCTGTGGCTGGGACCCTGATGGGCAATGTTCTGGAGCTCTCCAGTTTCCCTTCATTGCTCCCAGGTGTGGAACCCCAGCTTTGGAAGAAGGTGGAGAAGTTGACAGCCCAGTCCAGCTCTCTTGGTAGGTACTGCTTGGAACAGCTGCACCTGCAGAGGATGAGGCGGACACTGATGCAGACTAGCTCCCAGGCCGAGCAGGTCCTCCAGACCTTGAAGAGGGATGCTGCCTACATTCTTGATTCTGGCAGGAGCAGCTTGAGTTTAAGGACGACGGCTTCCTGGGACGGGCAGGTGGGAAGAGTGAGTGCACCTAGTATCCTGTAGCACACTGGCACTTGTTAGTGTCAAACCTCCCGATTTTAATACCCTACTTATGTCTAGAAGACATCAAATACCTGGCTAGCATCCTGTTAAGAACTTTACCAACCAGCAAAGCTCAGGAAACCTCGCAGATGAAGAACCGTACGGCACACTCCAGAGAGTGTCCATGGCTCTCCTTCGTAGCCCTCTCTTTCCAGAGATTCCGGCCCTCCATTCCGCCTTCCTGATGTGTGTAGCTGCACACTGTTCCAGTATTCTGTGCTCCAGTTACCAAAGTGGCCCAGGTCCTCTCAGACAGCAGGTACCCTGGCTTTTGAAAAGGACCACACTCTTGTGGCTCACTGGGAATCTAGATTTGCAAAAGTTGGACCTGAAAATGTAGAACCAAGAGGAGAAATTGCCCAGAACTTTCTGTCCCTGGTCAAGAGTGACTTTCCCATCCAGCTGGAGGATGAGCAGTTAGGAGACCTCCTGGGGCTTCTGAACATCATTTCTACTCTGCACCTGAACAGCCTTTTGCCACACCATCACCTGCATTACTTTCTTCTGCTACTGACCATGGCTGTCAGCACGCAGGGGCATTCCTGTCCCCCCCGGGCCCTCCAGTTCCTGATGACTTGCTACCGGCTTCTCAGTTGCCTGCAGAGGGGAAGGAGTGCCCGCTGTGTGTTCAGGGTAATGTACGTCAGTGACATTTTGAGATTGTGCTGACCTCATTGTTACGAGCCAGTGGTGGACTCTGTGTTGAGGTGGATGACCCCTCTTGGCTGGAATTCCTCCAGGGGGTGGGGTCATTCTTGGAGCAGCTAATGGCAATGCTCATCCAGAGCAGACTGAGTTTGGTGCTCAATTTTGGGAAAATCACTGCGTTCCTCTCAAGGTGTAAATTGCACACTGAGGCAGCTTTCAGCAAGCAGTTGGGAAACCAGAGCCCTCTGGGCAGACAGTTGCTTCTGGTGTGTCTGACCAAGTTGTGCCAAGTCTTGGGGCCTCTTGTCAAGGACCGGAGGCAGCCGCAGGAGGCACCAGCAGCGCTGCCAGAGTTGCTGCAGCAGGCCATGCTACAGATGGCTGCTGGACTGCAGCTGTGCTCAGTACAGGGGACCCCACACCACCACCGGCCCGCAGTGCTCCTCTCGCCTGTCACCACGCTCTTGGAAGTGGACCTGAGCCAGCACCCAGGTGGGGTTGGGATTGCCCAAGGGACGGACAGAGCAGTGCCCTCCAATGCTTCCCTCTACCAAGGTGTTTACTCCCAAGTGCTGTCAGAGTTACCAGCCCTGGCAAGGGACACCCGGTCTTTCCAGGCAGCCTTGCAGTTCTTAGCTCTGTTCTTTTCAGCTTCTACGCTCCATCCACCAGAAGGACCTGTTTTTGTCTCCATGCTTCAAGCCATGAGGACAGTTCTTGCAGATCCTGACATCCCTGCTCTGGCTGCCCAGGATATCGAGCCTCACTTGGGAGCCCTGCTCACCCGGATATTGGAGGCTGGGACTATGGAGGACTTTGGGCTGGTGGTCCAGTCTATTCTTCAGGGCCTCGATGTCCGTCACGTGTGGATGGCAGATCTGCAGGCTGTTTTGTCTGCTGTCAGATTGCTCAAGCTGCTACTAAGCTGCCCGCTCAGTGGAGAGAAAGCAGGCCTGCTGTGGCGTGCCTGTCCCCAGATAATCTCCGATCTGACGCTGCAAAACCGAGAGGCTTGTCAGGAGTGGCCTGTGGTGCTCACAGTGGTCGAACCCATTCTAGATGTCCTGGCTGCCCTGCTGCGGCAGGGCGAGGAGGCCATCAGCAACCCCCACCATGTCAGTCTGGCCTTCAGCATCCTCTTGACGGTCCCCCTGGATCACCTGAGGCCTCCGGAGTATGGCAGAGTCTTCTTAGGGCTGCACAGTGTGCTCTTCTCCATCCTGCAGTGTCATCCGAAGGTAATGCTGAAGGCCATCCCATCTTTCTTGAATTCCTTCAATAGACTGGTGTTTTCAGTTATGCATGAAGGGCGGCAGAAAGACAAAGGAGGTGCGGACGGCCTGCCGGTGGTCCTGGAGTGTGCACGCCTGGTGCTGCAGATGTACAGCTACATCGCCGCGCGGCCCGAGGACTTCACCACATCGTCCCCCTTCCTGGTGGCCCAGTATGTGACGGAGGCACAGAAGGTGACCTTGTACCCCGCAGTGAAGGACCTGCTGCAGGAGGGCATCTACCTCATCCTGGACCTCTGCATCGAGCCCGATGTCCAGTTCCTTCGTGCCTCACTGCAGCCAGGGGCCAGAGACGTCTTTAAAGAACTGTACAGTGACTACCGCAAGTACCACAAAGCCAAGCATGAAGGAGAGAAAAGATATGCAGCCTAGGCCTGTGGCACAGCACCTAGGGAACCCAGGCGGCGGCCTTGGCCTTGCAGCCCAAGCAGTGGGAGGGTGAGGGTCCTGAGTGTCCTTGTGCTGTGTTGATGGCGTTTTTAAAGGTACATCTTGTGTGCTGTTTTGTCTGATTTTTGTCTTCCTCTTCATCTTCGGTGCTGGTGATTGCATCCAGGGCCTTGTGCGTGCTAAGCACACACTCTTCACTGAGCTCCACCCCTGGCCCCAGAGTGTCTTGCTGTCCATATGTGTTGCATTAGAATCCTGGAAGTGGACCCTGGAGTGAGACTGCTTCAGTAGAAGCGTTGCTGTTCTCAGGACTGTACTATATGTAGTGCTTGTCTTGGCTCAGTGGGTTCTTCCCCCTCCCCAGGGTAGCAGCTCTGAGGAACTGGGTTTTTGCTTCTGCTGTGTGGGTTTGTAATTGAGTCCTGTTTAAATACCTCTGCCTTTTAAATTCAAGCCCAAAGAAATGTGCCTTCCTGATGCCACTCTTCTGTCTTGCCTCCGAGAACCCTTCTGATGACCCTGGGGAGACAACTCCCTGGTCTGCTGAGACAGCAGCAGGCACCTGGAGGCCCCTGGCACCTGTTGGGCGGGTGACAGCACCTAGCAAGTGCTCCTACTTGCTCTTTCTGCTTTGCTCTGTGAATTCATTTTGGAATTTATTTTTTCCATTCAGTTTAATAAAGTAGTTTGGTTTTTATTACCTAAAAAAAATAAATAAATAAATCATATCTCAATAATAACCCTGAACATTAATGGCCTAAACTCATCAATCAACAGACATAGGCTGGCAGAATGGATTAAAATGAAAGGCCCAACAATATGACTGCCTACAAGAGACTCATCTCATAGTAAAAGACATTCCACAGACTAAAGGAGAAACAATGGGAAAAAAAACCTACTATGCACATGGACTCAGTAAAAAAGCAGGGGTTTCCATCTTATATCAGATAAAGTGGACTTCAAGCCAAAGTTAGTCAGAAGGGGTAAAGAAAGACATTTCATACTGCTTAAGGGAACCACAAATCAGGAAGACTTAATGATAGTAAATATTTATGCCCTAAACAATGGTGCATCCCTGTACATCAAACAAATCCTTCTCAATTTCAGGAATCACATAGACCACAACACAATAATTCTGGATGGCTTTAATGCACCACTGTCACCACTAGATAGATCTTCCAAATAAAAACCTAACAAAGAAACCATATAATTCAATAACACAATCAATAACCTAGACTTTATATATATATATACAATATTCCATCCATCAATGAGCGAATTCACTTTCTTCTCAATAGCACATGGAACCTTCTTGAAAATAGACCATATGTTATGCCACAAAGCAGCCCTTAGGAATTGCTAAAAAATAGAGATACTGCCTTTTTTTCTATCAGATCATAATAGACTGAGAGTAGAAATCAATGACAAAATAAAAAAGAGAAATTATTCCAACACCTGGAGACTAAATAATATGCTTTTGAATGAAACATGGATAACAGAAAACATCAGGGAGGAGATTAAAATTCTTAGAGGTCAATGAGAATGATGATACAACATATCAAAATCTCTGGGACACTATAAAAGCAGTACTAAGAGGAAAATCCATTGCATGGAGCGCATTCCAGAAAAGAATGAAAAGTCAACAACTAAATGACCTAATATTACAGCTCAAAGCCCTAGAAAAAGAAGAACAGAATAACAGCAAAAGTAGTAGAAGACAGGAAATAATTAAAATCAGAGCTGAAATCAATGATATTGAAACTAAAGAATCAATTCAAAAAATTGACAAAACAAAAAGTTGGCTCTTTGACAAGTAAACAAAATTAAAAATCCCTTAGTCACACTACCAAGAGGAGAGAGAAACCTCAAATTATTAAAATTTGTGATGAAAAAGGAAATATCACGACAGACACCACTGTGATACAGAACGTAATTAGAAGTTACTTTGACAATTTGTATTCCAAAAAAATAGAATCAACCGAAGACATTGACAAATTTCTAGAGTCATATGCTCCTCCCAAACTGAACAAGGAGGACATACACAATTTAAAAAGATGAATTTCAAGCAATGAAGTAGAAGAAGTCATTGAAAATTTAGCATCCAATAAAAGCCCAGGGCCAGATGGATTCTCAGCCAAGTTTTACAAGACCTTCAAAAAAGAATTCATTCCAATACTTCTCAAAGTATTCCAGGAATTAGAAAGAGAGGATACCCTACCAAACTCATTCTATGAAGCTAATATCACCCTCATACCCAAACCAGGCAAAGACACATCAAGGAAAGAAAATTTTAGAGCAATATCCTTGATGAATATAGATGCAAAGATCCTTGACAAAATATTGGCAGACTGTATCCAAAAGAATATTAAGAATATCATGCACCATGATCAAGTGGGGTTCATCCCTGGAATGCAAGGATGGTTTAACATCCATAAATCAATAAATGTAATCCATCATGTCAATAGACTTAAAGACAAAAATCATATGGTCATTTCAATTGATGCAGAAACAGCATTTGACAAAATACAACACCCCTTCATGCTCAAAACACTCAAAACACTAGAAAAAATAAGGATAGTAGGAACATACCTGCACATTGTATAAGGCTATTTATGCTAAGCTCATGGTCAACATCATTCCTAATGGAGAAAAACTGAAACAATTTCCTTTAAAAACAAGACAGGGATGTCCTCTTTCACCACTTCTATTCAACATTTTCCTCGAAACTGTAGCCAGAGCAATTAGGCAGACTAAAGATATTAAAGGGATACGAATAGGAAAAGAGGAATTTAAGCTGTCACTATTTGCTCATGACATGATTCTATATTTAGAGGATCCAAAAACCCACTCCAGAAAACTTTTATACCCTCATCAATGAATTCAGCAAAATATCAGGCTATAAAATCAACACTTGTAAATCTAAAGCATTTTTATATGCAAGCAAGGAAACATCTTAAACGGAAATGAGAAATCAACTCCATTTGCAATAGCCTCAAAAATAATAAAATACTTGAGCATCAATCTAACAAAAGACTTGAGAGATCACTACAATGAAAACTACAAAACATTGAAGAAAGAAATTGAGAAAGACCTTAGAAGATGGAAAGATCTCCCATGTTCCTTGGATAGGCAGAATTAATATTGTCAAAATGCCATAGCTACCAAACGTGCTATACAGATTCAATGCAATTCCAATTAAAATCCCAATAATGTACCTTACAGAAATAGAACAAGCAATTATGAAATTCATCTGAAGAATAAGAAACCCAGAATAGCTAATACAATCCTTAGCAGGAAAAATAAAGTAGGGGGAATTGCAATACCAGAACTTCAACTATACTACAGCAGCAACAGTAACAAAAACAGCTATGGTATTGACACCATAATAGACAGGTAGATCAATGGTACAGAATAGAGGACATGGACACAAACCCAAATAAATACAATTTTCTCATACATGACAATGGTGCCAAAATTATGCAATGGAGCAAAAACTTCTTTCAACAAATTGTGCTGGGAAAACTGGAAATCCATATGCAACAGAATGAAACTAAACCCCTATATTTTACTGCTGCACAAAAATCAACTCACAATGGATCAATGACTTCAAAATCAGACCAGAGACCTTGCATCTTATAGAAGAAAAGTAGTCCAAATCTTCACCTTGTTGGCTTAGGATCAGACTTCCTTAACAGGACTCCCATAGCACAAGAAATAAAAAGCAAGAATCAATAACTGGGATTGATTCAAACAAAATAGCTTTCTCCCAGCAAAGGAAACTATCAGCAATGTGAAGAGATAGCCTACAGAGTGGGAGAAGTATCTTTGCCACTCATACTTCAGATAGAGCACTAATTTCCAGAATATATAAGAGCTCAAAAACTCTCCACCAAGAATGCAAATAATCCAATCGACAAATGGGCTAAGGAATGAATAGATGCTTCACAGAAGAAGATCTACAATCAATCAACAAACATATGAAAAAATGTTCACCATCTTTAGTAATAAGAGAAATGCAAATCAAAACTACACTAGGATTCCATCTCACCCCAATTAGAATGGCTGATTAGTCAAGAATACAAGCAACAACAGGTGTTAGGTGAGGATGTGGGGAAAAAGGTACACTCATACATTGCTGGTGGGGCTGCAAATTAGTGCAGCCACTCTGGAAAGCAGTGTGGAGATTCCTTAGAAATATTGGAAGGGACCCGCAAAATTTTGTCCAGATCTCTTACTCCTTGGCCTATACCCAAAGGACTTAAAATCAGCATACTACAGAGATACAGCCACATCAATGTTTATAGCAGCTCAATTCACAACAGCCAGACTGTGGAACCAAACTAGATGTCCTTCAATTGATAAATGGATAAAGAAACTGTGATATATATATATATATATATATATATATATATATATATATATATATATATATAATGGAATATTACTCAGCTATAAAGAATAATAAAATTATGGCATTTGCAGGCAAATGGATGAAATTGGAGAATATCATGCTAAGTGAGATAAGCCAATCTCAAATATCCAAAAGGCAAATGATAAGCGGATGATGACATATAATTGGGTGTGGGAGCGTGGCAAGAATGGAGGAAGCAGGGACTGTATACAGGGAAAAGATGTGGTGGAAGGGGAGGGCGGGAAGGAAAAAATAACAGAATGAATCAAACACCATTACACTATGTAAATATATGATTACGCGAATGGTATGCTGTTTCTCCATGTACATACAGAAACAGCATGTATCCCATTTGTTTACAATAAAATAAATTTTAAAAAAGTATTGTGCTAAAGTAGAGTATGTGTGGAAATTCTGCTAGCACTTCCAATGTTTAACATGATTCTTTGCAGAAATTTGTTCTAAGACAATTACCTGAATTGAGTGTTGATTATATCTTCTTCACTTGTGTTTCAGTTGGAAGAGGATGTCATTCTCAATCTCCTTACAGACAAAATATTTAGAAAATATTGTGTACTTCATCCAGTTATCAGTTAAACATTTGACATAAACATAGAAGTTGAATTACCTTCCAGGAATCGCTTGGGTCCTGAGATACTGAAAGGCAAACAGGATATATACTCAACAAAACTTAATTGTGACTAAGGCAACATTTTGTTACTGCTGAATTACTATTTGCCTGATTCTGGAAGGTAGTGTTGATAACAATTTCTTTAGCTTTTGGTTTTCTGTTTCCTTTTTCCATTTTTTACCAGTCATGTGACAAAAATATTAGTAAAACTAATCAGGAATATAGATATAATTACACAAGCACCTTATTCTCCAAATGTGTAATCATGTTTTTGCTAAACACAAATAAAATATGCAAGGGTATATACACTAATATCCAAAGAAAAATGGTGGAGGGTTAGAATGATCTCCAGTCACAAAGGTGAAATAGAACCATGAGAGTTGCAATGTCACAGCTGAAGTTATAATGAACTAGCAATTATCCTTGAGTGGACACTATCAGACTTACTTAATCCTTTTTATTTTAACTATATATACTCTCTCTTCATTTAGTCCTTAAATTCAGCAAGTCCAAAAATATGACAGGATTTCCAGGCTAGAAAAGTATCATTTCTCATCAAAGAAATTTAACTGAAGTAATTTGTTCAGATATGTAATTTTAGAATGCCAGATAATTAATGTATTTTTTTTCATACCTGTGTGGAACCCCTCTGAAACTTCTTTTCTTGTATTCTCTTCTTTAATCCAATATCAAGTTTTCTGACACACTCTCATAAGGAGATACAAGTCCCATACCTAAAGAGAATGTATAATAATCAAAGAATTGTGATAAGACTATCCAAAGGGGAAATGTTCTGAAAGTTTACAGAATATCAGTTATCAGTAAACTTTTATTTTTCAAAGTTAATGGCATATATACTGAGAGAAACAATCTTGGTTTCCAGAGTATGAACTCAACAAAGACTTTCATTTACAAAATGATTCTGCTTTAGTATATCTTGTCAGCTTTTCACTTATTTTCATAGGCAGGCTGCATTATCAGAAAATTAGTAGTATAGAGAAGGGTATGTCATTAAGTAATGAGAGTGCATTTCTGGAATATCCAGCATCAAGTCTTCATTTTGAGAAGTCAACCAATAAATAAAGGAACAACTAGCTGTCTTTACAACAACAAATGCACCAAAAATGCTATGATTCTCATTGGAATGTCTCATATTGATGCTACATTCATATGGTTCCTTGTAGGTTTGGAGGTAAGAAGTTTGTAGCTGCAAGTTCACAAAGATATGGATACATAATCCAAAGAAAAAAATAATCTGAAAGCTTTCAGAATGACAAGATATAAATAATACCCTTATTTCAAAGGCCATTGATATATACACTAAGAATACCACCTTGGTGTTCAAGGATAAACTCCCTAACGTTTTTACACAAGAAAACGAGGTTGGCATGGCATATCTTGACAAGTGTTTAAGTATTCTCATAAAATGTTTGGCTGAACAGAAAATTAGCTATCTAGAACTATCAATGAAAATTTTCGCTCAGTAATAAAGTGCATTACTTGCAGGTTCATGGATATGGTTTTATTCCAAAGCCCCAATAGAGTAATAATAATAATAACAATAATAATAATAATAACAATAATAGAAAATGTAGATCTCCTTAGAACAACCAAAGAATAAAAAATACTATATTTCTTATCCAAATGACTGAAAGGGATGCCACACATATCATGGTGCTTGGTAGATATGAAGGGGAGAAATTGACCACTGCAAGTTGTCTCTATTCTTCCCAGTCCATACTGTTCAAATAATCTTGGACCAGAAATAGATTCATCTTTCATTTGAAGGCAGATAAACAGAAAGAATTTGAATTTCATTTTCTCAGTTTCAACATTATTCCCTTCAAAATTACCTACCATTCTTTTGTTCCTTCTTCATTTCCCTTTCTTGTAACACTTCCAAAGCAACTTCTAGAGGTTTGTGCTTGTAACTGTGAATTTTACATTTTTTGGTTGGATTATTCCCACTCCTTCTTGCCTCCCTATAGAACAATATATCATAGAAATAAAATCTCTGTGTCTTATCTTTGAGACCATCCCATTTGCCAAGCTTCCTGCTCAAAAGGAAAGGAAGATTTATGTCTGCACTTTATCTGTTTTTCTCCCTGAAGTATAGGAAAAATAGGATTCATTTTCAGGTCCTAAATGGACACCATTTCCATGGCTACAAGCAATGTTGTCTGTGGATGAGAATCATTGGAATCACCTTAAAATGTAATGAATATGTAGAATGAAAGGTCTGATGTATCAGAATGAGATTCTGAACTGGTCACCAACAATCAATACATTACACTTTTAGATTTCCTGTGAGACTAAAGTCTACTTCCAATTCTTCTATCCTAACATGAATTTAGCTCTGGTTTCCTCCCTATGATGTCCTCCTAAATGAAAGTTTAAATGACATCATAATCTTCACAATGGGAATTTTAGATATCTGTGGCTTGGAGATCACTCCATAACATTCATACTTCTTTATATTTCCCCATTTGCTCATTCTGCCATATATATTATATATATATATATATATGCAATATATATATATATATATAATGATCTAGGTAGTAACAACATTTTACATTACTTAAAGTATATACATACATAATAATTTGTACTAAAAGAGTTAGCTCTGAATGATTAGGTCTTCACTCCTCAAATGTTTTTCAAAACATACTAAGTTAGGAAGTTTTGAAAAATCTTACTTATGCATCAATCAACATTTTAACAGGAAACACTTTTACATTTTTAAATTCTGTTTATTTTCCTTCTCTGAGTTTGCTTGAATTTTCTAGATTCCACTGAGTACAACTGCTTTTTTTCTTCATTGACTCACTATACTATGTTTCTCAAATCTCCCTTTCCTCTTTCTCTATTTTAATTTACTTCCCATTTTCCTGTGATCAATGTATGTATCAAAAATAAGTTCATAATTTATTTCTTTTAGCAATACTCCTAATTTATTCTGTGCCTGAAATGAAAAGATACACCTCATATTATATTTCTTTTCTTTCCCCCCATTTAAAAGGACCATTACTTGAATAATAACATATTAGTGCTCAAGGTAGAAGGCAATATTCTATCAAAATTATTTTGTACTATATATATAGATACATATTTTGTGCTATATACAAGTATATATTATATACATATATATATATACATATATATAATACATTATCTTGTATATTTTTTTCTCTCTTCTTTGTACCTTGAAAGGGATTACCAGATATACCAGAATCACATATCTCTAGATGTTGCTCAGTGACCCTCTGATAAAATTAATGCCATTAATGCATTGTATAAATATTTTATCACTCTTTAGAAATTAGCATATTTCTAGTTGTGAAATCATGAAAATTGGAAATTAGACCAATATATTTGGAGCAACAGCACATTTCATAAGACTATCCTATGCACTTCAGTTTAAACTGAGTTCTTCTCTTCATCTGATGTCTGATAGAGTAAAATCTGGATGGACGATATAGAAAATGCTTTCCCTGATAACAAAGTCAATGATGTTCCTATATCCAAAACTACTATACCAAGTGTTTACTTAGTCAATTTTGTATTTTCCACCAAATCTATTCCTAGAGAAGAAATTGCATTTAAAACTGTTTATAGAAATGAACTTGATGTTATTCAGTATCCAAAATTTTTAACACTGGATGGCCAAAAGTTTTCATGGTAAATTATGATACTGGATGTGATTAGAGAGTTTCAATTCTGGCACTTTTAAGAACAATGAGCCACTGTTGTACTTGCTTCATTTGAGTACATCGGAGCCTTTTAAGTTTAATATCTTTCTGAAAAATATTTATGGAGCTAAAATCACATTTAAAAAATGAAGAAAGTAGAAAGAACAAAGGGGGATATATTTACTTGTAAGTAACAGCACATGCAATTTGGATATAATATGCAACAATTTCCATTCAAGAATTAACTAACATATATCCAGTAAAGAAAGATGTCAGCACAGAATCATAGAGTATTATTGACTATTTCCAGAGTATAAAGGTCCAGAGATAAGAATCAGTGTGTTGCTACATAAGGAAAAAAGATATGCTGTGGGAAAACACTGGAGAGCCACTACAGAGAAGCTGCAACAAGATGAAACACAATGTATTGGTTTTGAAAGAAGAATATATTCATAGAAGGAAAAGGCTAGAGCATTGCCAAGGGAAATTGACTGGGTGCAAGGGAGGAATTTTCCTTCTGGTGGTCTGAGGAGAATCTTATCAACCCAAGTAGAAAAGAAGAAAGTAATAGATCTCAGAACAAGAACTACACATTGTTTAAAAAAATTATTAAAACTTTTCCATGTCCATAACATTCAAGGAAATAACATGCAAACTCCATTGACATTTCACCTCACCCAGTCACATTAGCTTTTATGCAGCTTTAGAATTACAAGTTCTGGTGAGTATGTGGGGAAAAAATACACTCTGAGACAAACTTAGGACTTCCACCCTGGAAAACAGAATGACGATATCTCAGATTACTAGGAATATAACCATCATACATTCCAGCTTTCCCACTTCTTGCTTTACAACTCAATTTAATAAAATCAGCATAATTGCATAATACATGATACATGGAACTGAATTTATGCAAATTAGTTTTCAATGATCCATTATTATATCAAAATGAAACCCCAAGCAATATACAAAATGGCCCTAAAATTTCTAAATTATAATAAGGATTGTAAAATCAAAATCTCTCTCATTTTATAGGATAACTGTTTATAGGAAAAAAAATGTTTTATAGATTATCATTAGTTCCAATACAACATTTTCAGTGAAATACAGTCTTGAATTTTACCTAATATGTCATGTAAAATTGGATGTACTGTAAAATCTTCTGAGTAGAATCAGAGTATGTGTTCAGGAGCCCCTTCACTCAGGGTCATTTACTGAAGCTTTCCTGTGGGGATATCAGAACAAATATGTCTTTCTTTTTTTAGCATTTCTAAATCTAAATTGTGTCTTAAAGTGGAGAGTTGAAGGCACTCACAACAGAAATCCTGGTGGATATAGGGGAAAAACTGAGTCGTAGATCTGCTGAGTACTCTCTTCTAGTAAACCATGGTCCTGTGTTCTAGCTAAATGCAGATGCTCATGGCACTTCAATTTAAAAGGGTGGTGGCAGCTGTGTGACACAAAGTGCCAGTGATGTGTCTGGTAGAAAAGTGGTTTCATACAGAACCACAAACATGAGCAGATATCTCAGGTACAATCAACCAACTCTGCCAAGAATATTTGGAATTGTTGTTCCATTTTGACCACAAAATATTTGGAGGCACTCTTCTCATGATTAAAAGAGAGTCCTGAGGGCAAACCACCTTTATAAGGGCCATATCATAAGGACTCTCTGTGTGGGAGATCAGAAATGACTACATGTTTATACCTGCAAGATACAGTAGACAGTTAACCTCAAAGGATGCTGAATGTTCATACTGATTTTATGGGTTTTTGGAAAATGACTAACAGGAATGTGCTGAAAACTCTCATCAGGAAGATGGGTTTAGTGCCTGTTGAAAAGTTTGTAGAGTAGATGTCCACATGGGCACTGCACTTTCAAATGATTTCTTTGAGAATAATGATAATGTGGGAGAATGTTTGGAAATTCAAATGACAGACCAGTCCAGGATTGGTGGGGCAGGATCAATTGCAATAATTTTCAGCAATCCTTAGAAGATATCATAGATTCTGCAAGAAGGCCATATATGCCAGGCTATAAGAACATACAATGGAAAACCTTACTGACTTGAAATACAGCACAACCCAAGATCCCTGCCCTCAGAGTTTCAGAAGAGATGTTCAAATTTCAGACTTGTCTCCAGGATCCATGGACCAGAGGGTTTGTCAGGCAGTTTCTACATTAGATGGACCCACATCTCTGAGTACAAAAGTAAGTACTGAGGGTGAATTTTCCCCAGAAACTTGCACAGTTCCCTCAGCACTTCCTGTGTGTCATCAGAAAGAAAGGAGCAGAGGAGCTAATGACTGATACTTCTTACTCATTTGTCAATGAATACCTTCATATCTAAAATGTTTCTCCACTCTTCTGACAAATTGCTTTTCTTCTTTTAGAAGTCAAACCATCTATTTCGGTCCTTCAGGGGTATGGTTTTCCTTCCTGATATTTTCCCCCTTGGGGATTCCTTAGTATCCCAGCAACTACCCTTATTTGGGACCTACAAATTGGCCTGTAAAAATTACTTGTATAAATCTAATTCATTTGCTCCCAGATTGTTGGGGATAATTTTTATATCACCTCTGTGTCAACAGTTCTAATTATTTGAAAGCATATCTGAATAAGTTCTTGGTAAGAAGTAGTAGACAAAAAAGGATGCCTTTTCTGGAACTTGGTATGAAGAATCTAAAGCTCTTGGTATAAAGAGCTTGTTATTAAGAAGTGAGATTATCAGTCAGAGACGGGAAATGTTAAGAACAGAGAAGACTGTTGCATGACACAGAGAAAAGTATTAAATAGATCTGTATTTGTTAGACCATATAAGAACAGATGAGGAGTAATGACAGATGACAGCATGAGCAGTGAAAGGGAAAAAGAGGACTGATGGCTACATATGTAGTGTAGCTTGACCAATATCAATGCTATGGGCAGGTAGACATGAACAGCCTGTGTGTGAATACAGATGAATAATGAGAAGGAAGCAGTGCAGTGTGACATTCATGCAGGTCTGAATGGAAGGAGTGTTTCCAGAAATACAGATGAAAGACAATTTTCAGTGCTCTGTGTAGAATTAAATTTAATTAAATGATCAAAGTTTAAGAAACTGATCCAGCTGAAATTCATCCTCTGTTTCTTTTGCATTACCTGCAGATTTACCTAGCTCATTTTCCCTTCCCTTTAGCTATTCAAAGGCAATATCTAGAGCTTTGGTCTTGATTTATTTTATTTTATATTCTTGGTTTAGATTATTCCTACTATCAGAGAATTAACCCAGGAGACCAATATGACTGAACCTCATCCTCAAATTTATTTATTTATTTATTTATTTATTTATTTATTTATTTATTTATTTATTTATTTATTCCTGAGATAACTTCTTGCTAAATTGCTTATGGCTTCACACTTTGCTGAGGCTGGCCTTAAATTTGCAATCCTCCTATACCAGTTTATGGGTTCATTGTGATTTTAGTTGTGTCATCATACTTGACTAGAAATATATTTTTTTATATCTTCCTTGCTTTTGTCCTTTTCCTTTTCCCAGAGATATGCTGAAAAATAAAATCAATATTTTTGTTTTTACTGCATCTGGTTATGACTGAACTAACATGCAATTGCACTTCAATTAAACTTTCTCAAAGAAGTTCTCTCACTTGCAAGGAAGAATGTGGTCATAGATTAGGAGCATTGGAAACACCTTTAAATGTTTCAGAATTATGGAAGCAAAAATCTGCTGAGTACAATGTGCATTTTGAATATGGTTCCCAATATTTGATTCACTAAAGTTTGAGCATTTTTGAGTATAGCTAATCTTCTACCAGTTCCTCTAACTAAACTTGCCTATTTGAAATCTTCATATTTTTCCCCAAATTGTAGGTGTATTAGTATTCATAGTTTGTCAGTGAACATTTTATCATGGAATAATTTGCTGATCCTTGCATAGTATGTTCTAGATTTTGTAAATTTCTAGATTATATTATTCTGCACCATATTTATTTTTCTAGGAATTTATAACCTTTCACTTAGCATTAAATTATATACATTTATGGTGCATCAAATATGTTTATATTTATTTATGGAACCAAATTTAGCCCTGCATTATGTGACATGGGTTTGTTAATTACTTTCCAATGTTGATAAAGAAAAGAACTGTTGGAAAATTTTACTCTATCTCTAAGACCAGTGTATTACTGGATACTTAATTTTTTCTAATGTTGTGCTCTTCCACTTTATAATGTTTAACCTGAGTTTACCTCCCTTAAAAATGTGTACCTACTTCTTTTTCTTTCTTTTGTTTTCTGTGATTTTTCACATTCTTACTCTTTGTCCTCTCTTCTCCCCTCCCATATTTTATTTACCAACTTTCATCTAATCCAAGCTATAGGAAGCCACCCTGATTTTGCAGAATCAAACTAGGTTGACCCATGGAGTGCAGAGTCCTGATTTCCAGGAACAAACATGTATGAAGATCTGTCCAAGATTGAAAGGAAGAATGTGGTGCTGCCTCCAGTTGTTCCCTGTCTACTTCTGGTATATTTCCCCTAAGATAATGGCTTCCCTAACTCCATTTTCATCACAGAAGAAACTCCTCCTGGGCTTAACCCCCTTTACCAATCTATTAAAAATAAAATAGTTTTGGGCAACTTATTTTTGTTGTTAGAGGCCAGAGATAGTAGGGCCAGACCCATCATACCCCCTCTTATTTAAAAAGAGTATTGGTTCTTGTGTGTTTCTTGAGTAGATAAGTTTTTGGGAAATAGATGGAAAAACAGCCAACATACTCATTCATCAGTTAACCCTTTCCACATCCACATGGAATTCAACTCCTTTATTGACACTCTCAATTTAATCTTTTACTGAAACTTAATAAGATATACCACTATTACCATTTCACCATTTTTCCTTTCTATGTATTTATTATATTTATTTCTTCAACTATTAGAATCTACAAGTACCTATGTTTTCAATGAACATTATAGCCAATGTTATTTTACAATATATGATTCTTACCTTCTATAGGTTCTGTTATGCCATGTTTTTCTCTTTGATATGTATCATTAAATAAATGACCAATGTATTTCTGAGGAAGACTTAGAGAGATGCCCTAGCAAAATTTATATCAATAATATGGTGCATAAAGTTTTATTAATCACTAAGGTAATACCCAATTTTCCAGTTTTTAAATAAATTAGACTTGAAAAGTGGATAATTACACACTGAAAATGGACACACTTTATACCTTAAGCTTGTATATCCTCTGCAAATGGGGTAAATTTTACCTCCTTTTCTTCAACTGGTAAGCATTCCATAACACTTGCTGGTAGAAAAGGATGAAAGTTTTTCACTTTAAGGTCTCCAAGCTTGTATGTTAAACAATGAGAAATTGTGAAGACAAGTGTCAACATTTTAATTACATCAGGAAGGATAAAACCATACACTTCTGTTGTCTTTAATTTTTTTGTGTTTTTCATGGTTTTTGCTTATCATTTATGTTTTTTATCTTTCTATTTTATATGCTCTTTTTATTGTTTTATAGGTTTTCATTGAACTTGTTTTCTTGTCTTTCATCTGTATCTGCTCAATATTCCATTTGTAATATTTGTCTACATTCTCCCTCATTTTCCCCTCCACCACTTATTTTTTGGTACCAAGGATTGAACTGAGGGGTGCCCAACCATGGAGCCATATTTCCAACCTTTTATGTTTCATTTACAGAGATTGTTTAGGGCCTCCCTAAGTTGCTGAGGTGGCTTTAGACACATGGTCCTTCTGTCTAAGCCTTCAGAGCTGGGATAACATGTAAACATCACAATTCCCAGATCACATTTGCCTATATATTTTAATATTAATTTTGCAATCACTAGTGGCTGAAGTTTACTTTTTTATTGTACATTATCATTCATCACTTTTCATTGGTTATTAAAGATTTCATTTTTTAAAATAATTTCAACATGTGCTTTGACTCAAAGCTTTGGCTACAACTGGTAGCTATTCTTTATTCTTAAAGAGTTTTGGATGAATGAGTGATTCTGGAACTTTGGTCACACTGAGTTAGGATTTTGACAATAAAACATAAACCATGCCCAGGTTACATCAGAAGTGAAATTGGCTCAATAATATGAACACAACTAAGAAGAAAAAATAATGCTATTCAAATACATGCACAAAACTTTGCATATTAATATAGAAAACATGAGAGAGCAGGGCAGTAAGACAACTCCAAAATTCCTAGTTCCTCAATAACTTAATCAATAGCCATTTATGTGGTATATATGCTTTACAAAAATTCAAATAATTTGTTGTAAATAATTGAGGAACTAAGAGGAATAAGAAATGGTAATGAACTCAATACAGACTTTTTGTGCAGTGCTTAGGCTTAAACCCAGGGCCTTGTGCTTATGAGGCAACTACTCTACCAACTAAGCTATATCCCCATTCCCCCTCAATATAGATTTTGAAAGAACATTCCAACAAGGAAATTGATATCCTGAAGAAAGTCTGAAAATTATAAATTCACTAATTCAAATAAATATCTAAGCGGGATGTATCATCAATATACTATATCAGACAGAATAAAGAAGGTTAAATCTTGATGCTGTGGATGAAGTAGACTTCCATACAGTCATAAAAATGTGAGGCTTTTAACAAAAATATACACGAGTTCTTGAACAATTTTAGAAGACCCAAAGAAAGTCTCAGATCTTTAGGAAGGAATGGAGATACAGACCAAATTCATATAAAACTTATTCAGTGAGCATATAACTAAACATTTCCTTAATTGTTAGAACAATGGACATCCAGGCACAGGATGCATTTTAAACCCAAATAGATGTGACCTAAGCAGAACCTGCACAGGTTATACTTTATGGAAAATGCCAAATTTTCAGATCAAATAATTCCTTGTATAAATTCAAGAGAGAAGCACCAAGTCACTTATAAAGGCTGATACATCTGGAAATCTCAAAAGGTCAGCAGCACATTTCAGGTACTGAAACAGAAATATTGTTCACAGTGCTTGATGTCTGTGTCAAGGTAATTCTTCAGGATCAAAGCAGAAATAAAGACCAAGACAAGAATAAACTGAAATGATTTATGACAAATAGGTAAGCATACAGAGGGGATACAGAAGATACATAGGGGATTCTGAAGTGCAAAAAAAGGAAAAGCAAAATCAATCATCAGAGCATAGGAAATGGTACATTTTACTAGAAGAATAGACTGGCAGATGAGAATTAATAATGAATCCTATATAGAAGGAAACACACACCTCACAATTTTAACAATGCATGAAAAAGTCATAATTCTTAATTCTCCCTTAAAACATGTAGCCTAAAATACACCCAAATGTATATTGCCAAAAAGAAACACTGCTGACTTCCAAAGATGTTCACATACAAAAACTAAAAGGATGGAAAAGTGCTATTCCATGCAAATAAGTCAAAGGCAAGAAAGTGTTGTTATTCTTATACTTCATAAATGAGATTTCAAGGGACAATTGTACACAGGTGACAAAAAGATAACTACATATTGATAATGGGAAAAACCAAAAAAGAAGATAAATGATTATAAATATTTATGCTTGAAAAGTAGTGTAACTAATTTTATAATATAAACACTACTTATTATAAAGCGACAGATAAGCCCAAATGATTTAAGAGCAGGTGACTTAAATACAAAACTAATTAGTGAAAAGTTCACCTGAATAAAATATCAATAAATTTCCTAGAATTTACCTCAGAATGATATAACAGTTGTCTACAGAATGTTTCATCTGATTACAGAATACATATTTTTAATAGCAAATGTTTTTTCTATAATATAATATGTATTAGAATACAAAACAGGACTTAGTAAATGCAGAAACAATTAAATTAAGCCTCTCCAACTCATCACATTACAATGGAAAGATATTAGAAAACAAACAACACATGGTCCTTGGAAAACCATGTATCCACATGAAGATGAATAAAATTGATACCTATTTCTTAACCCTTCACATAAGTCAACTGAAAGTGGACCAAAGACCTAGAAATTACCCAAGAAATTCTGCAACTTCTGTAAGAAAATTAAAGCTGAATACTGCAACATATTGTCATGGGCACCATTTTTCTTAACAAGACTCTTATAGTAGGACAAATAAAAACAAGAATCATGATTTGTGATAGCATCAAATTAAAATTTTTCTCCACTCCAAAGGACACAGTTAATAGCATAAAAAGAAATAATTCAGATAGGGTGAGGGTTTTTTGCTACCTTATTCTCAAAAATGGGATTAATCCATAATATGTAAAAATATTTAATAACTTATCTCCAAATAACAAACATCCCAAGTAATGAATGGAAAAGAGAACTACAGAAATACTTCTTAAAAACAGAAACACAAATGACAAAATTACATAAAAAATACTCACCATACCTAACAGTAAAGGAAATACACATCAAAACTGCATTGAAATTTTACTACAGTTAAAATGGCAGCTATTAATAAATGTTAACAGAAATGGAAGGAAAAGTTTCACTCACCTATTTTTGATGAAACTACGAATTAGCACCATCATCCTGGAAAGCATAATAGAGAAACTTTAAAACTATAGTTTTGGGACCACCATATGACCCAACAATTTCAGTTTTTGATATATATTCAAAAGTTCTAAAATAAGTATGTTATATATTGGCAGAAATATAATGAATATTGCAGCACAATTCAATATACAAGCAATATAATCAGTTTAAGTACGAATCAGCAGATTAATAAACAAAGAATATACATATATTTTTATATACATATATGCATATGTATACGTGTATATGAGTTTTTTAAAAAATATTTTTAATTGTAGATGAAGATAATACCTTTATTTTATTTAGTTTTATGTGGTGTTGTCAGAGGATCAAACCCAGTTCCTCACATGTGCCAGTCAAGTGCTCTATAACCAAGCTAGTCTCCCAGGCCCTATAATAAAGTTTTACTAAGTCATAAATGAGAATAAAATCATGGCATTTGCTGCCAAATGAATAAAATTGGAAAATATATCATTGTAATTGAAATAGATGAGAGACTTTGAAAATAAAAGATTGAATATTTTCTGTCATTTGAAAGCTAGACAAAAATAAAATGTGAAAAAGGAAATTTTGTGAAAAATAAAAGGTCAGATGAGTAGAGGAAATGAACTAATGTAGGAGAGAGGAGGGAAAGCAAAGAGAACAATGGTGGAATGAATCTGAACAAATTTTCCTGTGTACACATGTGAATATTTCACTGTGACTTTGACCATTATGTACATCCAGAAAGCACTAATTAATACAATTATAAATAAACAGAATAATGATCTGTGGATTAGAGGAAAGGTAATATCAGGATGGAGGATGAAAGGGTAATTATTGGGTATCTAATTGGAGAAAGTTTTATTACAGTCTTTATAATTATGGTCAAATGAACCCTGACCTTATGTTCAACAATAATGAAATAAGAAAAAAAATTAAACCACAATAAAATCTACAGAAACTGTATAAACAATTGAATGAACAATACATTTGCATGTTCAATGGATCATTGATGAATTTGGGGTAAATTTTTAAAAACCTAATAACCAATGAGAGTAGAGACACAGAATCCCAGCATCTGTGGGATACAATAAAAACAGTTTTTTTCAGTGTTTTATTTCTTTTTTTTTGAAGCATCATATTTATGCATAATAGTGGGATTAGTTATGACATATATATGAATTTGCATTGTAGTACCTTTATTTTCCCTTCCCATTTCTCTCCCCTGATCCAGCAAAAGCAGCTGTAAGAGGGAATTTTACATTTCTCTGCATTTAAAAATCTGAGAGGTTTCAAATAAGAAACCTAATGTTGCAACCCAAGGCATTATAATAACAACAATAAACCAATTTTAACAAGTAGAGTAAAAGAAATATTAATTATCAGAGCTTCACTATGAACTATAAACTAAAAGAAAAATACAAAGTAATAAAGGAACAGAGTTTGCTTTTGAAAATGGAATTGAAATTGATAAACCCCTAACCAAGGTAATGAAAGGAAAGAGAAAGAAGAAACAAATAAATAAACCTAGAAACAACAAAAGATATATTACAACAGACAATACTGAAATCCAGAACACTCCTAGAATTTATCAGGAAAACTTATTGTTCAATAAGTAGGAACATCTAGAAAAATACTATGAAGACTGACATGGTAATAAATGGAAAAAACAAGAAGAGAGGTATAAAGTAATAGATATGAATCTATTCAAAATATGAATCAAAGAAATGCAAAAAACCACCCTAATAACAGGCAATTATATTGAAGCAGTCATAACAAACCTCTAGGACCAGTTGTGAACACATGGCTGAATTTTATCAGCTATTCAACAAAGAGCTGATATGAATGCCCACCATTATATGTAAGAGAGAAGGAAAGATACTTCCAAAGTAATTGTACAAAGTCAGTATTACCTAGATTGGAAAGAAAAATAAGAATACAACAAGGAAAGAAAACTACAAGTCAATATCCTTGAGGTTTGTAGTCTAAAAATCTTCATAAAATACTTACAAACTTTACTAAATATCACATTAAAAACAACAAACATTACCAGATGAAGTGGTGTATTTTTGCATTTCCAGAAATTCTGGAGGTTGTGTCACGTGATTTGTAGTGACAAAGACAATCTGGGAAGTTTAGAGACCTGGACTCAAAGTGAACAATAAAAGGAGTTGAAGTTGTGGCTCATTGTAGAGAACACCTTGGTTAAATCTCTGAATCTCTGGGGTCACACACACACACACACACACACACACACAACACACACACAAACACACATATACATACACATCATACAGCATGATCCAGCTAGTTTTACTTAAGATGCAAGAATTGTTGAATATATGAAAGCTAATAACACTAATAGAGTAGATAAAGAATTAAGGGCAAAATCATAAAATAATTTTAATAGCTATAGGAAAAGTTCTTGTCAAAATTCAATGGCCCTTTATTATAAAGCCCTGAGGAACTAGAAAGAGAAGAAACTTACCATAACATACCAAAGACCAAATATAACTTTTCCTTCATAAATGAATTCTTCCTATTTATAGTTATCAAGTACTTTTGACTCGCATTCTTCTTCTTTTGTTATACAATGACTACCACAGAATTGATTACTCTCTACATATGCTACAAATGTTGATTCTATACATATACCACAACTGTTGCTTTCTTTGTTATTAGTACCCTGAATCCTTAAATTTATATCTAGGTTGTTTGTGCATATGAGAGATGACATGTAAAAAAAATTGGGAATTATTATTTTTTTAATTTTACCTTTGGATCAACTGAAGGGAAGAGAAAGGTTGTTTGTTCTTTATGCTTAATCATTCTACAAGAGTGGTTTCTACTACATTTTTCTTTTTACAATCAGCATTACAGTTGTTAGGTAATGTTCTGATTTCTAGTTCTCCAGTGTCAGTGTTTGCTTCTACAATAATAAAAACAAAGTAGAGAGTATATGAAAAAGCTCCATAATTTCAAATCAATGAGCAGCTCAGCAGCAGGTATTATTCAAATAGTTTACCCTCTTTCCTTGATTCATTAGAAGCTTAATGTGATTCTTCTTCTTCTTTGAAGACATTCTAAGAAGAAAAAAATATTTAGGTGTAAATGCATCAAATTTGAAAAAGGAAATCATAAAAGTTTCCATTACTGGAGGATACATGAGAAAGAGAACATGTTTCTGAGTCATTCCAATATAAAGTCAAACTTCAATTCTTCCACTTACTATGATATGACTTCTCATGGGGTGAGAATGATTAGAAATAAGAAATATTTGAAATATCACTCCCTTTACTTCCAAGATAATTGCACAAATACTGATATTCATTAAACTATTTTATTAATCCAAATTACCTAGGAAAAATTATAGCCATCTGTAGTTTAGAGTGCTTTTGAAAAAAATTAGAAATTTAAATGTGATACTTTGAATATGTTTTTGTGACTTATATTGGCACAAATTATCTCAGGAAGTGAAAACATGAGACCTGAGCTTTGAGGCTACCTTATAAATAAAATCAATTGGAATCACAAATAGTATAAGCTCTGTCCATCTTGTATGTCAAATAGCTAACAATAAATGTAAATATAAATGTTGATCCTTCCAAGAATGATAAGAAAAATGCCACAATCTTGTGGGGGCAGTGAATGGAAACCACACACAGTTACTAGATGAAAAGATTAACTAAATAACCAAAGAATGGTGAAAGAGATGTTTCAAATAACAGATTTTGAAGATATGTTTTCTGTAAGGTAATACTGAGTCTTGGAGTAAATCATTTACAAAATAAGCAAATTTTCATTTTAAGTCCAAATATAAGCTTCTTGATTAGAGGATTCTTGGAGAATATCCTGATCACTACTGTCATATTTGTGACATTTCTCTAACTTTGTTGATTCTTTTCATGACACCAATTCAAGATAACAGACTTGAATTCATATATCCCAGGAATGAAACTGGATACAAACTTAAAGCATAACTTTTAGAATTCAGTAGTTAGTTAATAATAATTTTATGCATGTTATGTTATTTAGAACACTTTGTTATATAGTAATTTTTCTACACATTTATTTTTATTCAAAATATTAATAAGCATTTTACATAAAACTGTATTGTAGCTGTTCCAGAAAATATGCAAATATATTTATTAACTTTGAAAATCTCAGAAAAAAATGAAGACTATAAAATGAATAGTTAAATAATGAAGTAAATAACTTTTAAAACTTGGGAACATATAAAATGACACAGGAGTTTGAATACTGTTAGACACTATGATAAAAAACTTATGAATGTAATATCATATGGTTGTTGAGAGTCTCTGGTTCTAGATATGGTTATTACTTTACACAAGATATCTATTTTTGAATTAGATGAAGAATTTTAAAGTGGAAAGAGTCAGAAAACATGGTAAAATTCCTTTAAAATGCAAATATATTTAAAATGTTATTGTATTTTTATACTTTTATTTGCTTAGATTTTGGTGATGCTGAAGACTGAGTCCAGTGCCTTGCACATACTAGGCAAGTACTGTACCATTGAGCTACAACTGCTGTACCTAACTCATAAATATACATATGCTAAATTTGTATGTTTCCATAATTTCTGACATTATTGTAGTGTAAAAATGGAGCCAAGAATAAATACAATGCAAAATTTCTCCTAGAAATGTATGGTAGTAAAATATAAAGGGTCCAATAATAAAACTGCAAGCAATGAACTTTACTTATTTCAAATTAAAGGCATGAGGGAAATTCCATGATTCTACCAAAAATAATTTGAGCATGAGTATTATAAATTATTTAAGTATGATTTAAATTTTACTCTAATGTAAACCTAAAAAACTGCTTGACAAAATTTCCTATTTCTTCTACAATAATAAAATTATTCCTAATATAATTTACTGACATATGCATTTTCCAGTCCAATGTTTTATCCACCCTCCCTACACTAAACTACTCAATGGAACACTGGCATTTATACATGTTAAAATATCAATATAATTATCTTAAAATGTTTTATTCTGAGCAAATTTGCAAAAAAAATTATCAGGGAAGCCATTGCTAATTTTCAAGTATTAACACCTCCAAACTAAATTTTCAAAGCAAGAAAATTAATTGCACAAATGATCACTTTACCTTGAAATGAGAATGATAGTATACCACAGCAGGATCAGTTTCAGTGTGAAGACTTTAGAGCAAAAATATATAATAACGTGGGTAGGTAGATTTTTTTCAATAAACTCTGGCAAAAAATTTGGACTCATGTATATTAAATGATATTTCTTGGGGCTGGGGATATAGCTCAGTTGGTAGAGTGCTTGCCTTGTAAGCACAAGGCCCTGGGTTCGATCCCCAGCACCCAAAAAAATTATATTTCTTCACTGATTTGACTGAAATATAAGGTCTCTTTTATAAAATTCTGCCTCTATTATTTTAAACTATGAAATAGCCAATGAACACATACTTTTTGTTGATGAATCTTTAATTAATTAATTAATTAACTTTTATGTGGTGCTGAGAATCAAAATCAGTGCCTCACATGTCAGACAAGTGCTGTATCACTGAGCCACAACCCAGCCCCTCAAGGAATACACTCAATTCCATTTCAGACTGCCAGTCACTATATTGGCAGAACTTGAGAACAGTTTAATCTCAGAAACTGCCTGTTTTGAAGGCTGGACTTTAAATTCAATTAACAGTTGCCATAATAATTTATTTTTACCCAAAATGGAACAAATCTTTGATGACCCAAGACAAGGTAGCAAGATGCAAAGTGCACTCTCTTGGCTATCCAAGGAACAAAGATTAAGCTAGCTTGAAAATTGTGGTACTTGTTCTTCAGCATGGCTATCACACGCAGAAAATGCCCCGTTTTGCAGGGTGTGGTGATGCAGGTTCCTAATCCCAGAAAATTGGGAGTTTGAGGCAGGAGTATTCTTAGTTCAAAGACAGCCTAAGCAAATTAGTGAGGCCATCTACAACTTGACAATACCTTGTCTCAAAACAAAACGCATTAAAAAAAAGGCTTGGTATATGTTTAAGTGGTTAAACCTTTTTGGGTTTAGTCCCCTGTACAAAAAAAGAAGGGAAAAACAAAAATGGAGAGAACTCAGCATAAGCAAGGTGCTAAGCAATTCAAGGAGACCCTTTCTCTAAATAAAACACAAATTAGGACTGGGGATATAACTCAGTAGGTGAGTTGACCTGAGTTCAATACCCAGGACCCATCAATAAATAAATAAATAAATAAACAAACCTATTTTTCCCTTTACTCTAAAACAGTATACTGAGATTCATAAAACCTTCAAAATTTTTTAAACATTAAATATTCAAGTATATGTTTTTATTGGGAATAATATTGTCAGGCACACTGAAATCTTATAAATTATAAAATACCTTTTTACCTGTATAGGTCCCACTTTATTCACATCCACATAAACTGTTAAGCACTTACCTTTGCAGGCAATCAGATACTCAAGGGTAAAAATTGCTAGAAAAGCAGAACACTGAAAATTGTGCCTGTGTTTCCCTAAATATTATCAAAATATTCTCTTTCCTCTCAGATTCCTCTCCCCAGTCTGTCATTTTCAGGATTCAGTGGCATTCTCCAACCTGTAAATCTACATTCTGTGAAGATGCAGATTCTTGACACAAGTTTAGACTCAAAGGACCAAGATTCAGAGTTCTTTCTGTTTCTGTTTCTGATTCTGGAGAATAAGTTAAATGGATTCTCAATCACAGGTATTATCATAAACATATTACCATCTACTGAACTGAAGCTCTTTGATGACTTGCCTGTCAGTTATCTCCATGATATACAATGATCTACTATACATATACATAGGAAGAACATCGGTGAGTTTGCAAAAGAAATGGAGAAGAATGGACACCTTTAGAGGTGGTAGATACATATATTCGACAGATTCTAGACCCCACTGTTTTAGTCTCTAAGCCACTCTCAAATTTCTGTAAACTCCTAAAACTGTTCCCAGTGGCTCAAAATACTTTGATATCTTTCAACAGAACCTTGAATTTTGTCACTTATTCCAATTAAATAACAAGAGTATAATGGGACTATCAGAACTTCCTTCAAATTCTATTTTAATATGCCTTTCTAGAGAACATCTGATACTCTATGTCCTGAATATCTGTTTTGTGTTAATTAAACTGGTCATAAACCCCAAGGTTTGGTCTATTTTACATAACCCTTATTTCTACCCAATGCAGTGATATTCCTCCTCAGTCTTGCTCTTCCCTTGATTAGTTTCTCTGTAATACTCTACCCCTGGGCTTACTTAGTAATCACATTCTTACCCACTTCAATTGCTTTCCACAGTCACTCCCAACATGTTATGTCTGTTGTAAACACATTCACTGCACAGTGATAATCAGGAAAAGCACTGAGTTTAGAATGAAGGACCCTAAATTCAAATCTCACTGCTATCCATTTCTGTACCCAGAAAAGCCCCTTTAATATCTCTAAGTTCTGTTCACCATCATGACCACCACTTGGCCAGCATGTCAAACAAATATTGAAGAATGAGTGGGTCCATTGATCAGTTGCTAAAATTCTTAAAGTTCTGAAATTATTTGAGCTTTTGATTCAATCAATGAAAAAATGAGTATTAAATTGAGAGAATAACAAAGAAACACCAAGAAAGCTCAACAGAAAGTAAAAATAAAAATTCAAGAAAAGATTTTAATCACAGAAAAAAAATAGTATAAAAGAAAATTTTCTTCATAAAACTACATATGGATAGTAGCCTGAAGGGAAATGTAGATTTTGATTTATAAAACAGCTTTATAAAACCAGAGGTCAATACTACAAGGGGGTAGGGTATTGAAGGAAAACAAACTGGGAAATCAAAATGTAGAGATATAAATTAAAATATTCTCTGTATAGGCACTTAATATATTTAATATAACAAGGCATACACAAAGGTATTCTTGACTTCAAGTAAAATAATTCCACTACAGGACTAGCCTGATCTTGTTTATGAAGAAAACATGTGACCACGGCTCTGAGAAATTTTTCCTAAAACTCTATAGCAAGGCTATTCAGATAAATTATGAAAAAGAATTAACATACAACTGATTTTTACAACTTAATTTTACTTTCTGAATTGGTCATATAGACCTGCATCTTGATTTTAGTTCTGCACTTGCATCAACCTACACAGTGGAGGAATACAATGGAGTTGTCAGCAAGGCAAGCTTACAGTCTAACTGCAGGCCTGGCACATTAATTATGAGAACATGGGACAAATAGTCAACTTCTATGAATGATATCTGCTTAATTAGTACATAACAAGTTATAATACACAGGTACTTTCAAAGTCATCATGATGACTTCAACAAACAAGTGTTAGGAACAATTATCTATCCCAGACTGAAACACTAAAAAATGTTTTACTCCTTTATCTTCATTTTGTAATCAGTTAGCATACAATATTTTTAATATATAAAATTCTACCTGCTTATATGGTCATCTGTTGAATTTTCATCCACCATTGGAGAAAGGAGTATAATGTTTATTTAAGCAACAATAGAAAATATAAAACATTAAAAGCATATGACTGTCATTCTTTGCTACAGAGTATTCCACTGGGTCCCTTCATGAAGAATTATCTATAATAGATACTAATTATATTCATGATAGGCAATTAATGCATTAAGAATTCCTATGTCCCATATTTTGTAGTTTTCAAATTCAAGGAAGAAACATAGAATTAATTCAAATTTTGATACCTAAAAGTAAACAGTTTTTCCCATGACTGTACTCTGAACTAAAAGTTGGAAGATGGAAAGAAAACAATATCATTAGCAGAATCAGGAGCATAATGAAAGTGTCAAACAAATAGAATAATTTTTCTGGATTAATTGCAATATGAACATTTATTGGAGAATATTCTTGTTTTTATGACACACAAAAGCTTCAGGTAGAGGAAACACAACATAATAATTTGAAAATATTTTTCTTATTTATATAAAAATTATAAGACTTCAGGGACCAAAATTAAATTAACAAAAAATATCTTTAGACAATATAATTTCAGATTATAAATTTCCTACTAGTAGTCACTTAAATAATCATGAATTCTAGACTACTAAGAAATAAATTAAGAAAAATATGAATGTAATTTTATATATATATATTTTAACTGCTCCTTTGCCATCAGAATATTCATATTCATATTTATTTATTTTCCCACCAGGAATTGAACTCAGGGGAGTTGAACCACTGAAAGATATCCCAGTCCTTTTCTGATTTATAAGGTTGTGTCTTGCTGAGTTGCTTAGACCTCAATAAACTGCTGAGGCTTTAAAATTGCAATCTTTTGCCTCAGCCTCCTGACCTGCCAAGATTACAGAATTGCTGACACCGCACCCAGCATACTCTTTTTTTTTTTTTTAATAAGCCATGAACATCAAGAATAATTCACTTTCCGAAATCTTACCTGGGTTGATACTTTCAGAATTTTTAGGTTCTGCTTTCATTTATTGAAGAATTAATTTCCTAAGGCTGTGTACGAAAATTAATATATTTATAATTTTAATTTAATATTGATATAAAAATAACCAAACATATTCAACATATAAAAATGTTCTAGATAATGTTAGATATAATATCAGGTTTTATAATATGCAGTTCAAATTTGTAAGCCAGGACATTTTGTTAACTTGACAATTATTTCTAAATTGTTCTAGCTGGAATTTTACATTGATGACCACTCTGGTGTGAAATTCCTGGGCTCAAGCAATACTTATTCCTAGTCTCCAAAATAGCTGGGATAAACACACAAACCACTGCATCCATTAACTATATTAAGAAAAAAGAAAGATGTAATTATCATGCATTGAGGACAATAAAGTACGTATATTAAATGATATAGCTTGAACTCAAAAAACGTTATGTCCCTATAAAGAATAGGTTTTTCTTACTGCACAATTAATTTCTTTTAAGATGAAGGACTTCTTCCAAAAAATAAGGGTTGAACCCTAACTTAAAATAATGTTTGAACTTTTAAGTCTAATTGTGTATGATCATGAATACTCAGGGATTAGAATTAAAAAGGGCATTTTGTAGTAAAATGTAATCATCACCAGACTGCAGAACAACACAGCAGCAACAGAACTGACATAAACAAAAGTACTTTAAATGTCTTCTCTCCCTCATCTTGGACTAAGAAAATTCTTAGGTCCTCAAGAAATTAAAGAGGGATGGTGGAAAATCTAATTTTCAGGAGAGAGTAAAAGTATTTTTGAATCAACTGGTCATTTCAAGACCCAAATAGCTAATTAGTAAACCCAAAGTTTGACACTATTTCTACCTCATGGTCAGGAATTATACTTGGAATAAGAGAGATAAGACTGGAAACCATGATGATAAAATCTCCAAAACCTTAAGGTACTGGCTAGTAATTCACTAGCCTGTATAAAGGGATGAGGAAAGAAAAGTAGAAGAGATTAAAGAAAGGAACTTAAGAGAACATATATCACAATAAGCAGAGAGCTTGCCCTGCTCATGTCAGAATATGTTTCCAAAATACCACAGAACTCCTTCCCTCCACACCTCAGAGTCCAATCTTTGCATTTCAGGGTGACCTCTCTGCACATCTCAGGGATTCTACAGTAAACTCAGAGAACCCTCCCTACCAATAGGCTTCGACTTACATACTAGAGATCCTTCCCTTCATATCTCAGAGAACCCTTTCTACACATCTCTCATGACCATCCATACACACCATAGAGATGCTTTCTCTGCACATCATTGAGCAATCCCTACAAACCTCAGAAAGCCCTTTCTACACACTTCAGAGATCCCTGCTTTAAGTCTAATACAGTCCTCTTTCACACCTCAGTGTTTCCTCTTTATTCATCTCAGAAATCTCTTACTACTCACATTAGATAGAGGTATGTACATACCATAGTGAGCCCTTTCTAGTCACCACAGAGACCTTTCCCATAAACCTTAAATAGTCCTCATAACTCACCTTAGGGAATATTCCCTCTCACATCACAGAGCCCTCCTGTACACCTCATATAGCACTCCCACTCACTTTAGTGTCCCCTTCACACATCCATCAAAGGCCATGTCTACAGTCCTCAGAGTCTCTAGTACATATCTAAAATTCCACTTCCTACACAGTCTAAAACTTTACATTCTATACAGATGATGTCCTTTTACACCTCAATTATCCCTCCTTATTTAATTAAGGGCTTTCTCCCACTCAGGTAAACTGCCTTCTTTAAACCTCATGAAGACCTTCTATAGACTTAAAAGAACCCTCTCACATACAATTCAGAGAGGTCTTTCTGCAACATCTGTGTGACCTTCATACTCATTTCTAAGAACTCTCACTATTTACTGTGGCGGGCAGAACCCAGGGCCCAGGGTTATGCCATGTGCATCCAAAGATGGCGACTGGCAGAGAGCAAACAGCATTCTGATTATGCATGGAGAGAGGCAGAACACATTTACAATTGGCTGTATTATAATCAGTTCAGCTGCCTAGTGCTTGGACAGATATACTATACATGTATGCTCCAGCAAGTGATTGCTTGACCTTTAACAGTATTGGATGGACATATCTGGTTACAATGCTTATGCATGAGACTGCTTATATATTGAGGGTGATATTTGAATAAACAGGGAAGCTGCTTGATGAACCTTTGAAATACATGTCTTCTGTCCCACTGGTTGGGCCGTAAGTGGGAGAAGCACTGGTTTTAGGGAAGCAAAAAGAGCAAGAAGCCACGCCAAATCGCTTGGAGCAAGCCAGGCAAAGAAGCCACGCCAAACCACTTGGAGCAAGCCAGGCAAAGAAGCCGTGGTTTTTCTCCATAAGCAGAGCCCCTTGAAGCAGCCCGTCAGCAAACAGCAGTGGCTTTCGATAATTTACCTCAGATGTTCCCCTACACAACTCACTGAGCAATTCATACATATCTCAGTGCACCCTACATATAAACCTTAATGAGAAATTCCTAATAACCTTAAGGAGCCCAACCACACATGTTAAGGAGTGCTGTGACACACTTTATAGAGCCCTCCTACAAATGCTAAGTACTTCCCTACACTGTTCAGATTCCACTCCCTAAAACCTCAGAGAGCCCTCCCTACACACCTCAGTACACATCTCAGAAAGCCCTCTCTACTCACCTCAAGACCAATCTATGTACACCTAATAAAGAAATCCCTTCACACCTCAGGAAGTTCTCAATCTACTCCTTTGAATGCCCTTCTGACACACCTCAGCCCATGCTTCTCAAATCAGAAAGCCTTCCTACATACCTCAAAGATACTTGCCTACACAACTCAGGTAAAACTCTCTACTCACAAGTACACCTGATCGTTTAAACACCTCAAAGAGCTGTAGAGAACACAACACAGTTTATTGTCCTCCACAACTCTTTGAGCAATTCCTAAACACCTGGAATTGCCCACTCAATAAACACCAGCAAGGTATTCACAATCTCAGAAAGCCTTCCATACAAACCTAAAAATGTCCTTCCCATAAAACATAGACAAGACATACTACATATCTCAGATACCGCTCACTATTTACCACATATACCTCCCTGCCCACAACCAAAAGACTTACTGACACAGAGCAGAAAGCCCTTGTGAAGCTCCTATGAGTGCCCTCCCTATGCACCTCAGAAATTCCTTCTTCTCTCTTCCAAGAATCCTCCCATTAAGCCAGAGTATAATCTCTCTAATAATCTCATGACTCTTCAGGGGCTCTTTCTACCAATCTGACATGGCACTCTCAATTACTCACAACAACCTCCTACACAACTCATAGGTTTCTCCTGTACACCTCATAGAGACAACCTTAAACATCTCAGAGAACCTAGCCTACAAAACTCACAGTGCACACCCTACTCATCTCAGAGAGTTCTACCTACATGTCATAGAGGGCCCTCCATTCAATGTCTATGTGTCTTCTCTATGCATCTCAGAGAGTGGTCACCACTCACCTCCGAAGTCTCTCATTACACAACTCACTTAGCCCTTTCTTTTCACTTTATAGCACCCTCCATATATACCTAAGTGAACTCTCACTAATAACAAAAGTGGCCCTCCCACACAGCAAGAATCCTTTTGACACACCTCAAATACCCCACCTACACAGATCATAAACAGCTAAACAGCTCAGAGGTTCATCCCTACAAACCTCAGAAATCTCTCACTACATGCCCCAGAAGCCCTCATGACTCATCCATAAACACAGTCCATGAACACCTCAGAAAAATGTACTGATCCAACTCAGTGAGTTTTATTCTACTACATTTCCAGTTCTCATAGATACCAGAGTGCCATTCTCATTTCAGAGAACACACACTACACCTCAGAAACCACATTTTACTCACCACAGAGTCCTTCCTTGTACACAACAAAGTCCTCCTTACCATATTTAGCACTCACTCCTACTCACCTCATAAAGTGGTGAGAACTCTCAGTACACACCACACACAGCCTCTCTACACACCTCAGATAACCTTTTTATCACACTTGAGGGAGTCCTGTTTCACACCTGAGACCTCTCATTTCATATCTCAGTGTGTCCTCCCTACTTATCCTTTCTATGCACCTGGGATTGCCCACCCAAGAACCATCCCTACACACCTCAGACAGCCATTTCTACACACCATAATTTCACATCTCTATACATCACAAAAATCCTCCTACTCAAATAAAGATTCTTTTCTGAACACCTCAGAGAGCTCTCTGTACACACCTCAGTGAGCCAAAAGTCCATATACACTTCAAACTTTCCTCCCTACACAAGACAAAGAATCTACACTATAAATATCAAACAGTTCTCCCTACTCATCTTAGATACTCCTTTCTACAAACCTTATAAAGTCTTCTATACACAGCTTAGAAAGTTCTTCTACATGCCTCAGAGCCTTCTCTTCACACTTCACTGGGCCCTATTACACACCTCAGAGTTCTTCTTTCACATCTTTATATAACTTCACTACTCGACTCACAAAACTCTCACCACACACCTCAGAAGTTCCTCTGTACACAACTAAATGAGTCTTTTCTATCCACCTCAGAGTACCCTCCTCACATCTCAGCAAGCCTTACCTACTCACCTCAGTGTGCACCTCCACACTTCCAAGAGCCCTCTTCACAACACATGGCACCTTCCTACCCGACTCATATAGCCTTCTCTACATAGTTCATGGGACCATCCATAAAAACCTGAGTGCCCATCTTATACTACTCACCTCAAGGGCAGTCTCCACCTCAGAGATCTGTTTGTGCAAATCACAATGATTACTTACTGCACAACTCTGAGAGCCTTTTCTACTTATTACAGAGGCCTTCTCTATACACATCAGTCATTCTTACTTCCATAAGAAAGTACTGTGGCTCATGTCACAGAGCCCTCATACATACCTCATTTAGCCCTCCTGCATGTCTGCAAGTGACCTCTGTTCACCCTTCCGAGCATGCATATTGCATATCTCAAAGTCACCTCCCTATACAACTTAGAAAGCCCTCCTTCTTCACATCAAAAACCCTTCTTATGCATCTCAAAGTGCAATCCAAACACAACTTAGAGATGTTGCCTCCATACCTCTTTAAGCAATCTCTCAACACCTCAGAAATCCCTCCCTATACACTTCTGAGTCCTACCTAAAAATCTCAGATATAAAACCTATATAATAATCATACTGTGCTAGCTCTGGGTCACTGTTTCTCCAGTAGAGGTGAAGCCAGAATTGGGGACAAGCAGTTAGTGTAGAAATAGAGGATTGGGTCAGATGGAGGAAATGGAGGCCATGAAAACCATGTACCTCTGGAAGTTGCAGACTGCCCTGGGAGAATGGAATGTCAAGGATCTCCAGAGGCCACTAATTACCAAATTTACCTGCACCTGTCAGGGAATACACATAGGGGGTTGCTAATTAATGCCCCCTGGGCTCTTCTCGGGCTGAATCACTTTGGCTCTCCCCATGCCCACTCACTTCTTTATGCTTCTCACCTGCAAAACTGGGCCTAGTCATGTAGGCAGGAAGGAAAGAGATAAGGGGCAAAAAACAGGACAATAAAACCTATAAAAAGGACAAGATTTGCTCATCCTAAGGATTCGGCTTTTGGGTACCCTTCTTCCACCTGGGATAAGACTGCTTTTACTTTTCTTTAATAAAACTTCTTACTTTCTACCCTTTGCTTGCTGGGACATGCTTCTCTGGCATTATACTTCAACACCTGAGGAAGCAGAACTCATCATCAGTGAATGGCAGTATCAGAGGTTGTGTGCCCCCTGGTCCCAGCTTTCTATTTGTAAAGGTTTGTGTGTCCTTGTTAATCCCCCATTTTCCCTTGACAGTATTTAGGGTTCATCCAATGGATTGCAGCATTTTGTGCCAAATATAAACTGGGAAGAGGGGAACTTCAAGAATTAGATGAGGTGATTTTCCTGAGTATGTATGTCAGATAAAGAAAGGTAATGATTGCAAGGATAGAGCTGGGTGTAAATCATGGGACATGGCGTTCCCAAATATAGGAACCTATATATACCCATACTCAGAGTAAAGATTAAAGTATGAGGAATACAAAAATGCGTGGGGCCTTCAGAAAAGACATAAACTATAGTACCATACTTTATGAGATTCATTTTAAAAAAGAAAACGTGGTTAAAATACTCTATTCATGAGTTTTTTTCTCTCTAGCTCAAAACAGCAGCTTTCTTTATTTCTGAGCTTCTACCAGATGTTTATGAATCCTAGACTTGCATTTAAAATGTAAACTGGAGGGGCTGGGTAGATAGCTCAGTTGGTAGAGTGCTTGCCTTATAAGCACAAAGCCCTGAGTTCAATCCCCAGCACCAAAAAAAAAAAAAAAAAAAAAATGTAAACTGGAGAGGCAATTATTCAAACTCTGAGAACACAAAAAATATCACATTTAAATTCCAGTTACTGTGGGATGTAAACAGTTAGCAATGTTATCTGCACTCATATTCTACCACCCTTGTTTCTTAACAAATTCCTCCAAAAACACTATAGCACATTGAGAAAAATTAAATCATCTCATATATACAAGTCTTCTTTACTTTTAAAATATTTACTTGAGGATTTCAAGACTTTCATATTATTTAAATGTCAGTATTGACTCTAATCTGACTCAAAAAATGCACTCTGAACTGATAGAGATGTTCTACATGCTCTTCTAGTAATTAGGACTGTGTTATTTTAGAACTCCTGCTTTTAAAATGTCATATTTTAAAACTAATGGTTTTGTAGTACATTCACATTTGGTCTTGCACACCTCAATTAATATATATGTTTTCTGATCAGTCTTATTTTATCTAATTATAGAGATAAATCTATATCATCTTTGTTTAGAGATCAATTTTTCAAGAATGCAATAGAAACTATCTCAATAGAATCCTAAGAAGGAGATAGGTGAAGAGATATTGGAAAAATCTCCAAAAGTCATCAAGGACAAGTGGCCATCTGAACATTTGATTTTAGTGTCCAACATGGCTGTCAGACTTTACACCTAGCATTTCCTACTCTACAGGCCTCATCTATATTTAGGTCATAATGTAAATCTGATTAAATCTATTTTAGTTTTAAACAGGTTAAATCCAATATAGGGTTTAATAAATGTCACCTTCAACTTGTGAAGATCTTCCTACAAAAAGCTACAAGATCTGTTTCCTGCATGTTTTCTGTATGTGTGCACATATGTGTTTTGTATTGTTTTGTCTACATATGTGTTTGTTTCTATATATCATGTCCATGGTATCAGTGCTGGCATATTGAAAAACGTATGCTCAGGAAATGGACCCAAATGCATTTTAGTTCAAGTGACTTAAAAAAGAAGTTCAATTTAAATTAGGTATACAACTAAGAGAAAGATGGCTTTGAAGTTACTAAGTCAGAGGTTTTTCTAGGTTGTAAGACAATAAAGGGTTGGATTACATAAGATGTCTAGAATTAATATCTATTACTTCAAGAATTCCTTTTTCAACAAGGAAAACATGGCTAATACTGTTATCTACACTTGACTGATTTCCTGATTTTAACAATTAAAAATGAGTAACTATAAATGTATTTGTTACAGGGTACATCTGATAAATTTGCAAAATTAAAAAGCTAAAACATCAACTGCTAAATATAAAATCAAATACTCTTAACTTCTTAAATTTCATTTGATAATAACTTATAATAAAAGAGACAAAAATGAAGTCTGAGAGGTTACAAAATTACCACCCCAGTATGAAATGGGACTATTCTGGGACTAAATGATTTCTTCATATTGCATGATATCCAGAATTTTGTAGTTCAATGTGCACACAATTTTTACCTAAAGTAGGAATTGTGGTGGTGACATAAGAGTTGCTGATCAGTACTCAACAACAAAGGGTGCCAGAATCCATTAGCAAAGTGTACTGTCAACACATCTAGAAACACATGAGTTAATTGTTTCCTCTATTAGACTGGAGGCGTCAAGAGCAGGATCTTCTTTTGATACAGAATGACCAGTCTGCTGAGTGCACAGATGCTACTATTAATATATATTGATGGATCTTTGACAGTTTAATGCAAGAACACAGAAAAGGACTTGAAGGTTTTTTTCAGGTTCTGCTTCCAGAAGTTTGGCTGTACACACGTGGGGGGAAGTGACCAGACCTAGACCCTATGTAATAGAGATTTGAGTGTCTTGGAAAACTTGTTTTGAGCCTGGGCAGAACCAATTCCTCTCATGTGTATCCAGTACCAACCATCTTTTTCATCTCCTGTGTGGGAGCAGTATGTGATTCCATGTCCTTGTGACAGTGTTTTGCAGCAGGTATTGAGAGAACAGGGTCAAAATTGATACACTCAACTCTTCTAGTGACCTTATCCTCACACATTTGGGGCTGGGTCTTAACAACCAGGTGTCAAGATTGTAAAGTCTTTGCAGGTTTCAGCTGATAATCACTCAGCTCTCACAACCCTTGGTGTGTTGGCTGACATGTGGTCCAATGAGATATGAAGACACACTCTTTACTGAGGACTTAATGGCACACTTATTCTCCAGAATTTACAAAGTGAAGGGGAAGATGCACTGACAACTATGCATCAGGCAGGCATTTACGTGATACCCTTAACAAAGTAAGGGTATTACATTTTTTATGGTCTGAATGCTTATATATTCCCCAAATTTTTTATCTTTAAATTATAAATCCCCAAGATGATGATAAGAATTGGAGCCTTGGAGGTTATTAAGTAACGGGAGTTGAGCCACAGGAATGGAATTATCATCCTATTCAAAAAAAAAAAAAAAAACCAACAAACAGACCTCTCAACTTCTCCTGGAAGGAAACAGTCAGTCAGTGCAGTACCTTACTCAGATTAATCTGATGTAATAAATTATAGTATAATAGGTGGCTTATAAGCCACACTCATTTTTCACTGTGGAAGATCAAGACACCAGGAGATTCAATGTCTGATAAGAACATTCTTAATGGATGGGAGCTTCTGGTTGTGTCCTCACAAGGTGGAAGGGGCCAGCTAAACTTTTGCATCTATTTATAAGGGCACAAATTCCACTGATGAATGTTATTGCCTCATGAACTCATCACCATGCCAAGGACCCGCTTCCTCATACCATCACCTTTATCAGGAGAATTTCAACCTAAGTACTTCACACAAACTTCAGATTAGAACACAAAGCTTCAGATTAGAGCTCCCTATAAGGAAGCAGATCCTCACAACTCAATAAACATGCTGGGGCCTTTTTCTTGGACATGTTACCTTTGAGAAGTACACAATCTAAATTCTGCTGCTCCTAAGACATAGTTTCTGGTATTTCACTATAGCAGATGAAACAGACCAAACTACATTTCAAATGAGAATTCTGTCCATTCAAATTTCTCCACCCATATGAATACTTCTCTCAGTTTCAACAGGTTATGGACTCTCTGAGCATTGCTCTCTGTGTGCACCTATGTACATGCACAAACAATTGCAAGGAGCTTATGGAAGCTCACTAAGGCCCATCATCACATCCTTCCTTTGTACACATCAAATTTGAAAACCATCCACAGGACCCTATCCCTACAAGTAAATGGTCATTTAGGCCCAAACTTTCAGAGCTGGTCCTCTTTGAGTCACCTCTTTAAGACAGGATTGCAGCCTGCTTCTCACCTTTACTCTATTCTCAGCTATCTCCTCCTCAGGGACCCTGCCAAACCCCTGGTTATAGATGGGAGCCCATTGCCTACACCTCCTTTTCCTGTTGTAAGACCCGATTTTTTTTCCATGCTCACATATGCATTTGCTCATCTGTTCCCACAACTAGAATAAAGCTGCCATTTGTTTGCTACATGATCTTGAGCAAATTAACATCTACATGGCTCAGCATCCTTGCCCTGCAAAGTGGGTGTGAATATAGCTACTGCTCATAGGTTTCCTGCTGCTAGTGAAGAGAGCTGGGATAAAAGTCCCAAACTCATTAGGCCAGTACATGCTCATCAATGGCTTCTGTTCTCATAAAGTGTAACCATTATTAACTGTAAATTACACTTCAAAACATGGTAAAATTGGATCCTGGAAAATAAAATCATTTTACAAATTTTATTAGGCAAGCAAACCCAGATTTTTTCTGACTCCAAATTTTCTGCCCCCAACCAGATTTCAGGGTCAGAACAGTAGAAGTGATATGGGAAGAGCTGGCCACTCTAATGCTGCTAAATAGAGTATCATGAATGAACACAAGGGAAAGAAATGTGGGAAGAAACTGAGTTCTATACTTAACACCTGGAGGATGCTGAGATTTTACCTTCAGACTGGCTCCATTGTATAAGGAACAAAACTGTAATGAAACTCAGCCAGAGAGACAGGTTAGTAGTCGACACAGAAAATGAAGGGCATTCTGGAGGTTACCAGGCTGGTTGGTGGTTGTAAAAGCAATCAAAGCCACAAATCGGAGAGCCCCACATGCTTCACATCATACCTCTTGTTCCCTGGGTCTTAGTACCCTAGTTCCCTCAACAGCAGGCTAGGCTGAATATGGGAACTCCTGTGTGCTGGCAGGTAACATTTTCAGGAAATAGCATCTATATATCTCTTCACAAGTGTAGTCATTCTACTCAGCCATAAAGAAGAATGAAATTATGTCATTTGTGGGAAATTAATGAGCCTGGAAAACTTCATGCTAATTAAAATAATCCAGAATAATAAAGTCATGTTTCTAGTTTTTTTTTCTCTCCTACATGAAATCTAGGAAGAAAAATGGAATAAATAAAAGAATGGAGATCTCACCAAAACAGAAGAAAGGTGGAGTAGAGGTTCCTGGGAGAGAGGATGAGATGGAAAAGTCAGGCAGTGAGAAATGAGACTGATCAAATGATGTTATGCACATTCATGGATATGTCACAGTGAACACACTATTAAGATTATTATAATGGGACTCCCTCCTGGAAAGGGTCATGGTGCGCCTGCACCCAGGTGGTGGGGCACTGTCAACCCAGCCTTTTCCTGGAGTTTGTATCTTTTTCCCCACTGCAGCTCCCTGGCCAGCATTTGCACAGAGAAGTGGGCACTGAGACTGTCCAAAGTCACAGGGAAAGTGGTGAAAAATTTACTGTCACCATTGCCAGAGTGATTTATGGCTTTGTTATTTTCTTAAGCTCCCAGTTTGGCTTCAATTATGAATTTGAGATACTAATATGCCAAGAGTCACACAGCTAGACCCAAGTTTCTGCTCAGAAGGATTTGGGAATTATGAGGCAATTATTAATGCCCCCAATCCAACTTTCTGGAACTTAGTGGAAATCAGGAAGATGGAGCAATGGTGATATTTCTGAACTCTAAATGAAAATCAACAACCCAATGTCAGAGCTGTAGACTATGGAGTCTGAAGTGAAGAAATAATAACTGTGTTAAATTCTTACTCCCACAGATTTGCTATTTGCTCTGGGAACAGTGTCCTTATCTGTAAAAGGATATGGATAATGATGGTTATTGAATGCTTGTTATGTATAAAACTGTCCTGGGTAGTACTGTTATTGTTGTCCTTGCTTAAAAAATGAGAATACTGGGGTTTAAGTAACTTGCCCAAGATCACTAATAGATAATAGAGCTAGAATTTGAACTCAAACGTATTGACTGATTCCATTCTGCTGCCTCTTGACTGTTGCATTAGCTGGGGTAATAAAATGTAAAGCACATAATGCAAAAGAATGATAAGAACATAATGTTAGCTGCTGGTATAATTTTTGTAAATGCCTGTTCAAATAGTATTTCAAGGATTAGAAACTATACAAGTAAATAAAAGCAATGCCTTTAAAGCTCAAATTCCATGATACCCACAATTAGAAATTAATTAAAAAATTTAAGTGCTTACCTGTTATAGACCAGGGAGGAGCAAACATTTTCTGCTTTCTAGTGTTAGGAGGTAGCCAATGGACAAATTAAATAAGTAAAACATAATACAATGCCAGATAACTCATAATATGGGAAAATATTTTAGCAAGGGGGAGCCAGGTGTAATGGGTATGTCTGTAATCCCAGAGACTCCAGAGGCTGAGACAGGAGGATTGCAAGGTCTAGGTCAGCCTGGTCAACTTAGGAGCCCCTGTCTCAAAATAAAATTTAAAAGAGGACTGGAGAATGTATCTCAGTGGTGGAACCCCCTTGGGTTAAATTCATAGACTGCAAAAATAAAAGAAAATAAACCAAAGGGAAAGATAATAAGGAGTGGAAGGAGGTTCTTCTAATAGGCTCCTTGTCATCCCTTATTACTCATTCATTAGCATTCACAGTGAAGTGAAAATCTTGTCCCTGGTCACCATGAGATTTTAAGCTCCAGAAAGCAGAAACTATCTCTTCAGTGTTCATTATATTTCACACTCCCTTCACACAGACTTCTGTAAAACATATTTGTTCAAAAAGCAATCTGTCATCACTGATAAAGATAATTTGAAATTTTATTCTGCCCCTTTCCTTGAATAAATGATATAATATTTTAAAAGAAATTATAACACACAATAAAACTGATTTTTGGCACCAGGGATTGAAATTGGGCATACTCCACTACTGAGCCTTATCCCTATCCTTTTTTGTATTTATTTTGAGACAGGATGTTAAATTGCTCAGTGCTTTGTCAACAGAGGTACTGATGGGTGTCCACCAATAAAGCAAAAATACAAAGGCTTGTTTTTCCCTGACTTATGGAGCACTCACTGTGCACCAAGTACTCACTATTTAAATAATGTAATTCCTATAATAGTCATTTAAATATCATAATCATCTTGGGAATAAAATGGCATCAGCCCCATGTTACAAATGAATAAACAGAGGCTCTGAGAGGTCAAAAAACTTTTCAAAATCCTATAAATATATAAAAGCCAGAATTCAAATGCATGCTGATCCGCTCCAGACCTTGGTCCATTAACATTTATTGTAGTGGGGCTGGGGATATAGCTAGGTTGGTAGAGTGCTTGCATTGCAAGCACAAGGCCCTGGGTTCAAACCCCAGCACTTCAAAAAAAAGAAAAAAAAAGGGAAATGAAAACATTTATTGTAGACTAGTCACTACATCTGAGAATTTCCAGGAAAGCTTTGATAATCCAATACCTGAGATTTACTTCCCAGAAATTCTTGTTTAACTGGTTGAAGTCACAGCTCAGGTATCAGTATACTGGTGCCTAATCTTCAAAATTAGACAGGGAGTCAGTTTTCTTTCTATTGAAAATCAGGGAAACTAAGACAAAGAAAGACTGAACTCACTTTCCCAAAATTACACAGTAAGTTCACAGTTCAACAAAGGTGTATGTCTATACTTCTATGCCTCTTCAAAGAGCTCTGTGTTGCTCCACACAAAACAGACTCCAAAAAGTTTGGGGGCAAGCTATCCCCTTTGTCACACTCATCTCAGAAGCTCCCATGGAATGAGTGCATATGTAGGACAGTTTTTATGGTGGCACCTTGATGATCAATTGGTCATATCATTAAACAGAGTAGGGCAAAACCATGGTCACCGAAGGCAGAGGTTTAACTGACCCAGGACTGGGCTGCCTGTGGTGAAAAACATTCCCATAGTGTATGAAATCCTGGTGTGCTTCCTCCCCAGATGAGTTTTCCCTAATTGCACATACTTTGAAATACCTTTTTAACTACTTGTGCTCTTTTTCTATTTTCTATTTTCCTCTAACATGGCTTTGGAAATCTCATGCTTTGGTATTTGTTGTAATTTTCTTCTGTAGTTTGCAAACCACCCCAGGCCAAACCATGTGGAATTTTAACCTGTGTATATTAGAGTTTCCATTTTATATATTTCCATTTAATTTATATTTCTGATTCTCTCTAGAAATAACCAATTTTTCGATTGCTGTCATAACTGTATTAACCCTTCACATATTGATTATGGCTGTGATAAGAAACTATCTTCTAATATCACTGGGTCTACCTGAAGTGGTTACACTTTATTTTGACTCCAGGTCACAGGGCTCCATTTCAACTTGTCTTTAAATATTTTTAATTGTTCTAATTAGTTGTACCTACACAGTAATATGTATTTATAAATTTTGATAAATTATACATAGATGGAGTATAGTTTCACATTTTTTATTGTGCATATTATAGTAACACATCAATCATGCAGTCATATATGTACATGAGGTAATGATATCTGTTTCACTCTATTATCCTTCCTACCTCCATACCACCTCCCCTCCCTTTACTTCCCTCTACCTAATATAAAGTAACTATTATGCATTATATAAATTCATATAGTGCAGAGGAGACTGAGACCAATTTTACCTGGTTCCTTTCAGAGAAATTGCACACCTCCTCCATCTCCATTACTGAGAATAATGGCTGCTTGTTCAGGTTCCTTAGAGCAGACTCACAGTTCAGGTCCACCTCAGCTTTGACTATGTTTAACCTGTCTCTTATCTCCTCAGCCTGTGACCTTCAGTTCTGCTTGTATTTTATTATTTTTATTTAATTTAAGATTGATTTTAATATTTTATTCAGAGCTTGAATTACAAAACTGCCAGTTTGGTAATGAAGACATGCAGAAACAACAGTACCCAGATACCAGGTTCTCCATGTAGGAAAAGCTAGGAAATAGGGACCCATCACAAACCATAGGGAGAGGACCCTCAGAGTCACTGGAAAACCATGGAAGTTGTCAGTAATCCCTCACCCCATAGTAGAGGTATTGTATATTTTGGAAAGAGTTTCAACTAGTTTAATCTTAGGATCAAAATTAGAGTAACTGGAGTTGTCAACATGATTGGGACATGATTCAAATCATGATAACACTCTAAATTAGTCCAGGGTAGTTTGAAAATGTTTGGAGTCTATTTCTCCCATGTTTGACATTATCTACCAGGGAATAATTAAAAGTAAGAGAATGGTAACATGTTCCAATGGGGAAGCCACAGTTCTGTGTTCTCCAGTGAGATCTTATCACATTTCCACAGACATAAAAAATTCAAACGTGAATAAAAAAGTCTTAAAATCAACCTGTTCTTAAAACTTGCAACTCTTTGGACTCTCTCAGCTGCAAGGTGTTTTCTCATGACTCAATCAATTAGGTAAATGCCTTTGTGTCCTCATATGAAGTATCAGGGTGTAGTTGGGACCAAGAAAAGTTGTGGAAGGAGGGAATTTGAACTTACTAGTGAAGTTTCAAGTTGCTATAGAGGAGACTTCAGCTCCAAAAGTCTTACTCAGCCAAGAAAAATGTGTTCTCTATGACAAAATGAAGATAATTTCTTCTATGAATACTTGCTCCTTTAATTTAGATTATTCTTAATTTATTCAATTTTTTCATAAGAAAGTCAATTAATTTTAGTTTTCCTTTTTTCTGACTTTCAGCCAGACAAATTACATATGGTATGTCATCTAGAGATTTTAAACTTTACATACTGGTATATGTATTATCATGTAAGCCATAAGTTATAATTTAACAATTTTATTACTTATAATTTTCCTCCTGTCATCTTACTGAATCAAACAGAATTATTACTGATGTAAGCAACTGCTTCAGTTGAGTCATTGTTAGTTCTGATATCTTTAAAAGAAAATTATATTCTGTGCACAAAACTTCATTTTATAGAGGGAAATCTCACATTGCTATGAACTACCTACTTCCATTTTCTCATGAATTCTTTGGCTGCAAAATATCTTCACCAATTAAAATTTCCATTACCAGACACTCAATTAGAAAATGCCAAATGAGAGGTCCATGATAAGAAATGTTGGAAATACTTTAAATAAATTTAAAAATCAAATTAACAAGCTGATAATTTGCCATCCTAATTTCAAAACACCAGGAATGTAATTCTTCAGAGTCTGTGGGAGGATATTTGTGCTCATTATTCTTCAATGTTTTAATCAGTAAAAATATACCCTTTACAATTTCTGTCACAATCTAATTTTGTTTAGAGAAACTTTTAAACCACTCGAATTGCATCCTTTCCTGCTCACTGTACCTAACTTTCAGATTTTTTTCCCAAACTCAATCTTTCATATCTTTAATATGAACACATAAATGTGAACCAATCTTCTTTTCTTTCAACTAAGACACAAAGAACAGATGAAATAGGAAAGCCAAACCTGTTGAACAAGGAAGCAGGACTTGAATTTTAAATAGTAAATCAATCAGTGAAACATACTCTCCTGCAAGTCTGCTTGGGTTTCCAAGTAATGGCAACTTGTGGTCTGCAAAGAAGCATCTTTGAGATTTCTTGTTCTTTACTTTAAAACAACACTTTCTCAGGTTATGGTTCACTGGCAGAGCTCTTGCTTAGCACTTGGAAGGCCCTGGATTCCATCCTCAGTACCATATAAAAATAAAGAAATAAATAAAATAAAGGTAACGTGCCCATCCACAAAAAAAAAAAAAAAATTAAAAAGAAAGAACACTTTCTGTTCTAGTGTATTTTATCAAGAGAAATTTAAAATAGCTGTAACATAAATATTATAGCCCTGCATGTGAACCCTTAGCTATATTGTACATCCCTAAAGATTTACAAAAGTAACCAATAATACTCACCTCTATTTCTCACACAGAGTTGCCATTCATTTGCCCAAATATTGTTCAGGGTTTTGCTAATCATGCTGCTGGATTTCACGTATTTCATGAAAGATGTGCCCACAGAACTGACATCTGCTGGGTGATGTTTTTGCCTTTCCTCAAGTGCTAGACATTGCTCCCTACTGCTCTTCATAGATTTTCAGGCCAAGCAGTGCCACAAGGTAGAGGGTGCTGCCTTTATGATCCTCATTCCCAAGCACATTTTTTGAAGCGGGAACAATATCACCTCCCAGATCCCCTTTGCATTTTTCCATTAGTGGATATGAGGGAGGATGTGAGAATTAGCAAAAGTTTTGAAGCTGAGCCTTGTGATAATGACAATTCAAAGTACATAAGGATGTACATTCATACTTAGTGGTGAGTAATTTATCAGACTTACCTGCCATCTCATTCCTAAGACAGAGCAGACTGATGCTCACACAACAGATGAGAGAACAGATATATGCTCCCTTCATTCTTTCATCCTGCAATTTGCCCACCCAGAAGGTCCCAATAATCCAACTTGCAATGGGATCTACAGAGTAGTGTCCTCTTCCTGTAATACTTTCTAGTTCTGGCCTAACCTCCAGCTCATGTACACTGCCTGAGCAGTCAACGACATTTTAAGGAATATGTATATTGATGCACATTTCATTCAGTTCCCCATGATTTTATGATGGCAGGATGGCACAATATCTAACATGATCCAGATAATCAGGGAAGTCTTAACTATGAGGAACCCCCAGTCATCACGATAACCTCTAGGAAACCAATTACTTTTTTTACATTTTCCTTTTTTATGAGTAATCTGTTTTTCCATCTGCTTACTTGGTCCCTCCTTCTTCTTAATGATGGGTTTTTCAAATGTGAACCATTTTATAAATTTATGCTAGATTCACTGTTATTTATATGTTCTTTTACACAGAATGTCTAGTCTTAGGGCAGCTTAATTTCTCCAGTGAGTTAAGAAAATTATTAGTGCCTGATACAGTAGGGCATTCAGGAACCAAGCTGGAGTCATCATTCCTCAGACCATTTAGTGAGAAGTGTTTCTCACACAACCCCACTAATTTCAGAGAGATTTGTTCTGCTCTCTCATTTCCTAAACTGTGTTGTGCCAGGCATAATCACAATGGGGAACATCTGGGAAGTGATGAGCCACAGGATTCTCTTAGCTTGTCTTGATGAATGGTTCCCATTCCACAGGATGCATTCTAATGACAATGATACATCAGCATGGACAAAACTACAGACATTTCTTTACCAAAATTCTATATTTACATAAATTTAATCATATATTGTTGATGTGTATTATGTATTGATATGATGTGGCTTAAAGATGGAGATACCAGTATGCATAGAAAAGTATTTTTCTGTGGTTTCTCATGGCACCACATAAAGGAAGATTAGGTATACTTAAGATTACATCAAAATGTGTCACTTTCTTTTATGGATATATCAAAAAAAAAGTCTAAGCTTTTCATGTTATTCATACATAAATACACTGTCAGAAAACAATTCTCCAATGGTTTTAAGGCAGTGAACAAACAAATCCATGAATTCCTGAGTATAATTGCAAATTCATGGCATGTGTATAGTAAACTTGTAATTTCTCCTGTTTGTATGTCTGCAAATTTCTCAGTCACACTGAACTTAATGTAATCCAGAGGCATTGAGACACTGATCATTAAAACCTGTCATTCAATGATTTGTTTTTGTAAGACTCAAGTGTTTAAAATGAATTGAAGCAGATTCTGTATATTCCAGAATAATATGATAGAATGAAATTTTTGTTTGTTTCAAAAACACATTTCTCCTTGTTAAGAGAAGGCAATTTTAAACTCTTCTTTTTCTTTTTTTTTTTATGGTACCAGTGTTTGATGCCAAGTTGCTCAATGACAGAACCACACTCCCAACTTTCTTATTTTATTTTTTTTGAGACACAGATTCTATACATTCTTTAGGGTCTTGCTAAGCTATGGAGGCTTGATTTGAACAAGCAATATTGCTGTCTGAGAATCCTCAGGAAGTTCAATTACAGGCATTTGCCAATTTACCTGGCCTAATAAAATTTTCAAAGTTTATTTATTACATGCTAATATGGACCCACTTAATTTATACTATAAAAATACACATTAAAAATTTAAAATACATTAAATATATTTTTAAGAATTAACATATGCCATTTATTTGTTCTTGGATATCATGAAATAAGACAAGTGCATCCTAGTGATCAAATGTGACCCATAAAAGTTTGGACACATATGGAAATTTGATTTATATCTTTCTATTATTTTTTCTGGATTATCACAGGAGATGACACCAAAACACTGAATGATTAAATGAAGAAATTTGTGTTAATTTACCTGGTCATTACTTGTGGAAAAGATTGTCTTATCCTAGTGGTGGAAGAGAGTTTTCATTTTCCACAAATACTGGATGTTGACATTCATGTGTTGAAGCTAAAAATGTTGATCACAGAGAAGCCAAAACCAGAATATCTTCTGAGACCTAATAAATGAGATAGATAATGAATAATGAGTGCCAAAACAGTTAAGAGGGAAAAGCAACTCAGGTTTTATAGCACAATAGGGTGATTTCAGTCTATAATGATTATGTATACAATTCAAACTAACCAGAGATGACTTTGCAGGTGTCAACATAAAAATGATAATATTTGAGAAGATTAAAATTATCCTAATATTATCACTATACACTGAATACATATGTTGAATTATAATGCTGGGTCCCATATCCAAGTACAAATAGTAGTTTTGAAATAAAAATTAAATAAAAATCAACAGTTCATTGTTTTAAGCAAGTATTTACATCACTGTAAATTTTTAAAGGGTATCCCATGTTCATGAATGTGTAAGTTTTCTCATTTCTTTTCATATTATGCCATATAGATCTACATGTTCTAAAGATTTGGAAATGATTTAGTCTCAAACATAATTTTCTGTTGAAAGTTATTTTTAGTATTTGGTTGTAACTAGTTTTAAAATACCTACCCACTATTTTAGATATTTGAATTGAAGCACAGACATGTGTTGTATAGGAAATATTCCATAGGTAGTTCAATATTAAATTTTATGTAGCAGATATATGCTTGTGAACAAGAAAATTGTTTACTCCATGAGATGAAAATAAGGATTCTTTGAAGGTCCATTTCTCAGTCTTGAGTAAAATGATTTTCTTTGAGTGAAATCTTGCAATGCAATAACTCTGAGTCTAGTTTAACTGTAACTTTAATTGCAACCCCAATTCCAGATAACTTAGTAAAAAACATTAGAATCATTCTTACTAATATTTGATAACTGCTTTTGCCTCACTTTGGACAGTTATTGTACCGATTATAATACTAGGTATATAAAATGGATATTGTGGGTATTTAAAAACAATTAAAAAACACCAAATATCTTGCTAAAATGTTTTAATATTATAAAAAATTTTGAGGCAACAATAGATGTTGCCTCACAATCTCTGAAGGTACATGTATGATCAAATGGATAATTATAGCATAATGACCAATATTTCCTAAGGTCATTATATGTCATAAACACTACCATATTTGGTACATCATTTGTTTCATATATAATACCTCTAAAATACAGGTAATGCAACTGACTTTATTTTATAGATAATCAGAATTTGGCATCATAGACTGCTCAAAGTCACATTTGAACCCAATGGAAGACCACAGATGCAAATTCAAATTATGTGTCTTACAGGTAGCACCTCTCGATGTTGGCTCAGTTGATGAATAAAGGTATTATCTCTGATAATAAATCAGAATAAAGACAGCACTAAAATAATATATTCATGTATATAATTACTCCATTGTTATTGATTTCTTGTTAGGTAGAATTCTTCATGATTATGGAATCCTTGAAAGTAAATTCATCAATTTGTAGAGACTCCAATACGTACCTGGGTTTTCATCAAGTGGTACAGCACTTTCCTTGTATGCATGAGGCACTGGGTTCAATCCTCAGCACCAAATTAATAAATAAAACAAAGATATAGTGGCCATTTACAACTAAAAAATCCCAAAAATTTTTATAAAAGAGAAAAAAGATGAAAACAAATAATATACTAACCCACAAAACTTCAAAATGATATTATAATCAAGATCTGTTCTCAAAAATATATGGTAATTCTGAATGGATAGAAAAGCTGATGTACAGTGGAAACCCAGCAATAACTATATAATCCAGACATAATTTGGTAATAATGGGAAATGACATCTAGAGAATATCAAAGAGAAAGGAGCATTGACATGGGATTAAGGTGTGTTGGTATAAATCCATATTTCTTTATGATAAATGTATATTCTGTGATTTATGACACTGATACTATTTGAAATTAAAAGGTTTTTCTTCATTTTTTTCTAAGATATATGATATTCATTTCCCAAAACATTAAAAAGAACAACTATATGATTTTACTAGCATAAGAAGTGCATTTTTCTCTGAAGTCAGCCCTTGTATCTCAGTCAACACCATCCTTCTTCTTTATTATATTTTCACATTCTGTTTGCAGCACAGGCTCAAATCCACCAACCTGACCATTGATTTTTTGACCCTAATCCATCTATGAATGCAGATAATTTTGTGGTACACCAGTACAAAGATTTTGTGTCTTAGGACTTTTGGAATTATATCAAACAGAAATCATTTATATACTTTTACGGATTTTTGAGGGAATTTTCCATTTGTGCCACCTGCTTGCTGAGTGTCCTGCAGTCTATTACCTTAAGTCTCAGAAGCTTCTGCCTGGAAAAGTTCAACCATTAATCCCCACATCAGAACCTGTGTTCCCTCTTGCTTCTGTGGTTCTTCGACATGTCCTTGAGTGCTCCATTGTCATACTCTTTTACTTCCATTTGTAATGTGACCTTACATGGTCTTATATATAACAATAAATCTTTCATGATTTTATTGAGTTACTTTCTTGTTTTATTTTATTTTTTTTTTGTGGCAGTACTGGGGATCAAACTCAGGGTGATCGCAGAGTGCTGCGAGGCAAGAACTCTACCAGCTGAGCTATCTCCCCTGCCCTTGAGTTACTTTCTAATCATTTATTTTTCTCTGTTAAGCTTACTCTGGGATGTGTTTCTTATAGCACTCATGGCCCTTTCAAGTTGGTACTTTGTAGCTCTATTGTGCAGTCATAAAAGGCATGACAAGAAACCTTATTGCACCAGTCTGTTTCCAAAATCATCCCCTGTACAGAGAACCATCTGGACCATTCTTCTGCTGATGAGTTTCTTTGTATTCATGAAATGTTTGTACTACATCTTCTCTTCATCAAGAACTATGTGGATCAGTGACCTGGTTTGTCATTATATTCAGGTGATTGTGGCCAATCACTATGACACAACCTGTCCTTTGCTGCTGATCTTTACTGGAAAACAAATTAACTTCTTGAAATATTTTTTTGGGAAAAATAGTACATATTTAGCTAATAATGATGAATAAGTTTTCCTAAAATGTCAAAATGCTGGCTTCTGAATAACAAATCATGGCATAGAATATATGTTCTCTGGATTAAGTAAATTTGGAAATATGCACTTTTAAAAAATTTGTGTAGTTTGAAAACATGTGACTGTCATAGAAATGTCAATCCTGTAGCTTTTTGATATAACAAAAAGGTACACCATATCTGCTTGATATCAGCATATGATTCAATTAGATGGTTCTCATCTTCATGGTCTAGGATAGTCACTTTGAAACACATTGAAAGTGTACAGCCATTTATAATTTCTACAATGAGCTGTATTTTGTCCAATAAATATATCAATATTTATTGTCATGAACAGTGTACCCTATCCAACATCTGGCCTTTTATTTATCTGCTAAAAACAATTGAAATCAGGAACCCAAGTTATCATAAGTACACCAGTATTCAAACTAGAATTATTAAAATCAGCCCATGGTGGAAACAACTCAATATCCAAAAGCATATAAATGTATAAACTAAACATGGACAGGGCATACCATGGAATATTATTCAACCTGGATCAGAAAAATAAATGTCTGAGGAAGTACTTCTTGAACCTTGAAGACATTGTTTCAAGTAAATTTTCAGTCACAGAAAAAATACTGGTATTTTTGTTGTGGCTGTATGATAAAGTGATTGTCTTGTATGTGTGAGGAACTGGGTTGCATCCTCAGCATTAAACAAAAAGAAATAAAATGAAGGTATTGTGTCCATTTCCAAATACTTTTTTTTAAAAAGAAGCAATGTTGCTAGACTCTAAAGTAGAAGAGAAATCTGAAAGTAGAAACTTAAAGAGACAGAATATAGACTGGCTATTACCAGGGAAGAGGAAGGTAGTCATGGAGGATTGTGGAGCAGTAGCTCCACAGGGATAGTTTAGGAAGAAGAGCAAGTACTGGAGATGGATTATGATTGTTTTCAAAAATAGTATAAAGATGCTCACTGTCTCTTACCTGTCCTCATAAATAGCATCAAAATGGCAAATTTTCTGCTATGTAAAACTTACCCTAAAAAGAAGTTTCAATGACTTTCATTATGTAAAGTGAAATACTCCCAATACAGAAGGACAAACAACACATGTTCTCATTCATTTGGAGAACAGAACAGGATAATGGTCACCAGAGAACAGAAACAGCAGGGAGAAAACATATCAAAGAGTTCAGTGAGGAGCACCAAGAAGGGAGTGAAGGAATTCCTTCAGATACTTCTTTGACACAGTATGGTAACTATTGTTTAGAACAACCTAAAATGTGTTCCAAAATGAAATGTAAAACAAATAAAAATAATTAACAGTTGAAGTGATGGAGATATTTATTACTGTGATCTGATTAGTACAACATATATACATGTACTGAATTAACATAACGTAATACATAAAAGTGATCTTAAAAATCTACCTTTAAAAGGACTTTCCAGTGATCCTATAAATAGATGTGAAAAATATTCTCTTTTTTTATTAAAAATCATAAATTTACATAGGGCAATGTTGTTTGATGCATTCTGTTATTTTTCCCTTTCCCCCCACTCCTCCCACCACTCATTTCCCTCTATACAGCCCTTCCTTCTTCCATTCTTACCACCCTCCTTATCCCTAAACCTAAACCTAACCCTAACCCTAACGCTAAACCCTCCTACCCCCCATTATATATCCTCATCCACTTATCAGTGAGATCATTTGTCCTTTAGTTTTCTGAGATTGGTTTATCTCACTTAGCATGATATCCTCCAATTTCATCCATTGGCCTGAAAATGCCATAATTTTACCATTATTCATGGCAGAGTAATATTCCATTATATACATATAATGGAATATTGTATATATATATGCCACAGTTTCTTTATCCATTCATCAACTGAAGGGCATCTAGGTTACTTCCACAATCTAGCTATGGTGAATTGAGCAGCTATGAACTTTGATGTGCCTGTATCTCTGTAGTATGCTGATTTTAAGTCCTTTGGGTATAGGTCAAGGAGTGGGATAGCTGGGTCAAATGGTGGTTCCATTCCAAGCTTTCTGAGGAATCTCCATACTGCTTTCCAGACTGGCTACACTAATTTGCAACTCCACCAGCAATGTATGAGTGTACCTTTTCACACATCCTTGCCAACACCTATTGTTGCTTGTGTTCTTGATAATCGCCATTCTAATTGGGGTGAGATGAAATCTTAGGGTAGTTTTCATTTGCATTTCTCTTATTACTGGAGATGTTGAACATTTTTTCATATATCTGTTGATTGCTTGTACATCTCCTTCTGTGAAGTGTCTGTTCATTTCCTTAGCCCATTTGTTGATTGGATTATTTTATTCTTGGTGTAGAGTTTTTTGAGTTCTTTATAGGTTCTGGAAATTAGCGCTCTATCTGAAGTATGAGTGGCAAAGATATTCTCCCACTCTGTAGGCTCTCTCTTCACATTACTGATAGTTTCCTTTGCTGAGAGAAAGCTTTTTAGTTTGAATCTATCCCAATTGTTGATTCCTGCTTTTATTTCTTGTGCTATGGGAGTCCTGTTAAGGAAGTCTGATCCTAAGCCAACAAGTTGACGGTTTGGACCTACTTTTTCTTCTACAAGATGCAGGGTCTCTGGTGTGATTCTGAGGTCCTTTATCCATTTTGAGTTGAGTTTTGTGCAGGGTGAGAGATAGGGGTTTAATTTTATTCTGTTGCATATAGATTTCCAGTTTTCCCAGCACCATTTGTTGAAAAGGCCAACTTTTCTCCATTGCATATTTTTGGCCCCTTTATCTAGAATGAGAAAATTGTATTTATTTGGGTTTGTGTCCATATCCTCTATTCTGTACCATTGATCTCCCTGTCTATTTTGGTACCAATGCCATGCCGTTTTTGTTACTATTGCTTTGTAATAGAGTTGAAGATCTGGTATTGTGATACCCCCTGCTTCGCTCTTTCTACTGAGGATTGCTTTAGCTATTCTGGGTTTCTTATTCTTCCAGATGAATTTCATGATTTCTTGCTCTGTTTCTGTAAGGTACATCATTGGGATTTTAATTGGAATTTCATTGAATCTGTATAGCACTTTCGGTAGCATGGCCATTTTGACAATATTAATTCTGCCTATCCAGGAACATTGGAGATCTTTCCATCTTCTAAGGTTTCCTTTAATTTCCCTCTTTGTGTTTGTATTTCTCATTGTAGAGGTCTTTCACCTCTTTTGTGAGATTGATTCCCAAGTATTTTATTTTTTTTGAGGCTATTGTGAATGGGGTAGTTTTCCTAATTTCTCTTTCTGAAGATTCATCACTTATGTATAAAAATGCGTTGGATTTGTGAGCATTGATCTTGTAACCTACTACTTTGCTGAAATCACTTATGAGTTCTAAGAGTTTTCTGGTGGAATTTCCAGGTTCCTCTAAATATACAATCATGTCATCACTGAACAGGGATAGTTTGAGTTCTTCTTTTCCAATTCGTATCCCTTTAATTTCTGATTAGTACAACATATATACATGTACTGAATTAACATAATGTAATCCATAAAAGTGATCTTAAAAATATACCTTTAAAAGGACTTTCCAGTGATCTTATAAATAGATGTGAAAAGCATTCTCTAAAAAAAAAAAAAATTACATGTCATGATACTAAGATGCCAAAACATAATTTTCTAATAGTTTTAATGCATTTAAGTGAATTGGGTCCAATTTCTGCCCCCCTAGCAATTGAACTGAATGGTCATTAACTACTAACCCACATCCCCAGTTCTTCTAATCTTTTTTTTTTTTTTTTTGAGACAGGTTTTCAATAAGTTACTTAGGCCCTTGTGGATTTATTAAAACTGATATCAAACTGGAGGTCTCCTGCTTCAACCTCCCAAGTAGCTGGAATTACAGGTGTGTATTCACCTCATAGTCTTTCCAATGTAGGAGGAGAAACTTTTGTTGAAAATTTAGTTAAGCAGCACCCTGTGTCTCTCATCATTTCAAGGGTACATACATTGACTTAGGTAGTGACAGTCTCCTCATTTTTTGGTATTGTTCCACATGAAATCAAAATGTAAAATTCCAAATGTAAACAAGGAAAGTTACTGGCCTTGATAATTCATGCTATATAAATTATGAATTTGAATATTCTTTTAATTTTAAAATTAAATTATACAAGTATTGCATCTCTAAATAGATGACAGCATTCTATTATTATGGAACTCTTTCTTACCCAGAGACTAAAGGCCATTTGGAGAATTGAGGAACTTAGGTTTATTCATGCCAGTGGACCCACATAAGCTAGTGCCCATGCATAGAAAATCTCAAAGTATCTGAGAGAAGAAAACCAGTGCCAGAACCCATATGATAAATTCAGCAAAATACAGATAATGAGGTTAATACTCAAAAGATCATCTGTTTTATAGGCCAGCAATGAAAATTTTAATAAAAATTTTAATTCTTCATTTTTGTTTGCATATAAATATTAAGATACATAATAAATTTAACCAGAGGAAAAATCTTCTACATCAAAAAATATGTAGAATTGTTCAAATTAAAACTATTCGAATTCTATAAGAACACAATCCATATACCTGAATTGGAAAAATTAGTTTTTCCAAAAGGAAAATGCTACCCCAAACAAACAACAGGTTGAATGCCATCTCTGTCAAAAACTCACCTACTTTTTTTTTCAGAAATGTAAGAACGGAAAATCAAATTCAAGCAGAAATGAGAGGTCACTTACACCAAAAAAAAAAAAAAAAAAAAATTAAAGAAAGTCAGAGGATTAATTTTCTGATTTCAAAACTTACTACAAGTTTATAATAATGAAAAAAATGTGCTGCTGCCATAAGGACACAAATATAACTTGATGGGGGAAAAAAAGGAACAACAGAAATAAATGCATGCATTTGCCACCAATTTATTTTTGACAAAATATACCAAAGGGAAAGGATTGTAATGTTTCCAATGGCATTGGGAAAAATGAATATCCACATACAAAAGAATTGATTTGGGTTCCTTATCACTCCATAACACCAATTTCAAGCAGAGAGGTTATCTGTTTCTTGGTGAGGCAGTTTTTGCTGCTTATCAATCCCCTGCTCTTTACCCCATTTGTCTACTGTGATCATCTGCAGTCTGCCAGCATATTGACACCTTTTTTGAGTGCAGATTGCTCACTATTAGGTGCCTATCATCCACCTGCCTCTTCCCTGTCCAACACCTGCCTTTCACCTACCCATCACCCACCCACTTGTGAGGTTCACCTCCCAATCGTCCGACAGCTGTCAGCAAACTGACTGAAGACTGCCAGTAAAGTGCCAGCTGCCTGCTGTTGCCTGAAAATTCTCTGCCACAATACCTGCAGGTTTGATTACACGTGGCTGCCACCATTTTGAAGAGCAGCCAGACCCTGTAGGACCCCTGGCTGGACTAACAGAGCCCCAACTTCAGGATCCCTCAGCCTGTCCGATCACTCCCTGCCACTGGGGTCCTCACATCGACAGACTGTTCCCTGCCACCAGGACCCCCAGACCAACTGACTGCTTCCTATCACCGGGACCCTAGACCGATTGATTGCTCCAGTCCTCCAGGATCCCACAACCACACGAAACATACCAGACCTCCAGGACGCCTGGCTGACCAACTGCACTCCACCTCCAGGACCTCCAACTGACCACATCCACACCCTGAACAGCAGCTCCCCATTTGTCAACACATTTGGAAGCCAGAATGACCATCTTGGATAATCCTGGAAACCATATCTCCAATCTTTAGGTGGGGCAAATGCCATCCTGACACACATGCTGGAGACTTGAAGCTCATTGACAGGTACCTCTCATGCATCATGCTACTGAAGACTGGGAGGTTTGAATACTATTTGACTGTTATAGTATAGATTTTCTTTCTTCTAATTATTGAACAATTTTAAGCTTTTATTTCTTTACTTTTTTTGCTCTCTTTTCCATTTATTTACATGTTCCCTCAGAGTCTCTTTATCCCTTTTGCCATGCTAACATCCAATTTCTTTTGAGTACACTCTCACCCTTTCTATTATTTAGAACTTCTGTATATTCTTTATTATCCCGTTAACAGCTACATCCTACATCTCTCTGCATTCTCTTTGTCCTCCATTAGAAACTGCAGACCTTAATGGAAATCTGTTTGTTTTATTGAAGATAATAGTTGAACTCATTCTGTTTATTATGACAATTTTGTTATTGTCCTCATAGGGGCTATTTGGTCTAGCATTGCATAGTGTCTGAATTGGGCACTACTAATATTGATCTCTTATTAAATAAAAGGTTTTAGAAACCTATAGGGGCACAATAAACCTATAGGGGGAAATCTGCAATACTCCAGATCTGCACTGCTAGAGGGGAGATACATGAACAACAATAAAAAACAAGGAAAGAAAGTGATCCAAACAAATATAGATTCTGTATTATTAGGATCCAATGACAGTATGTTAAAAGAAATGTAAGAAAAGGACTTCAGATTATACGTGATTAAAATGATTTGCAAAGCAAAGAATGAGATAAGAGGCCAAATACAGGCAATGAAAGATCATATCAATAAGCAGTTGAAAAAGCAACTGCAGAAAGCAAAAGATCACTTCAACAGAGATAGAGATTCCAAAAAAAAAGCGGAAATGCTTGAAATGAAGTGAACAATGAACCAAAAAAAAAAAAAAAAAAAACTCAAAACTCAATGGAAAGCATCGCCAAAAGACTAGACCACTTGCAAGACAGAACTTCAGACAATGAAGACAAAATATTTAATCTTGAAATTAAAGTTACCCAAACAGAGATGATGGTAAGAAATCATGAACAGAATCTCCAAGAACTATGGGACATCATGAAAAGACCAAATTTAAGAATTATTGGGATTGAGGAAGGCACAGAGATACAAACCAAAGGAATGAACAATCTATTCAATAAATAATATCAGAAAATTTCCCAAGCCTGAAGAATGAAATGGAAAATCAAATACAAGTGTATTACAGAACACCAAATGCACAAAATCACAACAGATCCACACCAAGGCACATTATAATGAAAATGCTTAACATTCAAAATGAAGATAGGATTTTGAAGGCTGGGAGACAAAAACATCAGATTACATATAGGGGGAAATCAATATGCACAGCAGCAGAGTTCTCAACCCAGACTCTAAAAGCTAGAAGAGCCTATAGCAAAGTATTTTAAGCTCTTAAAGAACATGGTTGACTACCAAGAATCCTATGCCCAGCAAAACTGACCTTCAGATTTAAAGATGAAATAAAATCCTTCCATGATAAACAAAAGTTAAAATAATTTACAAATAGAAAACCTGCGCTACAGAATGTTCTCAACAAAATATTCCAGGAGGAGGAAATGAAAAACAACAAAGTAGGTCAGCAAAGGAAGGAAATACCTTAGAGAAAAACCACTCAAAGGAGAAAATGAGCCAAGTTAAAACTGAAAATAAGCCCAAATGATTGGGAATACAAAACATATTTCAATAATAACCATGAAAGTTAATGGCCTAACTCATCAATCAAAAGTCATAGACTGGCAGAATGTATTAAAAAGAAAGTTCCAACAATATGCTGCCTCCAAGAGACTGATGTCATAGATAAGGACATCCACAGACTAAAGGTAAAAGGATGGGAAAAACCTACCATGCACATGGACTCAGTAAAAAGCAGAGGTTTCCATCCTTATAACAGATAAAGTTTACTTCAAGCCAATGTTAATCAGAAGGGATAAAGAAGGACATTTCATACTGCTTAAGGGAACCATAAATCAGGAAGACATAACAATAGTAAATATATATGCCCCAAACACTGGTGCATCCCTGTACATCAAACAAATTCTTCTCAACTTCACGAATCAAATATAACAAAACACAATAATTCTGGGTGACATTAATACACCACTGTCACCACTAGATAGATCTTCCAAACAAAAGCCAAACAAAGAAACCATAGAACTCAATAAAAATCAATAACCTAGACTTAAGAGACATATAGAGAATAATCCATCCATCAACGAGCTGATTCACTTTCTTCTCAGCAGCACATGGAAACTTCTCGAAAATAGACCATATGATATGCCACAAAGCAGCCCTTAGGAAATGCAAAAAAATAGAGATACTGCCTTGTGTTCTAGCAGATCATAATGGACTGAGAGTAGAAATCAATGACAAAGTTCAAAAAGGAAATTACTCCAACACTTAGAGACTAAATAATATGCTATTGAATGAAACATGGATAACAAAAAAACATCAGGGAGGATATTAAAAAATTCTTAGAGATCAATGAGATTGATGATACAACATATCAAAATCTCTGGGACATTATGAAAGCAGTACTAAGAGGAAAAATCATTGCATGGAGCACATTCCAGAAAAGAATGAAAAATCAACAATTAAATGACCTAACATTACAGCTCAAAGTCCTAGAAAAAGAAGAACACAATAACAGCAAAAGTAGTAGAAGACAGGAAATAATTAAAATCAGAGCTGAAATCAATGAAATTGAAACAAAAGAAACTATTCAAAAAATTGACATAACAAAAAGTTGGTTCTTTGAGAAAGTAAACAAAATAGATAAATCCTTAGCCACACTAACAAAGAGAAGGAGAGAGAAGACTCAAATTACTAAAATACAGGATGCAAAAGGAAATATCACGACAGACACTACTGAGATACAGAACATAAAGAGAAGCTACTTTGAAAATCTGTATTCCAACAAAATAGAACTACCGAAGATATTGACAAGTTTCTAGAGACATATGATCCTCCAAAACTGAACCAGGAGGACATCCACAATGTAAATAGATCAATATCAAGCAATGCAATAGAAGAAGCCATTGAAAAACTACCATCCAAGAAAAACCCAGGACCAGACGGATTCTCAGCCAAGTTTTACAAGATCTTCAAAAAAGAATTCATTCCAATACTTCTCAAAATATTCCAGGAAATAGAAAAAGAGGGTACCCTACCAAATTCATTCTATGAAGCTAATATCACCCTCATACCCAAACCAGGCAAAGACAAAACAAGGAAAGAAAATTTTAGACCAATATCCTTGATGAATATAGATGCAAAGATTCTTGACAAAATATTGGCAAAATATATCCAAAAACATATTAAGAAAAATCATGAACCATGATCAAGTGGGGTTCATCTCTGGAATACAAGGATGCTTTAACATGCAAAAATCAATAAATGTAACCCATCATGTCAATAGACTTAAGGATAAGAATCATATGGTTATTTGAATTGATGCAGAAACAGCATTTGACAAAATACAACACCCCTTCATGCTCAAAACACTAGAAAAAATAGGGATAGTAGGAACATACCTTAACATTGTAAAGGCTATTTATGCCAAGCCCATGGATAACATCATTCTATTTTTTTATTAAAAATCATAAATTTACATAGGGCAATGTTGTTTGATTCATTCTGTTATTTTTTCCCTTCCCCCACTCCTCCCACCCCTTTTTTCCCTCTATACAGTTTTTTCTTCCTCCATTCTTACCACCCTCCTTATCCCTAAACCTAAACCTAACCCTAACCCTAACGCTAAACCCTGCTACCCACCATTATATGTCATCATCCACTTCTCAGCAAGATCATTCGTCCTTTAGTTTTTTGAGATTGGCTTATCTCACTTAGCATGATATCCTCCAATTTCATCCATTGGCCTGCAAATGCCATAATTTTATCATTATTCATGGCAGAGTAATATTCCATTGCATATATATATGCCACAGTTTATTTATCCATTCATCAACTGAAGAGCTTCTAGGTTGGTTCCACAATCTGGCTATGGTGAATTGAGCAGCTATGAACATTGATGTGACTGTATCTCTGTAGAAAGCTGATTTTAAGTCCTTTGGGTATAGGCCAAGGAGTGGGATAACTGGGTCAAATGTTGGTTCCATTCCAAGCTTTCTGAGGAATCTCCATACTGCTTTCCAGACAGGCTACACTAATTTGCAACTCCACCAGAAATGTATGAGTGTACCTTTTCACACATCCTCACCAACACCTATTGTTGCTTGTGTTCTTGATAATCACCATTTTAATTGGGGTGAGATGAAATCTTAGGGTAGTTTTGATTTGCATTTCTCTTATTACTGGAGATGTTGAACATTTTTTCATATATCTGTTGATTGCTTGTACATCTCCTTCTGTGAAGTGCCTATTCAATTCCTTAGCCCATTTGTTGATTGGATTATTTTATTCTTGGTGTAGAGTTTTTTGAGTTCCTTATAGATTCTGGAAATTAGTGCTGTATCTGAAGTATGAGTGGCAAAGATATTCTCCCACTCTGTAGGCTCTCTCTTCACATTACTGATAGTTTCCTTTGCTGAGAGAAAGCTTTTTAGTTTGAATCTATCCCAGTTGTTGATTCCTGCTTTTATTTCTTGTGCTATGGGAGTCCTGTTAAGGAAGTCTGCTCCAAAGCCAACAAGTTGAAGGTTTGGACCTACATTTTCTTCTATAAGATGCAGGGTCTCTGGTCTGATTCTGAGGTTCTTGATCCATTGTGAGTTGAGTTTTGTGCAGGGTGAGATATAGGGGTTTAATTTCATTCTGTTGCATATGGATTTCCAGTTTGCCCAGCACCATTTGTTGAAGAGGCTATCTTTCATCCATTGCATATTTTTGGCCCCTTTGTCTTGTATGAGAAAATTGTATTTATTTGGGTTTCTGTCCGTGTCCTCTATTCTGTACCATGGATCTACCTTTCTATTTTGGTACCAATACCATGCCGTTTTTGTTACTATTGCTTTGTAATAGAGTTGAAGATCTGGTATTGCGATACCCCCTGCTTCGCTTTTTCTACTGAGGATTGCTTTAGCTATTCTGGGTTTCTTATTCTTCCAGATGAATTTCATGATTTCTTGCTCTATTTCTGTATGGTACATCATTGGGATTTTAATTGGAATTGCATTGAATCTATATAGCACTTTTGGTAGTATGGCCATTTTGACAATATTAATTCTTCTTATCCATGAACATGGGAGATCTTTCCATCTTCTAAGGTTTTCTTTAATTTCTTTCTTTAGTGTTCTGTAGTTCTCATTGTAGAGGTCTTTCACCTCTTTCGTGAGATTGATTCCCAAGTATTTTATGTTTTTTTTCAGGCTATTGTGAATGGGGTAGTTTTCCTAATTTCTCTTTCTGAAGATTCATCACTTATGTATAAAAATATGTTGGATTTATGAGCATTGATCTTGTAACCTGCTACTTTACTGAATTCACTTATGAGTTCCAAGAGTTCTCTGGTGAAATTTCCAGGTTCCTCTAAATATAAAATCATGTCTTCAGTGAAGAGGGATAGTTTGAATTCTTCTTTTCCAACTCGTATCCCTTTAATTTCTTGGTCTGTCTAATTGCTCTGGCTAGAGTTTCAAGGATGATATTGAACGGTAGTGGTGAAAGAGGGAATCCCTGCCTTGTTCCAGTTTTTAAGGCGAATGCTTTCAGTTTTTCAACATTTAGAATGATATTAGCCATGGGCTTAGCATAATTGGCCTTTACGATGTTAAGGAATGGTCCCACTATCCCTACTTTTTCTTGTGTTTTGAGCATGAAGGAGTGCTGTATTTTATCAAACGCTTTTTCTGCATCTATTGAAATAATCATGTGATTCTTGACTTTAAGTCTATTGATATGGAAAAGTACATTTATTGATTTCCTGATGTTGAACCAACCCTGCATCCCTCGGATGAAACCCACTTGATTGTGGTGTACTATCTTTTTAATATATTTTTCTATGCAATTTACTAGAATTTTGTTGAGAAATTTTGTGTCGAAGTTCATTAAGGATATTGGTCTGAATTTATTTTCCCCGATGTGTCTCTGTCTGGTTTATGTGTCAGGGCGACATTGGCTTCATAGACTGAGTTTGGGAGGGTTCCCTCCTCTTCTATTTTATGGAATACTTTGAGAAGTATTGGAATGAGCTCTTCTTGAAAGATTTTCTAGAACTCGGCTGAGAACCCATCTGGTCCCGGACTTTTCTTTATTGGTAGGCTTTTGATGACTTCTTCTATTTCATTGCTTGAAATCGATTTATTTAAGTTGTGTATGTCCTCCTCATTCAGTTTATGTAATTCATATGTCTCTAGAAACTTGTTGATGTCTTCAAGGTTTTCTGTTTTGTTGGAGTTTAGATTTTCAAAATAGCTTTTAATTATGTTTTGTATTTCACTCGTGTCTGTTGTGATATTTCCTTGTTCATTCTAAATTTTAGTAATTTGAGTTTTCCCCCTCTTTCTCTTTGTTAGTGTGGCTAAGCATTTATCAATTTTGTTTTTTTTTTTCAAACAACCAACCATTTATTTTGTTAATTTTTCCAATTGTTTCTTTTGTTTTAATTTCATTGATTTTTGCTCTGACTTTAACTATTTCCTCTCTTCTACTACTTTTGGTTTTGGTCTGCTCTTCTTTTTCTAGGGCTTTGAGCTGTAGTGTTAAGTCATTTATTTTTCGATTTCTACTTCTTTTGTTGAATGAGCCCCATGAAATAAATCTTCCTCTAAGTACTACTTTCATAGTGTCCCAGAGGTTTTGATATGATGTGTCTTTGTTCTCGTTTACTTCTAAGAAGTTTTTAATTTTCCTCCTGCTGTCTTCTGTTATCCATCTATCATATAATTGTGTATTACTTAATCTCCAAGTATTGGAGAAGTTTCTGGTTTTTTTTCTGTCATTTATTGCTAATTTCAATCCATTTTGATCTGATAGAGTACAAGGTAGTATCTCTATCTTCTTGTATTTGCTAACAGTAGCTTTGTAGCATAAAACATGGTCTATTTTAAAGAAGGATCCATGTGCTGCTGAGAAGAAAGTGTATTCGTACTTTGTTGGATGGTATATTCTATATAAGTCGGTTAAGTCTAGATTGTTGATTGTGTTATTGAGATCTATGGTTTCTTTATTCAACTTTTGTTTGGATGATCTATCCAGCAGTGAGAGAGGTGTGTTAATATCGCTTAGTATTATTGTATTGTGGTCTATTTGATTTCAGGAATTGAGAAGGATTTGTTTGACATACATGGATGAGCCAGTATCTGGGGCATAGATATTTATGTTTGTTATGTCTTGCTGATTTATGCTTCACTTAAGCAGTATGAAATGTCCTTCTTTATCCCTTCTGACTAGATTTGGCTTGAAGTCCACATTATCTGAAATGAGGATGGATACTCCAGCTTTCTTGCTGTGTCCGTGTGCATGGTATGTTTTGTCCTATCCTTTCACCTTTAGTCTATGGGTATCTCTTTCTCTGAGATGAGTCTCTTGCAGGCAGCATATTGTTGGATTTTTCTTTTTAATCCAATCTGCCAGTATATGTCTTTTGATTGATGAGTTCAGGCCATTAGCATTCAGGGTTATTTTTGTGATATGATCTGTACTCCCAGTCATTTGACTCATTTTTGTCTTTTTGACATGATTTTTTTTCTCCTTTCTTTGGCTATTCCTTTAGGCTATTTTCTCCCATTGCTGATTTGCATCATTGTTTTTTATCTCTTCCTTATGGAATATTTTGCTGAGAATGTTATTTAATGCCAGCTTTCTTTTTGTAAATTCCTTTAGCTTTTGTTTTTCATGGAAGGATCTTATTTCATTGTAAAATCTGAACGTAAGTTTTGCTGGGTATAAGATTTTTGGTTGGCATCCATTTCTTTCAGGTCTTGGTAAATGTTGTTCTAGGCCTTTCTAGCTTTTAGGGTCTGGATTGAAAAATCTGCTGATATTCTTTTCTCTCGTGGCCTTTAAAATTCTGTCTTTATTTTGTATGTTAGGTATTTTTCTAATAATGTGCCTTGGTGTGGGTCTCTTGTAATTTTGTATATTTGGAGTGGAGTCCTATAAGCCTCTTGTACTTGGATTTCCATTTCATTCTTCAGATTTTGGAAATTTTCTGATACTATTTCATTGAAGATATAGTTCATTCCTTTGGTTTGTTTCTCTAAGCCTTCCTCAATCCCAATAATTCTTAAATTTGGCCTTTTCATGATATCCCATAATTCTTGTAGATTCTGTTCATGATTTCTTACCATCTTTTCTGTTTCATCAACATTGTTTTCAAGATTAAATATTTTTTCTTCAATATCTGAGGTTCTGTCTTCCAGGTGTTCTATCATATTGGTTATGCTTTCTATGGAGTTTTTAACTTGGCTTATTGTTTCCTTCATTTCAAGGATTTCTGTTTGTTTTTTTTCCAGTATCTCTAACTCTGTATTGAAATGATCTCTTGCTTCCCATATTTGCTCTTTTAACTGTTGATTGGTGTGATCAGTTAATGCCTGCATTTGCTCTTTCATCTCCTCCTTCATGCCTGCATTTGCTCTTTCATCTCCTCATTTGCTTCCCTGATTGTTTTAATTGTGTACATTCTGAACTCCCTTTTTGACATTTCTTCTGCTGTGCTGTCATTGAATTTTATTGATATACTATCTAGGTTTGTTTGGGACATTTTCTTCCCTGTTTTCTCATATTGGTCAGATGTCAGTGGAACTCTGTGATACTGCAGATCTCCTCTATTTACTTATAGTGTCCCTGTAGATTTCCAGTGTATTACCTCCCAGCCTTCAGTAGCCGGAAGTCTTGGAGTAAATTGATAATGCAGTGCTTCCGAAGAAAGCTGTCCCTAGCCCGCTACTGGTTCGAGGGCTTAGAGCTGGTTCTGTGTGGAAAGGCTCTCACTTGGGGGCCTGCTCTGAGAAGCTGGCCGTGAGGGAGGAGCCCACTGCTGAAGTGCCCAGGGCTGCCTGGAGAAGACTCTAGCTGCCCTGACCTACCTTAATAAGCTGCCCGAATCCAGGCCTGCTGCCCGGGCCAAGCTTCACCGGGTGGGAGATTCTCACCCCATGGTTCTATTTTTGTCCGAGTCTCTCAATGCCTCCCCTTCATGAATCCTGGATTCTGAAGTGACTGAAGATGCAGTCACCCTCTAGTCTGCCATCTTGGATTGCCCTGTCCCAACATCATTCTTAATGGAGAAAAACTGAAACCATTCCCTTTAAAAATGGGGACAAGTTAGGGATGTCCTGTTTTAGCACTTCGATTCAACATTTTCCTCGAAACTCTAGCCAGAGCAATTAGACAGACTAAAGAAATTAAAGGGATATGAATAGGAAAAGAGGAACTTAAGCTGGCACTATTTGCTCATAACATGATTCTATATTTAGAGGATCCAAGAAACTCTTCCAGAAAACTTCTAGACCTCATGAATGAATTCAGCAAAATAGCAGGCTATAAACTCATCACACATAAACTAAAACATTTTATATGCAAGTGATGAAACATCTGAAAGGGAAGTGAGAAAAATAACTCCATTTGCAATAGCCTCAAAAAAAAAAAAAATACTTGGGCATCAATCTAACCAAACAGGTAAAAGATCTCTACAATGAAAACTACAAAACATTGAAGAAAGAAATTGAGGAAGACCTTAGAAAGTGGAAATATCTCCCATGTTCTTGGATAGGAAGAATTAATATTGTCAAAATGGGCATACCACCAAAAGTGCTATACAGAGTCAATGCAATTCCAATTAAAATCCCAATGATGTACCTTTACAGAAATAGAACAAGCAATGTCCTGGAATGAATCAAACATCATTATCTATGTAAATTCATGAATATGCAAATGGTATGCTGTTACCTCCATGTAAAAACAGAAACAATATGTATCCCATTTGTTTACAATAAAAAAAAGAAAGTCTAAACAATAAAAAAAGAGTAAAACCAAATGAGGTGTAATTAACGACCGATGGATTCTATTATAAAATAGTCGACTATGATGAACTTGGACTTTCCAAAGGACAGCATTCAAGGAAACCTACTCTTACAATATAATAATTTGTGATTAGTCACACTGAATTTTCCCCTAATGAATTCACTAGGAACAGGAACACAGGACCAGCACTGCTAAAGCACAACTTGTGCGGACTCCTGCTGGTCACAGCATAAAAGCAAAATCAGTCGAGGTCAGGGATCTAGTGGAAATTCCCAGCATACACCCATGATAGCCAGTCACTAATGCTCAGTGCTTTGTGTGCATTATTGTCTCAGGTGCTTATCACAAGAAACCTCTGAACATCCAGAATGCCTGAGTTCAGGCAGCTGATGGGGAGAGTAGGGCCTGGAAGCCAGTCTGGGCTCCAGGCAGGCACTCTTTACAGCATGACACGGCTCTCCAAGGGCTGACATTTGCACTTGAAGGTTCAACATTTTTGAGTGTCTGCTTTAGGCCAGCTGTTCTGGGCCTGAGGATACAGTGATGAACAAGATTTAAAGTACCCACCTTCAGGGAGTTGATATTATTGTGGGGACAGAATTTCCAATTGTGTTGAGTGGTATAAAAACAAGTGGATCTAGTTAAATGGAGAAAGACTGATGGGATTGGTGGGCAGGAGGGCCCTATTTTATACAGAAGGGTCAGGAGCTTGTTAAGGAGGGTAGAACACTCAGCTGTCAAGAACTGGACAAAGCTCTGGGGAAAGCACCACTGCAGGGGGAGGAGCCAGTAGGTGCAAAGCCAGTAGATGCAGGTTTATAGGGGTAACCAACTGAAGAAGCCACAGCTCACTCCGGTACAGCCCATACTAACTTCTTTTGTTCAGAACATCAACTATTTTTCTCCACCTAAAAAACTCTGCATTAGCTTGTTCCTATCCCCAAGAGTCACCTCTGATCCTAGTTATTCTTATTAATGACCCAAGTTCCATATCTCCCATTCCTGAAGTCCTCTGGAACTCCTAAGCTATACAAGACAATACAATACTGTATAAACAGGTCTTTCACAGGATACTCTTTTTTGGGAGAAATCCTAGTTCTTGGCTCACAGCAGTTATTCTCTTAAGTGTGTAAGCTTGCAGAGAGGAGCATTCCACTCTGACCACCTAGGAATGTAACAACTGCCCCCAAATTTTACCTAGTGTTACCAAGGGAACATGTATTGGGGCGTGGTGGTCTGATCCCCTGTGGCACATTGTGATTGGGTTAAAAGTCTATAAAATGTATGCTTTTTCCTGCATAATGAGTTTGCAGGTTGCTCGCCACAAGCCTGCTTTTTCCCAACTCCTGGGGTCTCGGGTTATGACTCTGTCAGCTCTTACTGCACCTGAGCTAGCCTGGCACCCCTACAACTCTTCACAAATATATCACCACTATAGTAATGATTGCAAACTCAATCAGAAGTCCATGCTAATGAATGATAATTATCTCTATGACTGTCCAATGAAGTGTGAGGCTGTCACCCAATTATCAAGTACAATTTTTGAAATAAAGCTGAATGGAAAGCTTAAGGCTTCAGACACAGAAGACATTACTAGACTTCTTGAACAACTCCTTTAAACACTTCATAGTGCAAAGCAGCTTTTAAAACTCTTGTAAATAATATAAGATTACTACTTAAGATCATTAATCAATTGCTATTATGTATTCTTGCTTTCATTTATTTAAAGTCATAAGGAATCCTTACTCTTTTCTGGAAATCTAGTACTTTCCTTAATACTGGTTCTCAAAGGGTGGTCCTGAGACCAAAAGCAGAAACAGCCACAGGAAATTATTAGAAATGCCAATTCTTAGGTCCCACCCTAGACCTACTGACTCAGCAGTCTGTTTTAATAAGCCCTCTGATTTTCTTTTTAAATATATATATATATATATATTTTAGATGTTGATAGACCTTTATTTTTATTCATGTGTTTAAATGTGAAGCTGAGAATCAAACCCAGTGCCTCACACATGCTAGGCAAGTGCTCCACCACTGAGCCACAACCCCAGCCCTGAAGCTCTCTGATTTTGATGCATTCTACTATGTGAGGTCCCTGTTTTTATTGGAAGATAGTATTCTCTCAGTTTATGTTTCTGAAGCTAATCAAAATTCTACACTATGGTTAAATTATGCTATTTTAAGTAACTGGCACAGTAATGTAACATAAATGTCTTAAGAAGTAATATTCAATTTGGTTTGCTTTACCTTAGATTCAACCTGTTATCTTTTTACTGTACACTCATATATCCAGTACAAGTATGTGATAGGAATATGAAGTTGTCAGAATCAAGAGATTCACTGGGTCAACCCTAAGCAAATAGAAAGTAATAAAGCCTAGAGGTTATGAAGGGTCTTTCACAAGCACCATTCTGCACCCCCCCCACAGCTTTGTAGGGGCCATTGCAACAACATAAAAAAAGTGACCTCTACCAGGATATCTGCCCTACAACTGTTTGTTCAACCTTGGACTGCTGGACTTTTACTATTTATCACTGGTGGTCCCATGATTATCCTTTCCAAACACCTGCTGCAACTCCTCCTCACATCTGTCTTTCAAATTTTACCTGGCCTCAACTTCATTGAATACACTATAGTTTACTATGGCACCTGTATTCGCATTGCAATACTTTGCTATTTCCAAATAATTTTAATCCTTTATTTTGCTTATTTAGGTTGAATGATTTACTTCTGATCCCAATTCCTACTGTTGAGAACCTGTTTTGATAATTCAACTTCTGCATGTGCCTATCTATTCTTTGTGCTGTCCTCTGCTGATTTGTAAGGTAAACTTCATTTATTTGAAAGCCATGAAACAGTCCCAAGGAAGATAATCACTGAACTAAATCATTCATCAAAGAAAGAAACCGGGTGAACCCTAAAAAGCCAATTCTATCAGCATGAGTTTGAAGCTGACCTGCGACTCCCACTTGATGTGTAGTACCCTGGTAATCTGCTGGGCCTTCTCCCAGCCACAGTGTCAGTGTCGAGGAGTCCGACTCTGCATGGTGAAAGCAGAAGCCCAGGGAAGCAGCGGGGGCAATAAGTTGGCTTTGGAGGATGGGAACATGCAGCCAGACAGCTACTCTACCTGATCTCGATCGCCACTGATGCACTGCAGCTAGAATGCAGAAGATAAAAATGTGTAAAGATTTCCAACAAGACAAGTGGAATGAGCTAAAGTTCAGCTCTGGGCATAAATTCCTCCAGAGAGCCATCTTTAGGGATGTACTTCCTCATTGCTTAGCTCTCTGGAAAGAGATCCTGAAATGTCCTGTTCACATCAGCACAGGATACTACCATGTTTTTCATAATTACCACATCGTTTATATGATTTTCCACCAGACTGAACAGTCAGTACAGTGCTGATCTTCACATCTATACCGCTGAAGATAGTATTGACACACAAGTTGCAGAATGGACAAATAAATTGATTTAAACAAAAGAGTAATATTTTAATGCTGTTTTTCTTTTTTGTGAGGCTGGGGATCTGCCCCAGGGCTTCTTGCTAGATAAGTGTTCTACTACCGAGCTATCCTGCTAATGCTGTTTCTTTTACCACCCTTAGTTTTAATCTTTAAGGACTTTTACTTGTACTTCCTTTAAGAATTGTGTCATAATTATTTTTGGTTTATAAAGTTCAAGATGATTGAAAATATATAATTATTTTAAAATAATATATGCTAGTTCTAGAAAGTCTTGAAAACAAAAATATAATTAAGCTTCATATTTTATAGTTTGAAGAGAAAAATCTAAAAATTTATTTTTTAATGAATTTTATATGTAACATCATACCATATATAGCTTATATCACATCTTTCACAACATATTTTAAACACTCTGGGCTAATTTGCTAAAATTTTTTGAATATGAACGTCTAATAACTCCAAGTTTTCCATGTACAGGTATTCATAAGCTACTTAACTCACCTTCTACTCATAGGCATCTATATTGTTCCTGATTTTATTATAAATAATTCCACAATGAACATGACAGGTTTTCTTTGAATTTTTTAGTTTCTCATTTATTACATAAGATTAAGTCAGGGGTAAAAGATGCCAATTCATTTGAACCTTACTAGTTTCAGATGCTTTACAACCATGAAAGACAAATGTGTGGGTATGAAATGAATACCTCACAACTGAAGAGATTCAGAACGCTCTCCTGATCACTTTGTCCACACATCATCTCACTTGCTCTATGTCCCCACCCTGAAGCATGGGTCTTGGGAAGCTTCAGCACCTGTTCAAGGGTGGCATGCCTTTTCCCTCCCTTCCCTTCCTCAGATCTGCAGCAAGCTCCTCCAATGTTAAGGATCATGCTTTCTCCCTCTCTGAAAGCCCGTGTTACCCAGCTCAGTGCCAGGTCCATAGGGCCTTTAACAGGCTCGGTCTGATTTAGCATGCCATGTTGCTATGGGATCAGCTCCTTCTCACCTTGTTTCTCTGATTAAGTCTTTAAAAAACTGAGGACTGATTAAAGCAATACACACACACACAAAAAAGAAATAAAAGCAAAAATCAATAACAGGACAGATTCAAACTAAATAGCTTTCTGTCAGCAAAGGAAACTCTCAGTAATGCGAGGAGAGAGCCTATAGAGTGGGAGAAAATCTTTGCGACTCATACTTTAGATAGAGCACTAATTTCCAGAATATATAAAGAACACAAAAAAAATCTACGTGAGGAATACAAATAACCCAATCAAAAAATGGGCTAAGAAAATGAACGGACACTTCACAGAAGAAGATCTACAAGCAATCAACAAACATATGAAAAAATATTCAACATCTTTAGTAATAAGAGAAATGCAAATCAAAACCACTCTAAGATTCCATCTCACCCCAATTAGAATGGCTATTATCAAGAATACAAGCAACAATAGGTGTTAGAGAGGATGTGGTGAAAAAGGTACACTCATACATTGCTGGTGGGGATGCAAATTAGTGCAGCAACTCTGGAAAGCAGTGTGGAGATTCCTTAGAAAACTTGGAATGGACCCACCATTTGACCCAGCTATCCCACTCCTCGGCCCATACCTGAAGGACTTAAAATCAGCATACTACAGATATATAGACACATCAATGTTCATAGCTGCTCAATTCACAATAGTCAGATTGTGGAACCATCTCAGATGTCCTTCAATTAATGAATGGATATATACAATGGAATATTAGTCAGCTATAAAGAATAATAAAATTATGACATTTGCAGGCAAATGGATGAAATTGGAGAATATCATGCTAAGTGAGATAAGCCAATCTCAAAAAACCAAAGGATGAATGATGTCGCTGATAAGCCAATGATGACACATAATGGGGAGTGGGAGGGGGCAAGAAAGGAGGAAGGAAGGACTGTATAGAGGGAAAAGAGTGGTGGGGAAGGAAAAAATAACAGAATGAATCAAACACCATTACCTATGTAAATGTATGAATACGCAAATGGTATGCTGTTACTCCATGCACAAACAGAAACAACATGTATCCAACTTGTTTACAATAAAAATAAATTTAGAAAAATTTTTTAAAAAGAATTTATTTGAACTCACCTCACACCACATTCAAAAATTGAATCTGAGGAGAACCAAGATGGCGGACTAGAGGGTGACTGCATCTCCCATCGCTCCAGAACTCAGGATTCAATAAGAGGATGTATTGAGAGAATTGGACCAACATAGAGCTCCGTGGTGAGTCCCTCCCACTGGGTGAAACTCAGCCTGGGTGGCAGGCCTGGACAGGGGGCAGCTTCTCAGAGCAGGGCAGGGCAGTGAAAGTCTTCCCCAAGCAGCCCTGTTCCCTCCGGCAGCAGGTGTGATCCACAGCCAGCTTCTTGGAGCAGGCCTGCCAAGGGAGAGCTTTTCTGCACAGAGCCAACTCCAAGTCCTGGACCCAGCAATGGGCTTCAGCCTGCAGGCCGCTTCTCAGAACAGGGCAGTGCACTGAGACCTTCCCCAAGAAGCCCTGCTCCCTCCAACAGCAGATGCGATCCACAGCCAGCTCCTCGGAGCATGCCTGACCAGTGGGAGTTTATCCTCACAGAGCCAACCCCAAGCCCCTGACTTAGCAGTGGGCCTTGGCCGGCAGGCGGCTTCTGGGACCAAGGCAGGTCAGGGAGAGGCATTCCCTGAGCTGTCTGCCTCCCACAGGAGGGGGCAGACCCTGTCTATAGCCAGCTTCTAGGAGCAGGCCTGCCCAGTCAGAGATTTTCCATGAAGAACCTGCCCCCAGCCCTGCCCCTAGCGGGTAGGGGCAGCTTTCCTCAGAAGCACTGCATTATCAAGTTCCTCCAAGCCTTCAGGCTACTGGAGGCTGGGAGGTGATATACTGGAAATCTACAGGGACACTATAAGCCAATTGAGGAAATCTGCAATATCTCAGAGTCCCACTGATATATGACCAATATAAGAAAACAAAGGAAGAAAATGTCCGAAACAAACCTAGATACTATATCAATAAAACCCAATGACAGCACAGCAGAAGAAATGTCAGAAAGGGAGTTCAGAATGTACATAATTAAAACAATCAGGGAAGCAAATGAGGAAATGAAAGAACAAATGCAGGCATTGAAGGAAGAGATGAAAGAGGACAAACTTAGTTGCCACTATCAGACCCTTCTCACTGATCCTGTAGTACCCTCTCTACTTTTTTTTATATCATATATTATCTTGTTTAATGGAGAACTTTACTTTTCCATCTTCCCTGCTGGCATATTTTAGATAGAGACATCCTTTTATCAAAAGCTTGGTCCTTGTCCCTGAAGCCAATTCATGCTAACTTAATGAGGACACATATTTTAGAAAAGGGAAAAAGAAGGTTTATTGCTTTGCTATCAAAAGGAGAACACACAGGCAACTCCAGTCCTAGAGGCTGTTGTTCTGTCCATCAGGTGAAATGGATGTTTTTTAAAGAAGCTTTTCAAAGTCTCTTTCCAGGTGTGTGCTGAGAGGGTATCCCAGATGCACCCTGATAGTGTGTTGAAATTCACTTGTTAATTTGGGAGGTAGTCACTTTCTAGATCTTCTGGTGACATCTATTTACTGGGTTGCACAGATAACTGAAGGGAACACTGTTTACTGTCCCCAAATTAAGAAGGGGGAGAGGGAGAAGAGGAAAGAAAATCTGTCCCTTTTAAAATAACCAGCAAGGGCTATATTCAAAAGTTAATGTGGATAATTTTTACATTTCCCCATTCTCATTTCTACATTCCATTTCTATGGTAAAATGGTGAGGGAAACTCCATGCTGAGTTCTGCTGGGAAAGTGTGAAGTTGGAGTTAAGAATTCCAAGTCCTTTCTTTCTCTCAGCTGGGTAATCGACAGTTAAGGTTACTTAGTATCACAGCTCTCCAGAGGTCGATGATGGCAGGTGACTGGACAGGGCAAGAATCATGCTTGGACAACAACAAAGAAGACAGCAAAGATTTACATTTTTGTAAATAATTTATATGAAAGAAGTTAGTATTTCATTCATTCTCTGAAATGTAGGAAACACTTCTGTCTCCAGAGTTCTTTTTGATTATTAAATATTAGGCACTCCCCCAAGAACCCTTTCTTTATAGACTCCAGTTTCACTTACATTTGTTACAGCTGTCATAAGTGTAATTCTTAAGTTATATTTTTTTCAAAAAAGGAACACTTTTTTATCTAAGTATTCATGCACAATTGTGAGTGACTCTACTCTCCTGCCAGATGTTTGAGAAAAAGTTGTTCAAAACTGACCTTGTTATTCTTTATTGTTACATATCAGCTGAGATTTCTCAGAATCACTTTTGAGAACATATGGGAAGCCTCTTGACTCCTGTAGCTTTCATCTACAAGTGGTGCCATCTGCCAGGATGGGGCAGGGTCTTACTGACTGTATGTGGCTTCTCTTAGAAGCATCAAGTGACCCCTCTCTTCACAGAAAGTTCACTGGTTAGCTTCTTGTCCTGAATGAGCCTCTAGATATCCCTGATTGGCAGATATGTTGACTCACTGGAGTTGCAGAGTCCTCATAGGGATCCCATTCTTCTCTGGATCTTGTTAAACTCAGGGGGAAAAGGCCAAATATTAACTGCTTTTTCCATGCCCTTTTACTTCTTTGACTTTAGATTCTCTGGGTTTTTTTTTTTTGTTGTTGTTGTTGTATTGTTTTGTTCTAAACATCCAGCAGACCATTTTAAACAGTTTTTAAATGGAGTTTATGTTTTAATCTAGTCTCTTTAGAGATGTTTGTTTTAATTATTCTTACCCCTTTCATTTGTTTGGGAGTCAATATCAGCACTGGAAGGTAGTCTTACATCCTGTCTGTCCTACAGATGATGGCATTATCTCAAATTATCTCAGGTGTTCTACTAGAGGTTGTATCAGGTTGTCCCTTTTCAAAACATCAACAGGCAACAACTAAAAATTAACAAGGAAATTAAAAAGTGAAATTAACAGTAGCAACATATACAGTTTGTATAATCACCATAATGCAAGAAAAACAATTTTCAAAATGTCTAAGCTTACCTACTTATATATCTCCTGTTTATTTTGGGATCACATTAATCTTTACAATAAAAATCTATCCTTTGAACAAAACTTAAAATGAGCTTGAGTCTACCATACTTTAAAGTCATCCTGACATTGACCAAGGTGAGAGGCAGTTTCTTAACTCAGGTGAGGTGAGGCTCTTGACAAATATCAGGTAAGTTGTTTTATTTCTGAAGCTGATTTTGTCCCCTTTTAAAATATAATTTTATAAAGTTTTTATATACTGTTTAACACAAAACAGCATTAGATCTGAAATATTAGCAATATAAATGCTCTTTAACATCATGCATCATTGCATCTGAAACATGAGCTGAGCCATTTGGGATGCTAGTGGATGTGGGAGGAACTGGGTTAAGCCAGATCACAACAGGTTCCAGGGTTAGAGGGGACACATACAATACCTATATTAAATAGGCCAGAGGAAGAGACACCAAGTGTTCAGAATGCAGTGGAACAAGTGGGTGGAGAGGCTGTGTTACAGCACAGTAGACCAAAGTGGAGCCCAAATGCTGGGTGGAGCCTAAGAGACAAAAGTAAGTGTAGCATTCTTAAGAATAATTTGATCATTGTGATGTTCCATATTTCTGTCAATCATACTGGTTCCTCCACTTGCTGCCATGTTGTTCTCTTCCACCACTTCTCACTTGAGTCATGATTGAATATGCAGTGGATCTTTTCTCATTATTAAAGACAGAAACCCTGTTGGAACCTGTGTGGACCACACCAGAACTTGGAGATAATTTCTCCAGGTAGTGTAGCTTCTGCCTTAGCCACAAGCAGATGGTGTGAGAACTTGAGATGTCTTTCAATTAAGACTGTTTCCATCCCTCCTTAGTGACAGCAGAAGAGAATCTCTTTCCTTTTAACTTTGGCTTGCCAAATATCTTCTCCTGCGACTGAGAACTCTGTGTTTTACTATAACATGAGCCACACTTTATTTGTCCTATAATGTGTAGGATGTGCCAGGGTAGCTCAGGTGCAGGTAAGAGCTGACAAAGCCATAACCCAGGCCCCGGGTGTTGGGTAAATGCAGGCTTGTGGTGAGCAACCTGCAAACTTGTTTATTCCAGAAGAAATCATACATTTTACAGACTTTTAACCCAATCACAATGTGCCACATGGGATCAGACCACCAGGCCCCTGTATAGGTTCCCTTGGAAACACTAGGTAAATTTGGGGACAGTTATTTACTTTCCTAAGTGACCAGAGCAGAATGCTCCTCTCCATAGGTATTCCTGATGGATGTGAATATGTGAAGGTTTTCCTTACACACTTGAGACATTCACAGCTGCTAGCCAAGACTTAGAATTTCTCCCAATGGGAAACAGATGATCAAACACTTAAACATGAAACTTCATAGCAGCACCATTCGTGCCACTGAAAGGGGAAAAGAATCCAAATAAAAATCAGCAAATAAAAGGACAAAACAAATTTACACATGTATGTGTGGTGTATTTACATATACGTGCACATATTTACCTACATATATGCACCTACATACACAGATTTGTGGTAGAAAATCACACTGCCATAAAAAAGGAACGAAAGTGTGATAAATACTACAACATGAATATTTTGCAAATATTAATGTAACTGAACAAAATCTGAAATGAACTATCACAGATTGCATAATATTATTCATATGAAATATCCATAATATGGAAACCCCAGAGACAGAATCTGGAATGATTGTTGCCAGGGACTGGGAGGGAATAAGATGGAATGGTTGTTTAATGAGCAGCTGGTTTTCTTTGTTGTGATGAAATGATGTGAAACAAGGTAAAAAAGGAGATTTTGCCACAATGCTGTAAATGTCACTAAATTGCACATTTTAAAATGATCACTATTTTGAGAAGTTAATGTCAAAAAACTTTCAAGAATCTGAAAACACTGAAGTCTACTCATTTGCAAGGTACCCATCTCTAGGTGGTAGAAGGCACTGTAGAGCTGCAGACTCCCGAGTGTACTCTGGATCACAATTCAAAGCACATCTTATATTACTAGTGACTGCCAGGTATTGAGAGCCTAAGCTCTTTTAGTCAATAGTATAGGTTCTTTTTATACTTGAATCCTATTTCTCCCTCAAGGTCTTGGGCCTTCATGGAAGGAATACTGATTTTACAGATGAGTACACTAAGGCTAAGAAACAAAGTCCTTATTCTAATGTCACTCATCTTACAAACTATGTCTCAACACCATTGATTTGTTTGCATTGTCTGAATTTGAAATTCTTTTGTAATCTATATGACTGTAAAAATTCAGTCAGTGGTTGCTTCTGGAAGGAGTGTGAGGGAAAAGAAAAATATTGCAAAGGGACACCAGAAGTATTTTTGTTGTGATATTACCCATGTTCACTGTATAGATTGTGGTGATGACTTCATGGGTAAATGTATACAGCAAACAACAAAGGATACAATACAAATTAATAGCTGTGTAAGTTGCCATGCCACACCACAAAGATGGTATAATTTTTAAAAGTAAAATAGCAAGTCCAGAAAGTGTAACAATGTGGAGAAATTGGATTCCTTTTATATTCCTAGTAAGAATGTGGAATTGTGCAATAGGTATAGATAACAGTTTGATAACATCTTAAAAGTTCAACATATAGTTCCCATATGATGTATGAATTCCACTCCTAGCTGTATGTTCAAATGAATTGAAAACAGATGCTCAAACACTTAAACATGAATATTCATAGCAGCACAATTTATGCCACTAAAAGGGGGAAAGAATCCAAATGACAACCAACAGATAAAAGGATAAACAAATTACGTATACATGCACACATATGTGCACATATGCACCTACAAATATACATTTGTGGTAGAAAATCACACTGCCATAAAAGGAATAAAATACTGATACATACTACAGCATCAATATTTTTTGAATATAAATGTAACTGAATAAAATCTGAAATAAAATATCACATATTGCATAATACAATTTATATGAGATATCCAGATTGTGGAAACCCCAGAGACAGAAAATTGAATGGTTGTTGCCAGGACTTGGGAGGGCATAAAATGGAGTGGTTGTTTAATGAGCAGATGGTTTTCTTTGTGGTGATGAAATGATGTGAGAAAAGATAAAGATGGAGATTATGTCACAATACTTTAAATGTCACTAAATTGCACATATTTAAATGGTCACTATTATGAGAAGTTAATGTCAAACAACTTTTAAAAATCTGAAAACAATGAAGTCTCTTCAATTGGAGGGAATCTAGGTCTAGGTGGTACAAGGCACTGTGGAGCTGCAGACTCCCAAGTCTATTTGAGATGGAAATTCAAAGCACATCTTATAGTATTAGTGACAGCCAGAAATTGACAGCCTAAGCTGTTTCAAGCACCATTTTACGTTCTTCGTATATTTGGATCCTATTTCTCCTCAATGTCTTGGGCCCTCATGGAAGGAATTCTGATTTTCTTGATGAGTACACTAAGACTAACAAACAAATCCTTATTCTAAAGTCATCCACCTTGCAAACTAGTGTTCAAGACCACAGATTTATCTGAATTGTCTCAATTCCAAACTCTTTTGTGATCTATATGACTGTTAAAGTCCAGTGAGTTGATTCTTCTGTAAGGAGGGTGAGGGAAGAGGGAGAAATTGCAAAGGGACACCAGAAATATTTTGGGTGTGATATCACCCATGCTCACTATACAGATTGTGGTGATGAATTCATGTGTAAATGTATAAGCAAACAACAAAGTATACATTACATATGTATAGTTGATCATCCATCAGTTTTACCTGAACAAAAATTTTTAAAATAAATAAATAAATAAATAAATAGGACTTATTAAAAAGAAAATAAAACAAAAAAATGAATAAACAATTGGAAGGAAACCCTCAAGAAGATGTACACATGGCACATAAGAAGAAGTTTCTCAACACCAAATTACAGGGGACAGCAAATTAACCCCACATGTATGAATGGACAAAATTCAAACCAGTCAACACCAATTGATGACAAAAATGAGAAGCAAAAGTAACTCTCACACACTTCTAGTGGATTCAAAAAACAGTTTGGTGGTTTCTTACAAAACTGAACACAGACTTATATCTGTCACTGTGATGGGCTGACAGTTCTGACTCCATGAGAATGTTATATGCCAGACTCTGAGGGAAATAACTAAACAGACTCCATTTTGCTCTGAGACTCCATGTTATGTAGGAAATAAGCTTCTCCCATGGAAACAACCTGCCTCTGTGCCCATCACCAGTTACTTGGTGTGACATGTTTAATAATATACAATGGTAACTCTTATGTAGTAAAGAATTGCTCTCTTTTGATTCCTATTGTTCCTAAACAATGTACCATCAAACAGTAATTGTGTGGATGCTCACAACCATTCTTTAGTTTGTACCTAGGTAAGGTTCGTTTTGATCCACTTCCCCCTCCGTTGAAGATCTTATGATGTTAGTTTGTAATTTCAAATCATAGCAACAGACACTTATGATTGATGTGATTTTTGGTATAAGAACCACTACAACCCTGTTGGTCAGGGCTGTTCTCCCAATAGCCATTTTTTGGGGCGTTGTGTGAGACAGTCAGCTGGCCAGTTTAATAAAGACTCTCAAATTTGGACTTCTCAGTGGTGATCAATCTGTTCTTAAGTTGTGCCCCATAAATTCACAAAAACCACATTACTAGTGGTTATCCAAGGGAGTTGAAAGCTTACAACCACACAAAACCTAATACAAATGGTCTTAGTTTCTTTTTTCATGATAGCCAAGAACCAACTCACCCAAGCATTCAAATCACCCATTAATGAACATTTTTTCCTGTTATTAATAAAAAACGCAGACATTCACAAAATGGAATATTACTTGACAATTTTTAAAAAGTCAAAAAATCAAGCAGACTGGTAAAAGAAAAAAGCTGGTGTGAAATTCTAATCTGGGTGATTCTATCTCTATGATGCTATGCAAAATGCAAAGCAAAAGATGATAAAAATATTAGTGGTGGAATAATGGGAAACTTTAGGGTGATTAATCTATTCTGTAAGATTCTATAATGGTGATATTGAGAACTGTTTTCATCATTAAAAAATTACACAACTACTTAAGATATGTATCATAATATTAACCTTATATTAGTGTGGCAATGGTAACAAATTTATCAGAGATATGCAAGATGTAAATAACAGGAAACTATGCAGGAAGACCTATGGGAACTTGGTAGTATATGCTATATTTTTCTGTAAAATGAAAACTACTCAACAAAGCATGTTAAGTTATGAACAAGCCTCACCTACTTAAAGATCACTATGGTGAGAAGGAAAGATTCACAGCAACTCTCTTGTCTTTGATGTTTTTCCTTTTCAGGTTTTAGTGTTCCTGTCTATCAAAGCTGAAACCAAATTTACTTTCAAGATTTTTACTTCTTGCCATAGTGGCACATGTCCATAATCTCAGGGGCTTAAGGGTTGAGGAAAAAGAATCATAGTTATGAGGCTATCCTCATCTACTAGCAAGACCCTGAGCAACTTAGCAGAACCTGATCTCTAAAATAAAAGTAAAAAGAGCTGGGGATGTTGCTCAGTGGTTAATGACCCCTGCAATATATATGTATATATATATATATATATATATATATACATATATATATATCAGCAAATAAAACATGTTATGAAAGAAGCAAATATTTTAAATCCCCAAGGAACCTGAGAGATCCTTGCATCAAACAAGAGTGGCCACTTCTTTCTCTGTTCTAAAACAAGTGATTCCTTGGCTCATAAGAAAAACCTGACCCAATGGGAATTTTCTCCACCTATGCTTGAAAAGAAAATGCTCTGAGATGTTTTCTTAAATATTCTTCTTCACTTAAAGCATACTATAAAAGATGGGAATATTGTGCTCTTGCTTACCTGACAAAGCTTGAGTGTAAATTCAGCAAGAACATTGATGTACAGAGATGTAGTGGTACACACTCAAGGAAAAATAAAGTGGGGCTGATATTATGATGAGACACAGAGTTTATGATTTGAAAAGTATATAGCAAGTCATGGTTGGCAGGAAAGGCTTTTTATGTAGTTCAAAGTAAGGAGGGATGAAGGGATGTCTGGCTAAAATACATTGAGTTTACCCACCACAGCTCATGGATGAGCTATAATGGACACAAAATGGAGAAATTATCTCCCAGCTCTGGCATGGGACATTTACATTCCATGCAGTGCTGTCTTGAATAATGAGGACATATCCACTTAAAATTCAACCCTTAAACAAAGAGTTTAATGCTTTATGCTTTGAATATAACTCTTGCTGCTCTGTCATTACAACTTATATTTTAAATGGACATGTTTCTGTACCTTTTTTCCTCCCTGCTCCTTAATATTTCTTCCTTCCTAATCTCAGGAAAAACAAGAATAATTTTCTTCCCCATCCTAGGAAAAGCTCTCTGTCTTGAGCACACATCCACCATAATAACAAAGTAATCCAGACAGTGGGGACAGTACCAGAAGATCTCAGACATTACTGTCTCACAAATTAAAGAGTGAATTACAACTGCAGAGAGAGAACACATTGAATGTAGGCTCTTAGTCATCTCTTTAAGAGTCCTCTGTTCCTGTCAATTTGTAGAACTACAGACTTTGTGACACAAGTCCCCATTGCTTTTCCTTTTCTAGCAAAGCAGTAAAACTTTTATTCCCTTTTTCTCCAAACCATGTCTTCATTATTGGATTGGTGTCAGGGACAAAGATTGAGTTTTCAGACACAAGAGGAAATTCTGGAGACCACTAACAGGGAGGACAAGTTGGGGAACCAGATTTCTAAGCAAGAAATTAATCCCTTGATAAAAGTGAAGAATGGCCTGATGAAGAAGAAGTCCCCTTGAACCTGCCTGGAAGTCCATGGGAAATCATTCCAATATTCCTGAATTCTTTCCTTTTTCATTCCTTTTCTCTCTGCTTCTTTCCTACCATGCTCACATATTCCCTACTTCTCTCCTTCTTTCCTATGTAGCACAAGATGTCCCAGGTTTCTCTCCATATTTTATTCTCTCAACGAAGGTATTTATGTATTTTGGTACCAGGTAATGAACCGAGGGGTGTTTAATCACTGAGTCACATTCCAAGCCCTTTTTATATTTTATTTGGAGACAGGATCTCGCTGACTTGCTTAGGGCTTTCTAAGTTCCTGAGGTTGACTTTGAACTGATATTCTTCTAACTAAATCTCCCAAATTACTAGGATTATGGACTCAATTGAGGCAATTAGAATACAAATTTCAATGAGATGCAAATTTACTGCTCCTTTTCTTTTGACACAGGAGCTCCAATAATAGTAGATGAGTAGGTTGTAAATTCCCTCTTTTCAAATGAATTCTGTCAGCAGAAACTAACATGGATTCAACCCAAATCCTAATGCTTTCAATCAAGTCATAAGCACAACAAAGAAAAGAAAAACTGACAGGGCCAAGTGTTGCTGTCTTTTGTCTTCACATGTTAGTTTTCCAGTTGACATTGTGATTCACATGGAAAGTGCTCAGGTGTGGAAGTCTGCTGCATTACCAGAGTCTGGGAGTGTGTCCAAAATGTCTCAAAATTGCCAAGGACCAGTGCAGCTGTCATTTTGAGTTTCCTGCCACTGCAGCCTGTGCACATTGCCTAGTTGAATAAGTTGCTGAGGAAATATCCACACTAGCATACTCCTGAGAGAGAGGTAACCTTTGAACTAATGATATTTGAATGATGTGAAACAACATGTACTCATAAGAAATGCAGGTGACTCGAGAAGCACTGTTCCCTTTGAGTGCAGCTCCCTGCTGAAAGGTGGCATTGGAAATTACTTGCATATGAAACTGGTACTTCTTCAACAGGGTTGATTCCATTGATTAACGAGGGGAAAAATAAGCTGAGAGAATGGAAATTTGGCATACTCAGAAGTGTTTTGTCTTGTTATGTTCTTTTCCCCATCCCTCAGTGCTGGGGACTGGAACCCTGCACTTTCTCCTTGTAAAGCAAGCTCATTACAGTATGGGCTATATCATCAGCACAGGAACAGATATTTTAAGGTAAATGACTTGATCCCCTCAGTTTCTGTGTATGTGATTTATGGAGAGAAACAACACTAGACAGTCAATCAATCACTAAGGAATTCTTAATTCTCCTTTTCACAACAATCTTGAAAGTAACATTTTTGCATGTCAAGACCAAAAGTCTAGGGGTGTGTCCTGAGAAAGAAAATTATCCCATCTTTAATCAAAGAGGAAACTGTTTGTAGCTGATCCCTGAGCAGAAAATTACATAAGTGATACAGGAAAAAAAAAGGGCAAGAGGACAGGCAGGCCAATGTGGGTATTAGATTATGCTGAGGTAGGTAGTATAAAAGGAGATTTGGGGAAACATTCACCATTGCATCCCTAGCCATTACATTCACAATCTACTGACAACTACATAGATCTTTTTTTTTCTTGATTTTCCTTTGAACATTGTACTTTGGAAAATTCTAAACAGCCGAGTGCTGTGCAAAATGCACAAGCCAGTGCTGTTTCTGGATTTTGCCTATCATCTCAGGTAAGGGTGAGGAAAAGGAAGGAGTTTCTCCTGGCAAAGGGCAGTTTTGATCAATGAGGAAATGCCTCATCAACTTAGCTAGATGGTGTCAGGAAATATAAACAGACAAAGGTAAGTGGTGATGGCTCTCAGGATAGGGGTTCCCATTACCAATATTTGCTGGCATAAGGGAAACATTCCTCATCCAATTTCATGTTTCCACTCGGTATGTTTGCAGGTTTTACTCTCAAGATTTATTACAGTGAGATAAGGACTAAAATTCCTATCCCTGATCTCTCAATGATCCAGTTGCATTCAATTCCACTCAGGACAATGACTTACTTGGTTACCAGTGCTTCTGAGATGTGAGAGCAAAAATGGGAGATCTCCTGTAATCCTGGAGGAAGGGGCAGGCATCAGGCAGGTTGGGAGTGAATGGCTCTGGGATTCCAGACTCTGCTTGAAGAACGCACTTGTTTTCTCTCCCCAGAGGGTTTTTCTGATCTTGAGCAATATGGAGTTTGAGGAGTGGCTCCTCTGACATGGCTCCTGCACTGCAGACACCATCTGAGGACACAGAGGAAAGGCCTGACAGCACATGGCTTAACGGTTCCCATGGCAACCAGAATGCTACCACTCCTGGTCGCGTCAGACCAAGATTGAAAACAAACACCAGCTCAGTTGTGATGGTCAGAGGAAAGACAAAGAGAACGAGTTCCAGGGACTTGGGGTTTTCAAAAATGTGATTCTAAACTCGTTAGCCAGGAGAGGAGGAGCTAAGCCATCTGCAGGTTCCAGCCCCAAGGTTGGTAGATCGCTCCACCTCCAGGCAGGACAAGGAACCCCCTGAAGCCTGAGAGCTCACACTAAAGTCCAGTTTTGCTAGGTGATGCTGTCCTCCTTTGGCTGCACTGGGCATCATGACAGCAGGCAATTATCCCCCACCAGATCCAGTGGCCAGTTTGGGCAGAGGTGTGCTTGCTTGCACGTGGATCACCAAGTTGAGCACCTGCTCCAGCGGTATTTCCTCCATACCTGCTGCTCCAGGACTAGGCACATCTGGAATATCCTAGTCAGGAAACTAGCCTAGAGCCCTAGCAAACACAATAAATGATGGCTCATGAGAGCTCAGTGCAGTGGGGCATGCAGTGAGCATGGTGGCTGTGGTGATCTTTGAATTCGTACACTTCACACCCATTTTGGTGAATTGCCCCTCCTTTCCAAGCTAGTTCAGAAGGATAGAGGTGGAACCTGGGAAGTGGGTCTTCCAAGTGAAGGTGGGTAGCTCCTCTGATGGCTAATGTGGAGAGAAGGGAGCCATTCACTCAACATGTTGGACAGAGGCCAAGGCAGTGCTGACATGCAAGGAGAAATGTTCTGGGCTCCTTCCACCTGCAAGACCACACCTGTTTGACTGCTGCCTTACATCTAGACTGCACTGAGAAATTTTCCTGCTGGTAATTTCCATGGTCACCTCAACTCACCTTGACATGCAGAAATATCTGTCCTAACTGTGTTCCCACAAGTGTTCATTCTCTTGACCAGACTAGTGCCTGTCTGGCACAGAGCCCTGTGGGATACTACCATGAGTCCTCTTACCATCCCCAGGTGGATGAGGACTACAAGTCAATGGATGATATAAGAGGCTGCTGGTGGCATGATGAGCATCACAGGGCATAACACCTGATTTGAACATGCACCATGCTGAAAGGGCAATGGTTTAAAGATGCCAAGATGAATACTCAAAGAGGGAGAGCAAGGACATTTGGGTATCATGGAAATCTGAAGTGTGTTGGTACCAAAAGCCTACTTCCATGAAGAGACACTCTAAATAAATTGAGACACCTCATACCCGATCTTCTGGGTTGCTCCTCGTTTCCTAGAAAATTCAGCAAGGAGACAGCTGAACTGGAAAACTAGCCTTCTAGGTGAAGGGGGGGTGCCTCTTCTGATGGCTAATATGGAGACGTGGGAGTCATTCACTCAGCATGTTGGATGGAGAACAGGATGGTGCTGACATGAAAAGAGAGATGTTCTGGGCTCACTCCACCTGCAAGGCCACACCTCTTTGGCTGCTGCCTTACCACTGGTCTGCACTCAGAAATTTACCTGCAGGGAATTTCCAGGGTCACCTCAATTCACCTCAACATGTAGAAATGCCTGTTCTATCTGTGTTCACACAAGTGTTCATTATCTTGACCAGACTAGTGCCTGTCTGCCACAGAACCCTGTGGGATATTGCCATGAATCCTCTTACCAGCTTCAGGAGGATGCCAACTACAAGACAATGGCTGATACTGTTAGACTCCAATATCGACCAATTCCCAGAGAGTCAAAGTGCACACACGGTAATGCAAGTCACCAGGAGGTTTTATTTAAACAAGCTCCAGCCAGGACCATGACCAGCCCCTCAGACCACTACAATGGCTGAGTGGGGAGAAGCCCAGAGGGGTGAGAAAGCACTCTATTTTAGAGAAATTTAAGCATTCACACACAAAGACCTCTACATTATTAGTTAGCATTTGAACAGCTAAATATTCATCCTCTTTGGTTGGGTCCCTCAAATCTATTTGATTCTCATTGGGTCCTGCCAGAACAGAGTGGTCCTGTAGGAAGAAAGGAGGAGGGAAGGGGTGAACTATGCAGGAGATGAGATTGTGCTAGACCCCCATGTCAATGATAGATAAGGTTTCTGGGCAGCTGGATATTCCTCAGGCAGATATCTCTTAATAGCCTTGACAAGCACGGGGCCCAGCACATCCTGTTTGTCCTGTATTGGCTCTTGAAGGTGCTGTCCCAACTGAATGCATCCTGGTGATTAAAATAGTTTCTCATTCCTTAGTGTTTTCATGCCCCTTCCTGGAAGAGGGTTTTACCGGACAGTTCAGGAATTGGCTGGTTTACACAAGATGGCTGCACAGATGTCACCCTGTTCTCAACAATTCCAAGATGAATACTCAAAGAGGGAAAGCAAGGATATTTGAGGGGCAAGGAAATCATAAGTGTGTTGGAGCTGAAAACCTACTTCAGTGAAGAGACACTCTAAATCTTGACAGCCTTCATGGTCCACCCACAAATTCCATGACACTTCTTCAGCTTCAACATACTCTATGAATAGATGAAGTAGTAGTTGCTAGTTCATTCTGTAAGCAACCATCATTACGGACCTTAATTCACCTTGCAAGTACCACAATGCCCTTGCAAATTCGTGGATCTTCCTTGTTGCTCTCAAGGGACAGCTGATTATACATATGCTGATTCGTTTTTTTTTTTTTTTTTTTTTTCTGGCATAAGGACCATGAGGAAAGACTTTCCTTACAACAATACCCTTACATGCATGAACTACAATTTAAATGAGTTGAATTTGGAATATGAAGAACTGAACCCACATCACAAAATACAGACTGCACCACAATATCAGAAATGTAAACAAAAACAGCTCTGCTAAAAGGCAAACATGAAGACCCAACATGAGCATAACCTGAATATCAAAACAGGAGTGGTTCAAGAATATCAGAATATGGGATAGGACTTCCTGAGCAAAAAAAGTGTACCACAGGCATTTGGAAATTCTCAAATCATTTTATTTCTTTTTTTTTATTTTATTGTAAACAAATGGGATACATGTTGCCTCTCTGTTTGTACATTTGTACATGGCGCAAAGGCATACCATTTGTGTAATCATAAATCCACATACAATAATGTTGTTTGATTCATTCTGTTATTTTTTCCCCTTCCCCCCACCCCTCCCATCCCTCTTTACCCTCTATACAGTACTTTCTTCCTCCATACTTGCCCCCCTCCCTAACCCTAACTCTAACCCTAACACTAACCCTTCCCTCCCCCCCTTTATGTGTCATCCTCCACTTATTAGCAATATCATTCATCCCTTGTCTTTTTGAGATTGGCTTATCTCACTTAGCATGATATTCTCCAATTTCATCCATTTGCCTGCAAATGCCATAATTTTGTCATTCTTTATGGCTGAGTAATATTCCATTGTGTATATATACCACAGTTTCTTTATCCACTCGTCAATTGAAGGGCATCTAGGTTGGTTCCATAGTCTGGCTATTGTGAATTGAGCAGCTATGAACATTGATGTGGCTGTATCTCTGTAGTATACTGATTTTAGATCCTTTGGGTATAGGCCAAGGAGTGGGAGAGCTGGGTCAAATGGAGGGTCCATTCCAAGTTTTCTAAGGAATCTCCACACTGCTTTCCAGAGTGGCTGCACTAATTTGCAGCCCCACCAGCAATGTATGAGTGTACCTTTCTCCCCACATCCTCGCCAACACCTGTTGCTTGTATTTTTGATAATTGCCATTCTAATTGGGGTGAGATGGAATCTTAGGGTGGTTTTGATTTGCATTTCTCTTATTACTAGAGATGTTGAACATTTTTTCATATGTTTATTGATTGCTTGTACATCTTCTTCTGTGAAGTGTCTGTTCATTTCCTTAGCCCATTTGTCGATTGGATTATTTGTATTCTTGGTGTAGAGTTTTTTGAGTAGTTCTTTATAGATTCTGGAGATTAGTGCTCTATCTGAAGTATGATTGGCAAAGATATTCTCCCACTCTGTAGGCTCTTTCTTCACATTACTGATAGTTTCCATTGCTGAGAGAAAGCTTTTTAGTTTGAATCTATCCCAGTTATTGATTCTTGCTTTTATTTCTTGTGCTATGGGAGTCCTGTTGAAGAAGTCTGGTCCTAGGCCGACATGTTGAAGATCGGGACCTACTTTTTCTTCTATAATCTGCAGAGTCTCTGGTCTGATTCCAAGGTCCTTAATCCATTTTGAGTTGAGTTTTGTGCAGGGTGAGAGATATGGGTTTAGTTTCATTCTGTTGCATATGGATTTCCAATTCTCCCAGCACCATTTGTTGAAGAGGCTATCTTTTCTCCATTGCATATTTTGGCGCCTTTGTCTAGTATTAGAAAGTTGTATTTATTTGGGTTTGTGTCCGTGTCCTCTATTCTGTACCATTGATCTACCTGTCTATTTTGGTACCAGTACCATGCCGTCTTTGTTACTATTGCTTTGTAATAAAGTTGAAGTTCGGGTATTGCGATACCCCCTGCTTCATTTTTCCTGCGAAGGATTGCTTTAGCTATTCTGGGTTTCTTATTCTTCCAGATGAATTTCATGATTGCTTGCTCTATTTCTGTAAGGTACGACATTGAGATTTTAATTGGGATTGCATTGAATCTGTATAGCACTTTAGGTAGTATGGCCATTTTGACAATATTAATTCTGCCTATCCAGGAACATTGGAGATCTTTCCATCTTCTAAGGTTTTCTTCGATTTCTTTCTTTAGTGTTCTGTAGTTCTCATTGTAGAGGTCTTTTACCTCTTTTGTGAGATTGATTCCCAAGTATTTTATTTTTTCGATGCTATGGTGAATGGGGTGGTTTTCATAATTTCTCTTTCTGAGGATTCCTCACTTATGTATAAAAATGCATTGGATTTATGAGCATTGATCTTGTAACCTGCCACTTTACTGAATTCACTTATGAGTTCTAACAGTTTTCTGGTGGAATTTCCTGGTTCCTCTAAGTATATAATCATATCATCCGCAAATAGGGATAGTTTGAGTTCTTCTTTTCCTATTCGTATTCCTTTAATTTCCTTGGTCTGTGTAATTGCTCTGGCTAGAGTCTCAAGGACGATATTGAATAGGAGTGGTGAAAGAGGGCATCCCTGTCTTGTTCCAGTTTTTAGGGGGAATGCTTTCAGTTTTTCACCGTTTAGGATGATATTAGCCATGGGCTTAGCATAGATGGCCTTTACAATGTTAAGGAATGTTCCCACTATCCCTATTTTTTCTAGTGTTTTGAGCATGAAGGGGTGTTGTATTTTATCAAATGCTTTCTCTGCATCTATTGAAATAATCATGTGGTTCTTGACTTTAAGTCTATTGATATGGTGAATTACATTTATTCATTTCCGGATGTTGAACCAATCTTGCATCCCTGGGATAAAACCCACTTGATCGTGGTGCACTATCTTTTTAATATATTTTTGTATGCGATTTGCTAAAATTTTATTGAGAATTTTTGCGTCAATGTTCATTAATGATATCGGTCTGAAATTTTCTTTCCTTGATTTATCTCTGTCTGGCTTGGGTATCAAGGTAATATTGGTTTCATAGAATGAGTTTGGGAGGGTACCCTCCTCTTCTATTTCATGGAATACTTTGAGAAGTATTGGAATGAGCTCTTCTTTAAAGATTTTGTAGAACTCGGCTGAGAACCCGTCTGGTCCTGGACTTTTCTTTGTTGGTAGGCTTTTGATGACCTCTTCTACTTCATTACTTGAAATTGATCTATTTAAATTTTGTATGTCCTCCTCACTCAATTTAGGCAATTCATATGTCTCTAGAAACCTGTTGATGTCTTCGAAATTTTCTATTTGGTTAGAATATAGATTTTCAAAATAGCTTCTAATTATGTTTTGTATTTCAATCGTGTCTGTTGTGATATTTCCTTGTTCATTCCGAATTTTGGTGATTTGGGTTTTCTCTCGTCTTCTCTTTGTTAGAGTGGCTAAGGGTTTATCAATTTTGTTTATTTTTTCAATGAACCAACTATTTATTTTGTCAATTTTTTGTATAGTTTCTTTCGTTTCAATTTCGTTGATTTCAGCTCTGAGTTTAACTATTTCCTGTCTTCTACTACTTTTGGTGTTGGTCTGTTCTTCTTTTTCTAGGGCTTTGAGCTGAAGTGTTAGGTTGTTTATTTGTTGATTTTTACTTCTTTTATTGAATGCGCTCCATGAAATAAATTTTCCTCTAAGTACTGCTTTCATAGTGTCCCAAAGATTTTGATATGATGTTTCTTTGTTCTCATTTACCTCTAGGAATTTTTTAATTTCCTTCCTAATATCTTCTGTTATCCATTCATCATGTAATAGCATATTGTTTAATCTCCAGGTGTTGGAGTAGCTTCTGTTTTTTACTCTTTCATTTATTTCTAACTTCAAACCATTATAATCTGATAGAATACAAGGTAGTGTCTCTATCTTCTTGTATTTGCTTACATTAGCTTTGTGGCATAATATATGGTCTATTTTAGAGAAGGATCCATGTGCTGCTGAGAAGAAAGTGTATTCGCTCTTGGTTGGATGGTATATTCTATAAATGTCCGTTAAGTCTAAATTATTGATTGTGTTATTGAGATCTATGGTTTCTTTGTTCAATTTTTGTTTGGAAGATCTGTCCAGTGGTGAGAGAGGCGTGTTAAAATCACCTAGTATTATTGTGTTATGGTCTCTTTGGTTTCTGAAATTGAGAAGGATTTGTTTGACATACATGGATGAGCCACTGTTTGGGGGCATAGATGTTTATGATTGTTATGTCTTGCTGATTTATGGTTCCCTTAAGCAGTATGTAATGTCCTTCTTTATCCCTTTTGACTAGTTTTGACTTGAAGTCCACCTTATCTGTAATGAGGATGGATACCCCAGCTTTTTTGCTGAGTCCATGTGCATGATATGTTTTCCCCCATCCTTTCACCTTTAGTCTATGTGTATCTCTTTCTACGAGGTGAGTCTCTTGCAGGCAACATATTGTTGGATCTTTCTTTTTGATCCAATCTGCCAGTCTATGTCTTTTGATTGATGAGTTCAGGCCATTAATATTCAGGGTTATTATTGAGATATGATTAGTATTCCCTGTCATTTGGTTCATTTTATTTATTTATTTATTTATTTATTTATTTATTTATTTATTTATTTATTTATTTTGAGACGACTTGGTTCTTCCTTTATTTGACAATTCCTTTAGGATGGTTCCTCCCATTTCTGATTTGTTTCTTTGTTTTTCATCTCTTCCTCATGGAATATTTTGCTGAGAATGTTCTGTAATGCTGGCTTTCTTTTTGTAAATTCTTTTAGCTTTTGTTTATCATGGAAGGATTTTATTTCATCATCAAATTTGAAGGTAAGTTTTGCTGGGTATAAGATTCTTGGTTGGCATCCATTTTCTTTCAGGGCTTGAAAAATGTTGTTCCAGGCCCTTCTAGCTTTTAGGGTCTGGATTGAAAAATCTGCTGATATCCGTATTGGTTTCCCCCTGAATGTAATTTGATTCCTCTCACTTGCGGCCTTTAAAATTCTGTCTTTATTTTGTATGTTGGGCATTTTCATTATAATGTGCCTTGGTGTGGGTCTGTTGTAATTTTGTATATTTGGAGTCCTATAAGCCTCTTGTACTTGATCTTCCATTTCATTCTTCAGATTTGGGAAATTTTCTGATAGTATTTCATTGAATAGATTGTTCATTCCTTTGGTCTGTTTCTCTAAGCCTTCCTCAATTCCAATAATTCTCAAATTTGGCCTCTTCATGATATCCCATAGTTCTTGGAGATTCTGTTCATGATTTCTTACCATCTTCTCTGTTTGTTCAACTTTGTTTTCAAGGTTAAATATTTTATCTTCAATGTCTGATGTTCTGTCTTCCAGGTGTTCTATTCTATTGGTTATGCTTTCTATGGAGTTCTTAATTTGGTTTATTGTTTCCTTCATTTCAAGGATTTCTGTTTGGTTTTTTTTCAATATCTCTATCTCTTTATTGAAGTGATCTTTTGCTTCCTGTATTTGCTCTTTTAACTGTCGATTGGTGCGATCATTCAGTGCCTGCATTTGCTCTTGCATCTCGTCATTTGCTTCCCTGAGCATTTTAATTATGTACATTCTGAACTCCCTTTCTGTCATTTCTTCTGCCATGCTGTCGTTGGGTTTCATTGATGTAACATCTAGATTTGTTTGTAGCATTTTCTTTCCTTGTTTTCTCATATTGTTCAGGTATCAGTTGACCGCTGTGATATTGCAGATTTCCTCTATTGTCTTATAATATCCCTGAAGATTTCTATTATATCCCCTCTTAGTCTTCAGTAGCCTGAAATCTTGGAGGAAGTTGATAATGCAGTGCTCCACAAGGGAGCTGACTCCCTAGGGGTGGTGGCCTTCTGGTGGGGTATATTCCCTGCTCGTGGGCAGAGGTACCTTCACTTGCTGATGAATGGTCATCCATAAGGGAAGTAGGTTATGGGCTGATGCAAGACCAGTTTGGGCCTGTGTCTCTGATTTTACGGTCCTTTTGGGAGAACCTCACCCAACAGGGAGGAGTCACCCGGTGGGGAGGTCTCGCTGGTCAGTTTTCCTCCCAGAGGTTCCGTTCAATTCACAACTACCGCCTGGGCTGGGCAGCCTTCTTCTGCAATGATCCCAGGGACCCGGACCTACCTCCTGGGCCTGGAAGCCTCACCCTTCACAAACGAATCGCCTGCAGTCCTGGAGCCTTCGCTCTGCCCCTCAGTTTGTCTGTGGGGCCCTTCCACCAAGAAGCCGTCTAGGACCCTGCTCTGCACTTTTCGCCTGGCTATGCGGCCCCTCCTCTGAGCAGCCACCTGGAGCCCCTTACAATCGCTCCGAGTCCCAGTGACCCGCCACACGCCTTTTCCTCCGGCAGCCACCTGTTGTTCCGTGTGGTCGCTCTAAGACCAAGTGACCCACCACGCACCACTTTCTCCACCAGGCAGTTACCCAGAGATCTGGTGCGTCACGAGTCCCAAGAACTCACTGTGCACCTTCTTGTCCCGACTGCCTCCCGTAGCCCTGGTGCAGTCACTTCGAGCCCAAGCACCCAGCCGCGCTCCTCCTCCTTCTCCAGACAACCCCCCTATGTTCAGGAGCGGATGCTCTGGGACCAAACCACTCACCACGCTGTTCCACCAGATAGCCGCCCAGAGCCCTGGCGCAGCTGTTCCAATTCCAAGTGACGTGCCGAGCCCGTATTTCTCCTTCTCCTCTGGGCAGCCCCCTGTGTTCAGGGGTGGTCACGTTCAGTCCAAACAGCTCACCAAGCACCTTCTCCTTTGGGCAGCCTCCCAGAGCGCGGGTGGGTTGCTCCGAGTCCAAGCGCCGGCTGCTTTCAGTTGGTCCCAAGTCTCTCAATATCTCCTTTTCTTGATTCCTGAGTCCACGCTGCTCCTCCGGATAGCGCCCGGAGCCCTGGTGCAGCTGATCCAATTCCAAGCGATGTGCGGAGCCCGTATTTCTCCTTCTCCTCTGGGCAGCCCCCTCTTCAATGCTCTCAGCTGTCTGTGATCACTGCTCCGGCGGGGGAAGGGGCGCCTCGCCGGCCTTTCTACTTTGCAAAGATCCCTGCTTTTGGGGCTACCGCCCCATCCAGGACTCCTTCATTTTATTTCTTGACTGGCTCCTACCCACCACCAACCTGCCACTTGCCTAAAGCATCTGTTTACCTTCTTTTGGTGTGAGTTCTTACAAAGAAGGGCTCTTTTGTCATCCCTTACCCTGCAAAGAGCAATCCATTAATTCCCAGATAAGTGTAAACATGAGAACAATATATGCTTTACCACTTCTACAGTGAATCTCTTGAGAACATTCTTCAAAATCAACAAGAGTCTATACAAGTGTGCTGTTCCTTTTGACACTGGAACTCCAATGATATTGCGAGAGTAGGTCATAAATTCCACCTTTTCAAGTGAATTCTATCAGCAGAAACTAACATGGATTCAAACCCAAATCCTACCATTTTTCATCAAGTCATAAGCAAGACAATGCAAAGAAAAACTGACTAGGAATCTCAGAACCAAGGGTGGCTGCTTTTGTCTCCACATGTTGACTTTCCAGTTGACATTGTGGTTCACATGGTAAGTGCTCAGGTGTGGGAGGCCCCTGCATTTGTAGAGTATGGAAGTGTGTTTAAGAAGCCTCAAAAATGCCAGAGACCAGTGCAGTTGTCATTTTGAATTTCCTGCCACTGCAGCCTTGTGCACACTGCCTAGTTGAATAAGTTGCTGAAGAAATATCCACACTAGGATACTCCTGAGAGAGATGTTACCTATTAACTAATGAGATTGGAAAGATGTGAAAGAACACATACTCTTAAGAAATGCAGGTGACTCAGGAAGCACTGCTCCCTTTGAGTGCAGCTCCCAGCTGAAAATGTAGCAATGGCAATAGCTTGCATGTGAAACTGGAACTTCTTCAACAGTGCTGATTTAGAAGAAAAAGTTGAGATGATGGATGTTTGGCTTCCTCTGAAGTGTTTAGTCTTTTTTTTTTCCTTTTTCCAATACCACAGTACTGAGGATTTGAACACCGGTTTTCCGGCTATGAGGCAAGCCAACTATGGGATGGGCTACATCATCAGCACATGAAAACCTCCTGTAAGATACAATATATCATGCCATCAGATTCTCTGTCTGTGAAGTTCTATGCAGAGAAGCAACCCTAGACAAAGCCAATCAATGACCAAGGAATTCTTAATTATCCTTTTTTGCAAAAATCTGGCAAATAATCTTTTTCTGCGTGTCAGACCCACAGTCAAGAGATGTGTCCAGAAGGAAAGAATTATCCCATCTTTACTTAAGGAGAAAACCATTTGTAGTTGATCCCTGAGCAGAAAATTATATCACTGATACATGGAGAACAGGGAAAGAGGAAAAGCAGGGCTATGTGGGTATTAGAATATGCTCAGGTTGTTAGTATGAAAGGAGATTTTGGGGATCATTTGCCATTGCATCCCCAGCCATTACATTCACAATCTACTGACAACTTCCTAGATAATTTTTTTAAATTTTCCTTTTAGCATTTTATTTTTGAAAATTGTAACCAGGAGAGTACTGTGCACAATGCACAAGCCAGTGCTGGTTCTGGATCTTGCCTATTATCTCAGGTAGGAGTGAGTAAGATGAAGGTGTTTCTCCTGGGAAAGGCCAGTTTCCTTCAATGAGAGAATGCCTTATCAACTTAGCCAGACAATGTCAGGATTATAAACAGGCAAAGGCAAGTGGTGATGGCTCTCAGGATCAGGGTTCCCAGGACCCATATTTGCTGGCAGAAAGGAAACATTCCTCATCCAATTTCAATCTTCCTCTCGGTATGTTTGTAGCTTTTACTCTCAAGATTTGTTCCAGTGAGATAAGTGCTGAAATTCATATCCCTGATCTCTCAATGATTCAGTTGCATTCAGTTACACTCAGGACAACACCTCACTTGGCTCCTAGTGCTCCTGTCACATAAGAGCCAAAATGTGAGAGCTCCTCTATCCAGGTGGATGGTGCAGGCACCAGGCAGGTCAGGTGTGAATGGCTCGGGGATTCCAGGCTCCGGTTGGAAAACAGTTGGTTTTTCCCCCAGAGGGTTTTTCTCAGCCTTGAGCAACATGGAGTTGGAAAAGTGGCTCCCATGACCTGGCTCCCGCCCCACAGATTCTGCCTGAGGTCACAGAAGAAAGCCCTAACAGCATGATGGTGTCACCTATCTATTGGCAACCAGAGAAGATTCTGTTCCTGGCCAATTCAGACCAAAAGTGAAAACAAGCACCAACTCAGTTGTGAAGGTCAGAGGAAAGAAGAAGGGAGCGAGTGCCAGGGACCTGAGGTTTTCCAAATTGTGATTCTAACCTCTTCGGCCAGGAGAGAACAGACCCATGGTCCATGGATACCTCCATGAACAGGCAGGACAAAGAACTCCTCTGAAGCCTGACAGCTCACACTAAACATCAGGTCCGCTAGGTGTTGCTGCACTTGTTTGGCTGCACTAGGCATCATGAAAGCAGGCAGTTATCCCACATCAGGCCTGGTTGGGTGGAGATGTGCTTGGGGACATGTGGATCACCAAGCTGAGAACTGGCTCCAGAGCTATTTCCTTCTGAATCCACTCCTCCAAGACCTGGCACACCCAGAATATCCTAGACATGAAACTAGTCTAGGGCCCAAGCAACCACATCAAATCATGACTGGGGACAGCTACTGGAGTTGAGCATGCAGTGAGCATAGTGGGTTAAGTGATATTTGAATTGGGACACTTCACACCCTATCTTGTGGGTTGTTCCTGTTTTCTGAGAAAGTTTAGCCAGGTGACAGCTGGAACCTGGGAAGTGGGTCTTCTAGGTGAAGGTGCATGCATTTTCTGAAGGCTTATATGGAGTCATGGAAGTCATTAACTCAGGATGTAGGATGGAGGACAGGATGGTGCTGAAATGACAGGAGAGATATTCTGTGCTCACTACACCTGCAAGGCCACATCACCTTGGCTGTGGCCTTACAACTAAGCTGCACTTTGAAATTTACTTGCTGGGAATTCCAGGACTAACTCAACTCACCTCGAGATGCAGCAATGTCTGTCCTATCTGTGTTCACACATGAGTTCTTTCTCTTGAACAGCCTAGTGCAAACCTGGCACAAGGTCCCATGGAAAATCCCCACCAGTCCTTAGTTGCCCCAGGAAGAAGCCAGCTATAAGATGGTGGATGACATAAGACCCTGCTGATGGCATGAGGAACAAAGAATCCCATGGCATAACTCCAGATTGGAACATCCCCCATGCTGAAAGGGCTATGATGAAAAGCTTCCAAGATGAATATTCAAAGAGGGAGAGCAAGCACATTTTGTTGTCACCGAATGCAGAAGGCTATTGGTGATGAAAGCCTATGTCAATGAAGAGACATTCTAAAACTTTTCAGCCATCATCATCTACCATAAAATTCCACGACATGTCTTCAGGTTCAACATACTCTACAAATACAGGAAGTAGTACTTGCCAGTTCATTCTGTAACCAACCATCATTACAGACCCTAATTCCCCTTGCAAGGACCTCAAAGCCCTTGCAAACTCACAGCTCTTTCTATTGCTCTCAAGGGAGAGCTGATTATACATATGCTGATTCATAGTTTTTCTGGCACAAGAAACAGCAGAAAAGGCTTTCTTTAAAACACAACACTTACACACATGAAGTACAATTCAAACAAGTTGAATTTGGAATATGCAGCACTGAACCCAGCTCTCAAAATAAAGACTGCACCACAATATCACAAATATAAACAGAAATAGCTCTGCTAAAAGGCAAAAGTGAAGACCTAAACTGAATATCAAAACAGGAGTGGTACAAAAATATCCAGATGTGGAATTGGACTTTCTGAGCATGGAATTCTACCAAAGGCATTTGCAAATTGTCAATTGCTTTTTATTTCTTGACTTTCTTCTACCCTCCACCAACCTGCAAAATGCCTAATGTCTCTGGTTTCCTCCTTTTGGTGAGAGTTCTTGCAATGAATGTTTTTTTTTTCTTCACTTAACCTACAAAGCACAATCTAAAAATTCCCAGATCCATGGTAAACATGAGAACAACATATGCTTCTCCCCCTTCCAAAATGCATCTTTTGAGGAAATCCATCAAAATTAACTAGATTCACTATGAGAGCTACATTCCTTTTGACTCTAGGGCTCCAATTATAGTGGGAGAGTAGGAGGTAAATTCCCCCTTTATCCTGAATGCTATCAGCATAAACTAAAAAGCATTCAGCCCCAAATCCTACCATTTTTCCTTAAGCCATAAGCAAGCCAATACAAAATAAAACTGAATAGGAAATCAGAGCCAGGGGTGGCTGTCTTTTGGCTTCGCATATTTGTTCTACAGTTGTCCTTGTGGTTCCCATGCAAAGTGCTCTGATGTGGAAGTCCCCTTCATTGGAAGTCTGGGAGTCTGTCTAAATAGCCTCAAAATTGGGAAGGGCAAGTAAGGTGTCATTTTTAATTTCATGCCACTGCAACCCAGTTCACATTGCCTATCAAAAGTATTCGCTGGAAAAAAGATGGTCTTAGCATACTCATGAGTGAGATGTAACATCTGAACTAATGAGAGTTGAAAATGTGAAAAACCAAATACACTTAAACAATGCAGGTGACTGGTGATGCACTGCTCCCTTTGAGTGCAGCTCCTGGCTGAATGGAATCAATGGAAATTGCTTGCAGGTGAAATTGGTAGTTCTTGAACAGTGTTGATTCCGTTGAATAAGAGAGGAGAAAAAGAAAAAAGTTGAGAGGATAGAAGGTTTACACAATCAGAAGTGCTTTTTATTAATTTATTAAAATCCCTTGGTGCTGGGGTTTGTACCCCTGCCTTTCCTCTTCCAACACCAGCACCCTACAGGATGGGCTATATCATCAGCACTGAAACAGCACCTTTAAGGTACGAGATTTGATCCCCTCAGTTTCTTTGTGAAGTTCTATGTAGAGAAGCAAACCTAGACAAAGCCAATCAATGAAAAAGGAATTCCTAATTCTCCTTTTAAAAACAATCTTGCAAAACCTTTTTTGCATCTCAGGACCCACAGTCTAGCAGTGAGTCCTGAGGGGAAAAAAATATCCTGTCTTTACTTACGGAGGAAAACGGTTGTAGCTGATGCCCAAGCAGAAAATTATATCAGTGATCCATGGAGGAAAAGGTACCAGGAGAGGAAGGACCATGTGGCTATGATAATATACTCAGGTTGTTAGTATGAAAGGAGATTTTGTGGATCATTCACCATTGCATCCCCAGCCATTTCATTCACAATCTTCTGACACCTTACTTAATTTTTTAAAAAATTTTCCTTTTGGCATTTTAGTAAGGAAAATTCTTACCAGGAGAGTGCAATCCAAAATGCACTAGCCAGTGCTGGTTCTGGATCTTGCCTATCATCTTAGGTAGGGGTGAGGTAGAGAAAGTTGTTTCTTCTGGGAAAGGCCACTTTCCTTCAATGAGGGAATGCCTCATCAACTTAGCCAGATGATGTCAGGAGATATAAACAGACAAAGGCAAGAGGTGATGGCTCTCAGGGTCTGGTTTCCCAGGACCTATATTTGCTGGCCAAAAGGAAACATTCCTCATCTAATTTCAATCTTCCTCTCGGTGTATTTGTAGCTTTTACTCTCAAGATTTTTTACAGTGATATAAGTGCTGAAATTCATATCCCTGATCTCTCAATGATTCAGGTGCATTCAGTTACACTCAGGAAAGCACCTCACTTGTTTACCACTGCTCCTGTGACATGAGAGAAAATTAGGGGGAGCTTCTCTATCCAGCTGGAAGGGGCAGGCATCCGGCAGGTCGGGTGCAAATGGCTCAGGGATTGCAGACTCCGGTAGGCAGTTGGTTTCTCTCCCCATATGTTTTTTCCAAACCTTGAGCAACATGGATTTTGAGGAGTGGCTCCTGTGTCCTGGCTCCCACACCACAGATTCCACCTGAGATAATAGAGGAAATGCCTGACACCCAGATAACATCATGGTTCCCATGACAATCAGAGAAACTTCCACTCCTGGCAGCTTCAGACCAAGAGTGAAAACAAGAAACAGCTCAGTTTTGATGGTCAGAGGAAACAGACGCGAGTGAGTGCTAGGGAGCTGAGGTTTTCCAAAATGTGATTCTAACCACTTCAGCCAGGAGAGCACAACCCTGTGGTCTGTTGATCCCTCCAGGAACAGGTAGGACCAGGAAATCCTCTCAAGCCTGAAAACTCACACTAAACTTCAGGCCCACTAGGTATCACTGCACTCATTTGGCCTCACTGGGCATCATGACAGCAGGCAATTATCCCATACCAGTTCCAGTGGTGTGGGTGGGTGGAGGAGTTCTTGGGGACACATGGATGACAGAGTTGAGCACCAACTATTTGAGTTGTGCTCAACTAGTTGAGCACCAAGCTAATTTCTTCCAAACTCACTGCTCCAGGACTGGGCACACTCAGCATATCCTAGTCAGGAAACAATCCTAAAGCCCTAGCAACCAAATCAAATCATGGCTGGTGAGAACTCCTGGCATTTGAGTATGCAGTGAGTATAGTGGATTAAGTGATCTTTGAATTGGATCACTTCACACCCAATCTTGCAGGTTGGTCCTATTTACCTATAGAGTTCAGCCAGGTGACAGATGGAACTTGGGAAGTGGGTCTTCTAGGTGAAGGTGGATGCATCTTCTGAAGGATTATATGGAGTTGTGGGAGTCATTCACTTAGGATGTTGGACAGAAGATATGATAGTGCCAACATGCCAGGAGAGATATTCTGTGCTCACTACACCTGAAACACCAACCTTCTTTGCTCTGGCCTTACAACTAATCTGTGCTCAGAAATTTATCTGCTGGGAAATTCCAAGGCCACTTCAACTCACCTTGAGATGCAGAAATATCTGGCCTATATGTGTTCACACGTGATTTCTTTCTCTTGACCAGAATAGTGCCAACCTGGCAAAAGGTCCTGTGGAAAATTCCCACCAGTCTTCTTAGTAGCCCCAGGCACATGCCAAATACAAGCCAATGCATGATTTAAAAGCCTGCTGATGGCATGAGGAACAAAGCATCACATGGCATAACTCAGGAATGGAACATGCACCATGTCATCTTCTTTGATATTTTTTTAAAATTTTTTTTGGCATTTTACTTTGAAAAATTCTAAACAAGATTGTGCTGTGCAAAATGCTCAGATACCACTGGTTTTGGACCTTGCCTATCATCTCAGGTAGGAGTGACATACAGGAAGATGTTTCCCCTGGGAAAGGCCAGTTTCCTTCAATGAGGGAATGACTCATCAAATTTGCTAGATGATGTCAGGAAATATGAACAGGCAAAGGCAAGTGGTGATGGCTCTCGGGGTCTGGATTCCCAGGACCCATATTTGCAGGTAAAAAGGAAACATTTCTTATCCAAGTTCAATCTTCCTCTTGGTATGTTTGTAGGTTTTACTCTCAAGATTTGTTACAGTGAGAAAAGGGCTAAAATTCATATATCTGATCTCTCAATGATTCTGTTGCATTCATTTACACTCAGGACAATGCCTCACTTGGTTACCAGTGCTCCTGTGACATGAGAGCAAAAATGGGAGGACTCCTCTGTACAGGTGGAAGGGGCTGGCATTGAGGTGATTGTGTGTAAAAAGCTCAGGGATTACAGGCTCCGGTAGGCGTCAGTTTGTTTCTCTCCCCAGAGGGTATCTCTGAGCCTTGAGCAACATGGAGTTTGAGGAGTGGCTTTTGTGACCTGGCTCCTGCACCACAGATTCTGCCTGAGGTCTCAGAGGAAAGGCCTGACAGCACGATGGCATCACTGTTTCTATGGCAACCAGAGAAGCTTCCACTCTTAGCCACTTCAGACCAAAAGTGAAAACAAGCACCAGCTCAGTTGTGATGGTCAGAGGAAAGAAGAAGCGAGTGAGTGTCAGGGAACTGAAGTTTGCCAAAATGTGATTCTAACCACTTTGGCCAGGAGAGCACAGCCCCTTACCTCCTGGATCCCTCCAGGACAAAGTAGGACAAGAACTCCTCCGAAGCATGACAGCTCACACTAAACTTCAGGTCTGCTAGATGTTGCTGCACTCATTTGGCCTCACCAGGCATCATGACACCAGGCAATTATTCCAAACCAGTTCTTGTGGTCCTGGGTGGATGGAGGTGTGTTTGTCAACACATGGATCATCAAGATGAGCATTGGATACAGGGCTATTTCCCTCCATATCCAATCCTTCAGGATGGGGCACACCCAGAATATAATAGTCATGAAAGTAGCCTAGGGCCCTTGCAACCAAAAGGAATCATGACTGGTGAGAGTTCATGGCAGTTGAGCATGCAGTGAGCATGTTGGATTAAGTGATCTTTAATTGGGATATTTCACACCCAATTTTGCAGGTTGCTTTTCTTTTCCTAGAAAGTTTAGACAAGTGAGAGCTAGAACCTGGGAAGTGGGTTTTGTAGGTGAAGGTGGATGCATCTTCTGAAGGCTTATATGAAGTTGTGGTAGTCATTCACTCAGGATGTTGGATGGAGGATATGATGGTGCTGACATGCCAGGAAAAATATTCTGTGCTCACTAACCCTGCAAGACCAATCCTCCTTGGCTGTGGTCTTACAAATAAACAGCACTCAGAAATATACCTGCTGGGAATTCCCAGGTCCACATCAACTCACCCAGAGATGTAGAAATATCTGGCCTATCTGTGTTCACATGTGTGTTCTTTCTCTTGACCAGAATAGTGCCAGCATGCCACAAGGCTCTGTGTAAAATTCCCACCAGCACTCTTAGCAGCCCCAGGAGGATGCCCAATACAAGTCAGTGGAAGATATACGAGCCTGCTGATGGCATGGGGAACACAGCATCACATGGCATAACTCCAGATTGGAACATGGACTCTGCTAAAGGGCTATGATGAAAAGCTTCCAAGATTAATATTCAAAGAGGGAGAGCAAGCACATTTTGTTGGCACTTATTGCAGAAGGCTGTTGGTGCTGAAAGCCTATTTCAATGAGGAGACATTCTAAAACTTTTCAGCCATCACCATCTACCCTCAAATTCCATGACATGTCTTCAGGTTCAGCATACTATACAAATACATAAAATAGTACATGCCAGTTCATTCTGTTAAAAACCATCATTACAGACCCTAACTCCCCTTAAAAGGATCTCAAAGCCCTTACAAACTTGGAACTGTTTCTTGTTGCTCTTAGGGAAACTTATTATATATATGCTGCTTCATAGTTTTTCTGGCACTAGATCCAGGAGAAAACCATTTCTTTAAAACACAGCACATATACTCATGAACTACAATGTAAATGAGTTGAATTTGGAATATGCAGCACTGACACACTCTTGAAATAAAGTCTGCACCACAATATCACAAACAGAAACAGAAACAGCTCTACTACAAGGCAAATGTTAAGATCCAAAACTGAATATTAAAACAGGAGTGGTTCAAGAATACCCGAATGTGTGAATATGTGATCAGACTTACTGAGCAGAGAAATTGTAACACAGGCATTTGCAAATTGACAAATGCTTTTTATTTCTGACTTTCACCTACCCATCACCAACCTGCAACATGTGTAATGTCTCTGGCTTCTATCTTTAGGTGTGAGTGCTTGCAATAATTTTTTTTCTTCCCTTATTCTACAAGGCACGATCCAATAATTCTCAGATTCATATTAAATTTGAGAACAACATATTCTTTTCCCACTTCTACTGTGCATCTCTTGAAGACATCCATCAAAATTAACAGGAGTCTCAACAAGTGCTCCGTTCATTTTGAAACTGCAGGTCTAATGATAGTGGGAGACTAGGTGGTAAATTCCCTCCTTCTCCTGAATGCTGTCAGCACAAACTAACAGGGTTTCAGCCCCAAATTCTACCATTTTTCATCAAGTCATAAGCAAGACAGTATAAAATAAAACTGACTAGGAAATCAGGGCCAGGAGCGGCTGTCTTTTGTCTTCTCCTGTTGGTTTTCCAGTTGACTTTGTGGTTCACATGCAAAGTGCTCCTGTGTTGAAGTGTCCTTCATTGGAAGTCTGGGAGAGTGTCCAGAATTGCCTCAGAATTGGCAAGGGACACTTAGGTGTCATTTTGAATTTCATGCCACTGCAAGCCAGTGCACATTGCCTATTAGGAGAATTTCCTGAACAAAGATGTTCATAGCACACTCATGAGGGAGATGTAACATCTGAACTAATGAGAGTTGAAAGATGTGAAGAAAGAGGTACTCTTAAGCAATGCAGGTGACTAGGGATGCACTGCTCCCTTTGAGTACAGCTCCCGGTTGAAAGGAATCAATGGAAATTACTCGCAGGTGAAAATGGTAGTTGTTGAACAGTGTTGATTGCGTTGAATAAGAGAGGAGAAAAAGAAAAAGGTTGAGAGGATAGAAGGTTTGCACTCTCAGAAGTGTTTTTTCTTAATTTCTTCCAATTCCTTGGTGAGAGGGATTTGAAACCCTGCCTTTCAACTTCCAAAGCCAGCGCCCTATGGGATGGGCTATATTGTCAACCCAGGAGGAGTTCCTTTAAATAACATCACTTGATATCCTCAGGTTCTGTGTCTGGAAAGTTTTATACAGAGAAGCAATGCTAGACAAAGCCAATCAATGACTAAGGAATTCTTAATTCTCCTTTTCAAAACAATCTTGCAAATAACCTTTATTCATCTCAAGAACCACATTGTAGGGATGTATCATGAGAGAAAAATTGTCCTGTCTTTACTTAAAGAGGAAACCGGTAGTAGCTGATGCCTGAGATGGAAATTATATCAGTGATCCATGGAGAATGGGACAAGAAAAGAGGCAGGACTGTGTGACTTTGAGAATATGCTCAGGTTGTTAGTATGAAAGGAGATTTTGGAGATCATTCACCATTGCATCCCCAGGCATTTCATTCACAATCTCCTGACAACTTACTTGATCTTTTTTTTTTTTTTATTATACTTTGGACATTTTACTTTGGAAAATTCTAACCAGCAGGGTGCTATGCAAAATGCACAATCCAGTGCTGGTTCTGGATCTTGCCTATTTTCTCAGGTAGGGGTGAGTTAGAGGAAGGTGTTTATCTTGGGAAAGGCTAGTTTCCTTCAATGTGGGAAAGTCTCATCAAATTAGCCAGATGATGTCAGCAAATATAAACATGCAAAGGCAAGTGGTGATGGCTCTTGGGGTCTGGGTTCCCAGGACCCATATATGCTGGTAGAAAGAAAACACTGCTCTTCCAATCAATCATCCTCTCAGTATGTTTGTGGCTTTTACTCTTGAGATTTGTTACACTGAACGAAGAGCTGAAATTCATATCCCTAATATCTCAATGATTCAGTTGCATTCAGTTACACTCAGGTTAATGTCTCACTTGGTTACCAGTGCTCCTGTGACATGAGAGCAAAAATGTGAGAGCTCCTTTATCCAGGTGGAAGGGGCAGGCATTGGGTAGGTTGGTTGTGAATGTCTCGGGAATTCCAGGCTCCACCTGGAGAAGAGTTCGTTTCTCTCCCTAGAGGGTATTTCTGAGCCTTGAGCAACATGGAGTTTGAGGAGTGGCTCCCGTGATTTGGTGCCCACAGCCCGAATTCCACCAGAGGTCACAGATGAAAGGACTGACAGCATGATGGCATTATAGTTTCCATGGCAACCAGAGAACATTCTACTCCTAGCCTCTTCAGACCAAGAGTGCAAACAAGCACCAGCTCAGTTGTGATGGTCAGAAGAAAGAAGAAGCGAGCAAGTGCCAAGGAACTAGGTTTTCCAAAATGTGATTCTAAGCTCTTCGGCCAGGAGAGCACAGCCCCGTGGTCCATGAATCATTCCAGGGCAAGGTTGGACAAGAACTCCTCTGAAGTATGACAGCTCACACTAACCTTAAGGTCTGCTATGTGTTGCTGCACTTGTTTGGCCTCACTGGGCATCATGACAGTAGGCATTTATCCTGCATCAGTTCCAGTGGGCCTGATTGGGTGGAGGTGTTCTTGGAGACACATGGATTACCAAGGTGAGCACAGACTACAGTGCTATTTCCTTCCAAAGCCATTGCTCCAGGACTGGGAACACCTGGAATGCCCTAGTCAGGAAAATAGCCTAGGGCCCTTGCAACCACACGGAATCATGGATGGTGAGAGCTCATCGCAGTTGAGCATGCAGTGAGCATGGTGGATTAAGTGATCTTTAATTGGAACACTCCACACACAATCTTGTGGGTTGCTTTTTTTTCCTAGAAAGTTCAACCAGGTGACAGCTGAAACTTGGAAAGTGGGTGTTCTAGGTGAAGGCAGATGCATCTTAGAAGGCTTATATTGACTTATGTGAGTCATTCACTCATGATGTTGGACAGAAGATATGATGGTGCTGACATGCCAGGAGAGATATTCTGTGCTCACTACACCTGCAACCCTTTGGCTCTTTGGCTGTGGCCTTACAACTAAGCAGCACTCAGAAATTAACCTGATGAGAAATTCCAGGGCCACCTCAACACATCTCGAGATGCAGAAATGACTGTCCTCTCTGTGTTCACACATGAGTTCTTTACCTTGTCCAGACTAGTGCAGCCTGGCACAAGTTCCTGAGGAAAACTCTCAACAGTCCTCTTAGCAGCCCTAGGAGGATGCTGACTGCAAGCCAGTGGATGATACAAGAGCCTGCTGATGACATGAAGAACAAAACATCACAGGGCATAATTCCAGATTGGAACATGCACCGTGCTGAAAGGGCTATGATAAAAAGCTTCCAAGATGAATATTCAAAGAGGGAGAGCAAGGACATTTTGTTGGCACCAAATGCAGAAGGCTATTGGTGCTGAAAATCTACTTCAATGAAGAGACATTCTAAAACATTTCAGCCATCATCGTATACCTTCAAATTCCACGATATGTTTTCAGGTTCAACATACTCTACAAATACAGGGAGTAGTACATGCCAGTTCATTCTGTAGGCAACCATCATTACAGACCCTAACTCCCCTTGCAAGGACCTCAAAGCCCTTGCAAAATCGTGGCTTTCTTGTTGCTCTTATGGGCAGCTGATTATACATATGCTGATTCATAGTTTTTCTGGCACAAGAACCAGCAGAAAAGGCTTTCTATATAACAAAGTACTTATGCCCATGAACTACAATTTAAACAAATTGAATTTGGAATGTGCAGCACTGAACCCATCTCTCAAAATAAATCCTGCACCACAATATCACAAATGTAAACAGAAACAGCTCTGCTAAAGGCAAAAGTGAGGACCAAAACTGAATATCAAAGTAGGAGTGGTTCAAGAATATCTGAAAGTGTGATTGGACTTACTGAGCAGAGAAGTTATACCACAGGCATTTGCAAATTGAAAAATGCTTTTTATTTCTTGACTTGCATCTAACCACCACCAACCTGCAACATGTGCATTGTCTCTGGTTTCCTCCTTTCTGTGTGAGATCTTGCAATGAATGTTTTTTTTTCTTCCCTTCTGCTACAAAGCACAAACCAATAATTACCAGATCCATGTTAAACTTTAGAACAACATATACTTTTCCCAAATGTACAGTGCATCTCTGGAAGACATCCATCAAAAATTTTTGTTTTTTTGGCAGGGCTGGGGTTGAACCCAGGGCCTTGTGCTTGCAAGGCAGGCACTCTACCAACTGAGCTATATCTCCAGCCCCATCCATCAAAATTAACAAGAGTCTTTACAAGTGTTTTGTTCCTATTGACACTGAAGCTCCAATGATAGTGGGAGAGTAGGAGGTAAATTCCCCCTTTTCCTGAATGCTATTAGCACAAACTAACAAGGAATCAGACACAAATCCTACCATCTTTCATTAAGTCATAAGCAAGACAATACAAGATAAAACTGACTAGGAAATCAGGGCCAGCGCAGCTGTCTTTTGTCTTCCCTTGTTGGTTTTCCATTTCACCTTGTGGTTCACATGCAAAGTGCTCTGGTGTGGCAGTACCCTTCATTGGCAGTCTGGGAGTGTGTCCAAGAAGCCTTGAAATTGGCAAGGGCTAGTGAGGTGTCAGTTTGAATTTCTTGCCACTGCAAGACGGTGCACATTGCCTGTCAGGAGAATTTGCTGGAGAAAGATGGTCATAGCAAACTCAAGAGTGACATGTAATGTCTGAACTAAGGAGAGTTGAAAGATATGAAGAAATATATACTCTTAAGCAATGCAGGTGACTGGGGATGCACTGCTCCCTTTGAGTGTAGCTCCTGGCTGAAATGAATCAATGGAAATTGCTTGCAGTTGAAACTGGAAGTTATTGAACAGCATTGATTCTGTTGAATAAGAGAGGAGAAAAAGTAAAGGTTTAGAGGACAGGAGGTTTGCACTCCTAAAAGTGTTTTTCTCATAATTTCTTCCAATTACTTGGTGCTAGGGATTTGAACCCCATCTTTTCTCTTCCAATGTCTGCATCCTACTGGATAGGGTACATCAATAGCACAGGAATAGGTTCATGACTTGATCCCCTCAGATTCTGTGTCTGTGAAGTTCTATGTAGGAAACCATCCACAGACAAAGCCAAAGACTAAGGAATTCTTAATTCTTCTTTTCACAACAATCTTGCAAATATACTTTTTTTCCATCTCAAGACCCACAGTCTAGGGGTGTGTCATGAGGGAAAGAATTATCCTGTCTTTATTTAAGGAGGAAACCAGATGTAGCTGATCCCAGAGAAGAAAATTATATCAGTTATCCATGGAGGACAGGGCAAGAGGAGAGGCAGGATTTTGTGGTTTTGAGAATATGCTCAGGTTGTTAGTATGAATGGAGATTTTGGGGATCATTTGGCATTGCATCCTGAGTCATTACATTCACAATCTACTGACACCTTACTTGATCTTTTTTTTTTTTTTTTTTCACTTTTCTTTTTGGCATTTCACTTTGGAAAATTTTAACCAGAAGGGTGCTGTGCAAAATTCACAAGCCAGTGCTGGTACTGGATCTTGCCTATCATCTCAGGTAGGAGTGAGATAGATGAAGGTGTTTCTCCTGGAAAAGGCAAGTTTTTTTCAATGAGGGAATGCCTCATCAATTTAACCAGATGATGTCAAAAAATATAAACAGGCAAAGGCCAGTGGTGATGGCTCTGGTGGTCAGAGTTCCTAGGACACATATTTGCTGGCAGAAAGAAAACATTCTTCATCCAATTTAATCTTCCTCTTGGTATGTTTGTAGCTTTTACTCTCATGATTTCTTAAGTGAAAGAATGGCTGAAAATCATATCCCTGATCTCTCAGTGATTCGATGGCATTCAGTTACACTCAAGCCAATGCCTGACTTGTTTAACAGTGCTCATGTGACATGAGATCCAAAATGGGAGAGCTCCTCTATCCAGGTGGAAGGGGCAGGCATTAGGTGTGTCAGTTGTCAATGGTTTGGGAATTCCAGGCTCCCCTTAGAGAACAGTTGTCTTCTCCCACCAGAGGGTTTTTCTGAGCCTTGAGCAACATGGAGTTTGGGGAGAGGCTCCCATGACCTGGTGCTTGCAGTGCATATTCTGCCTGATGTCACAGAGGAAAGGCCTGACAGCATGACGGTGTCACTGTTTCCATGGCAACCAGAAAACCTTCCTCTCCTGGCCGGTTCAGACAAAGACTGAAAACAAGCACCAACTCAATTGGGATGGTCAGAGGGATAAAAAAGTGAGTGAGTGCCAGGAAACTGAGTTCTTCCAAAATATGATGTTAACGTCTTCAACCAGGGGAGCACAGGCCCATGGTCACTGGATCCCTCCAGGAACAGGTAGGACAAGAATCTCCTCTGAAGCCTGACAGCTCATACTAAACTTCAGGTCCACTAGGTGTCCCTGTACTCATTTGGCATCACTGGGCATCATGACAGGAGGCAATTATCCCCCACCAGTTCCAGTGGGCCTGGTTGGGTGGAGGTGTGCTTTGGAAAATGGATCAACTGGCTGAGCAATGGCTGTAGCACTATTTCCTTCTGAACCCAATCCTCCAGGACTTGGCACACTTGAATTATCCTAGTCAGGAAAATAGTCTAGGACCCTATATACCACACCGAATCATGGCTGGTGAGAGCTCCTGGCAGTTGGGCATGCAGTAATTGTTATGTATTCCTTGAATTCAGACACTTCACACCCAATCTTGCAGGTTGATCCTTTTTTTCCTAGAAAGTTCAGCCAGGTGACAGCTCCAATCTGGGAAGTGGGTCTTCTATGTGAAGGTGGATGCATCTTCTGGGGCTTATATGGAGTCGTGGTAGTCAGTCACTCAGGAATTGGGATGGCAGATATGATGATGCTCACATATCAGGAAAGATATTCTGTGCTCACTACACCTGCAAGGCCACTCCTCCTTGGATGTGGCCTTACAAGTAAGCTGCACTCAGTAATATACCTGCTGGGAAATTCCAGGGCCACTGAACTAACCTTGAGATTCTGAAATGTCTGGTCTATCTGTGATCACACATGTGCTCTTCCTTTTGACCAGACTAGTGACAGCCTGGCACTAGGACCTGTGGAAAATTCCCGCCAGAACTCTTAGCAGCACAAGGAGGATGCCAACTGCAAGCCAGTGGATGATATAAGACCCTGCTCATGGCATAAGAAACACAGCATCATATGGCATAAATTCAGAGTGGAACATGCACTGTGCTGAAAGGGCTATGATAAAAAGCTTCCAAGATGAATATTCAAAGAGGGAAAGCAAGGACGCTTCGTTGGCACCAAATGCAGAAAGCTCTTGGTGCTGAAAACCTACTTTAATGAAGAGACATTCTAAAACTTTTCAGCCATCATCATCTACCCTAAAATTCCATGACAAGTCTTCAGGTTCAACATACTCCACAAATACATGAAGTAGTACATGCCAGTTCTTTCTCTAAGCAACTATCATTACAGACCCTAATTCCCCTTGCAAGGACCTTGAAGCCCTTGCAAACTTGAACTGTTTCTTGTTGCTCAGAAAGAACAGCTGATTATACATATGCTGATTCATATTTTTTCTGGCACAAAAACCAGGAGAAAAAGCTTTCTTTAAAACACAGCACTTATACCCATGAACTACAATATAAATGAGTTGAATTTGGAATATGCAGCACTGAACCCACTCTCAAAATAAAACCTGCACCACAATATCACAAACATAAACAGAATTCTGCTAAAAGGCAAATGTGAAGACCCAAAACTAAACATCAAAACAGGAGTGGATCAAGAATATCCGAATATGTGATCAGACTTATGGAGCAGAGAAGTCGTATCACAGGCATTTGCAAATTGAAGAATGCTTTTTATATCTTGACTTGTATATATCCACCACCAACCTGCAACATGTGCAATATCTCTGGTTTCCTCTGGTGTGAGTTCTTGCAATGAATGTTTTTTTTTTCTTTCCTTACCACACAAAGAAAAATCCAATAGTTACCAGATGCATGTTAAACTTGAGAACAACATATTCTTTTCCCACTTCTACTGTTCTTCTCTTGAAGACATCCATCAAAATTAACAAGAATCTCTACAAGTGCTCCATTCATTTTGACACAGCAGCTCCAATAATAGTGGGAGAGTAGATGTTAAATTCCCTCTTTCTCTTGAATGCTATCAACACAAACTAACAAGGAATCAGACACAAATTCTACCACTTTTCACCAAGTCATAAGGAAGACAATACAAAATAAAACTGACTAGCAAATCAGGGACAGGGGTGACTGTCTTTTGTCTTCTCCTGTTGGTTTTCCAGTTGTCCTAGTGGTTTATATGCAAAGTGCTCCTGTGTTGAAGTCTTCATTGGAAGTCTGGGAGAGTGTCCAAAAAACCTCACAATTGGCAAAGGACAATTAGGCATCATTTTGAATTTCATGCCACTGCAAGCTGGTGCACATTGCCTATCAGGAGAATTTGCTGGGAAAAGATGTTCATAGCATACTCATGAGTGAGATGTAATGTCTGAACTAATGAGAGTTGAAAGACGTGAAGAAAGAAGTACTCTTAAGCAATGCAGGTGACTAGGGATGCACTGCTCCCTTTGAGTACATCTCCTGGCTGAAAGGAATCAATGGAAATTGCTTACAGGTGAATCTGGTAGTTGTTGAACATTGTTGATTCCATTGAATAACAGAGGAGAAAAAAAGAGGATAGGAATTTTGCACCCTCAGAAGTGTTTTTTCTTAATTTCTTCCAATCCCTTTGTGCTAGGGATTTGAACCCCTGCCTTTCAATTTCCAAAGCCATCTCCTACAGGATGGGCTATAGCATCAATACTTGATCATCTCCTTTAAGGTACATGACTTGATCCCCTCAGGTTCTGTGTCTGTAAAGTTCTATGCAGAGCAGCAACCCTAGAAAAAGCCAATCAATGACTAAGAAATTCTTAATTCTCATTTTCACAACAATATTGGAAATAACCTTTTTTGCATCTCAAGACTTACAATTTAGTGGTGTGTCCTGAGAGAAATTATTATCCCATCTTTACTTAAGGAGGAAACTGGTTGTAGTTGATGCCTGAGATGAAAATTATATGAGTGATCCATGGAGGACAGGGAAAGAGGAGAGGCACGAGTATGTGGCTATGAGAATATGCTCAGGTAGTTAGTATGAGAGGAGATTTTGGGGATAATTCACCATTGCATCCTCAGGCATTATATTCACAATCTCCTGACAACTTACTTGATCTTTTTTTTTTTTTTTTTTCCTTTTGATATTACACTTTGGAAAATTCTAACCAGCAGGGTGCTGTGCAAAATGCACAAGCCAGGGCTGGTTCTGGATCTTGCCCATCATCTCACGTAGGGGTGAGATAGATGAAAGTGTTTCCCTGGGATAGGCCAGTTTCCTTTAATGAGGGAATGCCTCATCAACTTAGCCAGAAAATGTCAGCAAATATAAACATGCAAAGGCAAGTGGTGATGGCTCTCAGGGTCTGGGTTCCCAAGACCCATATTTGCTGGCAGAAAGGAAATATTTCTCATCCAATTTCAATCTTCCTTTTGGATGTTTGTGTCTTTTACTCTCATGATATGTTACAGTGAAAGAAGGGCTGAAATTCATGTCCCTGGTCTCTCAATGATTCAGTTGAATTCAGTTACACTCAGAACAACTCCTCTTTTGGTTGCCAGTGCTCCTGTGAAAGGAGAGCAAATGTGGGAGAGTTCCTCTCTCCAGGTGGAAGGAGCAGGCATTGGTTAAGTCGGTTGTGAATGGCTCAGAGATTCCAGCTACCCTTGGAGAACAGTTGCTTTCTATCCCTGAAGGGTTTTTCAGAGCCTTGAGCAACACGTGTTTCAGGAGTGGCTCCGGTTACCTGGCCCCTGCAGTGCAGATTCCGCCTTAGGTCACAGAGGAAAAGCCTGACAGCCTGATGGCCTTGCTGTTGCCATGGCAACCAGAGAAGCTTCGGCTCTTGGCTGGTTCAGACCAAGAGTGAAAACAAGCACTAACTCAGTTGTGATGGTCAGAGGAAAGAAAAAGCGAGCAAGTGTCAGGAAACTGTGGTTTTCCAAAATGTTGTTTTAACCTCTTCGGCCAGGAGAGCCCAGCCCCATGGTCCTTTGATCCCTCCAGGACAAGGTAGGACAAGGAATGTCTCTGAAGCCTGGCAGCTCACACTAAACATCAGGTGTTAGGTGGCACTGCACTGGTTTTGCCTCACTGGGCATCATGACAGGAGGCATTTATCCCCCACCAGTTCCAGTGGGCCTGATTGGGTGCAGGTGAGCTTGGTGATACATGGATCACCAAGCTGAACACCAGCCCCTGTGCTATTTCCTTCTGAATCCAATCCTCCAGGGCTGGGCACACTTGGAATATCCTAGTCAGGAAAATAGCCTAGGACCCTAGCAACCACACCGAATCATGGCTGGTGAGAGTTCCTGGCAGTTGAGCATACAGTGAGTATGGCGTGTTAAGTGATCTTTGAATTGGGACACTTCACACCCAATCTTGTGGGTTGTTTCTGTTTTCTGAGAAAGTTCAGCCAGGTGTCAGCTGAACCTTGGATGTGTGTTTTCTAGGTGAAGGTGGATGCATCTTCTGAAAGCTTATATGGAGTTGTGGGAGTCATTCACTCAGGGTGTTTGATGGAGGATCAATGGTGGTGACATGCCATGAGATATTCTGTGCTCACTACACCTGCAAGGTCACACCTCATTGGCTGTGGCTCTACAACTAATCAGCACTCAGATATTTACCTGCTGGGAAATCCAGGTCCACCTCAACTCACCTCGAGATGCAGCAATGTCTGTCCTATCTGTGTTCACACATGAGTTTTTTCTCTTCACCAGCCTACTGCCAGTCTGCTACAAGACCTTGTGGAAAATTTCCACCAGTCCTCTGAGCAGCCCCAGGAGGATGCCTACTACAAGCCAGTGGATGACATAAGAGCCTGCTGATGGCATGAGGAACTCAGGATTACATGGCATACTCCAGATTGGAACATCCCCTGTGCTGAAAAGGCTATGATGAAAAGCTTACAATATGAATATTCAAAGAGGGAGAGCAAGCACATTTTGTTGGCTTCGAATGCAGAAGGCTGTTGGTGCTGAAAGCCTACTTCAATGAAGAGACATTCTAAAACTTTTCAGCCATCATCATCTACCCTCAAATTCCAGGGCATGTCTTCAGGTTCAACATATTCTACAAAAATAGGAAACAATACTTGCCAGTTCATTCTGTAAGCAACCATCAGTACCCTAACTCCTTTTGCAAGGACGTCAAATTCCTTGCAAACTCTCAGATTTCTTGTTGCTTCCAAAGGACAGCTGATTATGCATATACTGATCCATAGTTTTTCTGGCACAAGAACCGGCAGAAAAGGCTTTCTTTATAACACAGCACTTATGCCCATGAACTACAATTTAAATAAGTTTTATTTGGAATATGCAGGACTGAACCCAGGTCTTGAAATAAAGACTGCACCACAATATTACAAATGTAAACAGAAACAGCTCTGCTAAAAGGTAAAAGTGGAGACAAAACATAATATCAAAACAGGAGTTGTTCAAGAATACCTGAATGTGGCATAGGACTGACTGAGCAGGGATCTTGTTCCACAGGCATTTGCAATTGTCAAAAGCTTTTTATTTTCTGACTTGCTTCTACCCACCACCCACCTGCAACGTGCCTAATGTCCCTTGTTTCTTTCTTCTGGTGTGAGTTCTTGCAATGAATGAATTTTTTCTTCTCTTACCTACAAAGCACAATCCAAAAATTCCCAATTCAGTGTTAAATGTGAGAACAACATATTCTTTTCCCACTTCTACAGTGCATCCCTTGAGGATATACATCAATGTTAACAAGGTCTCTACACATGCCTCATTTCTTTTGACACTGAATCTCCAATGATAGTGGGAGAGTAGGTGGTAAATTCCCCCTTCTTCTGAATGCTATCAGCACAAACAGACAAGGATTCAGGCCCAAATTCTACCATTTTTTTCTCAAGTCATAAGCAAGCCCATACAAAATCAAACTGACTAGGAAATCAGGGCCAGGGATGGCTGTCTTTTGTCTTCACATGTTGATTTTCCAGTTGACCTGTGGTTCACATGGAAAGTGCTCCAGCGTGGAAGTCCCCTTCATTGGCAGTCTGTGAGTGTGTCCAAGAAGTCTCAACATTGACAAGGGCCAGTGAGGTGTCATTTTTAATATCATACCCCTGCAAGCTAGTACACATTGCCTGTCAGGAGAATTTGCCGGAAAATGATGCTCATAATATTGAGGTGCAATATTGGCTGATCCCTAGTGAATCAAAGTGCACAGACAATAATGCAAGACACACAATGAATTCTTTTGCTAACTTGAGCTTGGACTGTAACCAACCTCTCAGACCACTACAATGGCTGAGTGGGGAGTGGCCTCATGTCATGAGAAAGCACTCTATTTAAGAGATTTTCAAGCATTCACACACAGAGATCTGTATATTATTGGTTAACATTTGAACAGCTAAATATGCCTCCTCTTTGGTTGGGTCCTGCTGATCTATTTGATTCTCATTTGGTCCCACCAGAACTGAATGTTCCTGGAAGAAGAAGGGAGGAGGGCAGGGGTGAACTATGCAGGAGACAAATTGGGGCTAGACCTCCTTGTTCTTGATAGATAAGGTTCCCCAGCAGCCACCCATTTCACAGACAGATATCTCTTAACAGCCTTGAAAATCTCCAGGGGCCCAGTATGTTCTGTTTGTCCTGCATTGGCTCTTGAGTGTAGCACCTGTGCGCCCTTTTCTGGGGGAATTTTATGGGCCAGTTCCCGAAATGGCTTGTTCATACAACATGGCTGCATGGATGTCACCTTATTCTCAACATTCCCCCTTCAGTTGTTCATAATGAGGAATCATGCTTATTCAGGCATCATGCATATTCATCTCTGGGGCTAGTATTCTCTTGTATTGTTGCCATAGCACCATCATTTGGACCGTGCTCACGTGGTCCTTAACAAAAGCTATTCCAAGCTCCAGAGGCATATGTCTTTGATTGTCTTCATTTCCTCGATTTGACCTGATCCCCTATTTCTACACTGCCTGTCCCCAATTCTGGCTTCATTCCCCCCTTTTGCTTTAGAAATTCCTTACTGGTGTGAGGAATGGGGGTGCTGATCATTCTGGCTGCTGAAAGCTGAAAGGGGGAAGTGAGGGGCAAGCAGTTTGGTGTTCCCTTTTCAAATTGGGTCAATCGAGGGATCCAAGGTAGAAGTCTGGTTGGGGAAGAGCAGGTTGTAAAGTCATCTGGGTGTGGGTTCTTCTTTGATAGGAGAACAAAAAGACATGAGTATTGAAATGAAATTAATATAAAGTAAATGCTGCATTTGGAATATGCCAATGAATATTATGAAGTTGAGAGAAGTCCATCTCTCACCAGCAGGTGGAATAACTGAGAAATTTTTTCCCATACAAAGGCCTAATAAAGGCTGGAGAGGACAAATTTGGGAACTTTAACATTGTCCAGGTTATCAGGAATGTAAACAGAACATTTAACACTTAATGTCATTTATGACCCCAGAAAACATAGGTAAGCTAATTAATGTCATCTGATTTTTGTAAAATATCCCTTTATTGGTATAGCCTGTGTTTAGCAAAGATCTCTATTCTTCTGTTTCTTAGGCCTAGATAATCATACTAGCAAGCCTACCTGTGTAGTTTAGGAAGGTATGTAGGCCTTAAACTGGCTAAAAATTTCTGACTCTGGTTGTTTCTCTTGATAGTTATAAGGCACATTTGTCTAAGAAATTTTCATTTTTAGCTTCTGGTCTTTTTTCTAGTGGGCTAACACAAGTGTACATCTTAAGTTACATTAAACTGTTATTTCTTTCAAATGCCCAAGAACGGCTGTATTTTGGTTTTAATTCTTTTGCTGGGTGTCTAAGATTAAGCTGGTCAAATTGACCTGTTCCCGTCTTGTTAAAGAGTCAGCTGAGGGGGATCCAAGATGGCGGTCTAGAGGTTGAGAGGATAGGAGTTTTGCACACTCAGAAGGGTTTTCTCTTCAATTCTTCCACTCCCTTGGTGCTAGGGATTCGAAACCCTGCCTTTTTGCTTCCAAAGACAGTGCCCCAGCAAATGGATTATATCATCAACACAAGAACAGTTCCTTAAAGGTACATGATGTGATCCCCTCAGGTTCTGTGTCTGTGAAGGTCTATGCAGAAAAGCATGCCTAGACAAAGTCTATGAAAGACTAAGGAATTCTTAATTTTCCTTTTCACAAAAATCGTGCAAATAACCTTTTTTTGCATCTCAAGACCACAGTCTATGGGTGTGTCCTGAGGAAAGAATTATCCCCTCTTTACTTAAGGAAGAAACCAGTTGTAGCTGATAAGTAAGCACAAAATTATATCTGTGATCCATGGAGGACAGGACAAGAGGAGAGGCACAAGTATGTGGCTATGAGAATATGTTCAGGTTGTTAGTATGAAAGGAGATTTTGAGGATCATTCACCATTGCATCCCCAGGCATTATATTCACAATCTACTGACAACTTACTTGATCTTTTTTTTTCTTTTTTTAACTTTTCCTTTTGGCATTTTACTTTGGAAAATTCTAACCAGCAGGGTACTGTGTAAAATGCACAAGCCAGTGCTGCTTCTGGATCTTGCCTTTCATCTTAGGTAGGGAATAGGTAGAGGAAGGTGTTTCTCCTGGAAAAGTCCAGTTTCCTTCAATGAGGGAATGCCTCATCAACTTAGCCAGAGGATGTCAGGAAATATAAACAGGAAATGTCAAATGGTGATAGCACATGGGGTCTGGGTTCCCAGGACCCATATTTGCTGGCAGAAAGGAAACATTCCTCATCCATTATCAATCTTCCTCTCAGTATGTTTGTAGCTTTTACTCATAAGATATCTTACAGTGAAAGAAGGGCTGAAATTCAAATCCCTCATCTCTCAATGATTCAGTGGCATTCAGTTTCACTGAGTACAATGAGTCCCTTCATTACCAGTGATCTTGTAACATGAGAGCAAAAATGGGAGAGTTATTCTATCCAGGTGAAAGGGGCGAGCCTCTGGTAGATCAGTGTAAATGGCTTGTGCATTCCAGGCTCCACTTGGAGAACAATTGGTTTCTCTTCCCAGAGGGTTTTTCCAAGCCTTGAGCAACATGGAGTTTAATGAGTGGCTACCAAAACCTGTGCAGTGCAGATTCTGCCTGCGGTCACAGAGGAAAGGCCTGAGAGCATGATGGTTCCATGGTTCCCATGGCTACCAGAGAAGTTTCTACTCCTAGCTGCTTCACACCAAGAGTGAAGATGAGCATCAGCTCAGTTGTAATGGTCAGAGGAAAGGAGTGAGGCAAGTGCCAGGGAACTGAGGTTTTCTAAAATGTTATTTTAACATCTTCAGCCAGTAGAGCACAGCCCCATGGTCCCTGGATCCCACCAGGATCAGGTAGCAAAAGGAACTCCTCTGAAGCCTCAGCTCAAACTGAACTTCAGGTATGCTAAGTATTGCTGCACTCATTTGGCTTCAATGGGCATCATGACAGCAGGCAAATATCCCCTATCAATTCCAGTGGGCCTGGTTGGGTGTACGTGTGCTTGGGGACACATGGATCCCAAAGATAAGCACTGGCTCCAGCACTATTTCCTTCCAAACATGCTCCTCCAGGACTGGGCACACCCAGATTATCCTAGTCAATAAATTAGCCTAGAGCCCTTGCAAAAACACCTAATCATGTCAGGTGAGATCTCAGCACAGTTGAGCATGCAGTGAGCATGTTGGATAAAGTGATCTTTAATTGGGACACTTCACACCCAATCTTGCGGGTTGCTCCTTTTTTCCTAGAAAGTTCAGCCAGGGGACAATTGGAACCTGGGAAGTGGATCTTCTAGGTGAATGTGGATGCATCTTCTGAAGACTTATATGGATTCCTGCGAGTCATTCCCTCAGGATATTTGATGGAAGATACGATGATGCTGACATGCCAGGAGAAATATTCTGTGCTCACTACTACTGGAAGGCCTCACCTCCTTAGCTGTGACCTTACAACTAAGCAGCACTCAGAAATTTACCTGCTTGGAAATTCCAGGGCCACCTCAATGCATCTCGAGATGCAGAAATGTATGTGCTTTCTGTGTTCACACATGTGTTCTTTCTCTTGACCACCCTAGTGCCAGCCTGGCACAAGGCCCTGTGGAAAATTCCCACCAGTCCTCTTAGCAGCCTCAAGGAGGATGCTGACTACAAGCCAGTGGATGATGTAAGAGCCTGCTGATGGCATGAGGGACACAGCATCACATGGCATGAATTCAGATTGGAATAGGCACCATGCTGAAAGGGTTATGATGAAAAGCTTCCAAGATAAATATTCAAAGAGAGCAAGCACATTTTGTTGGCACCAAATGCAGAAGGCTGTTGGTGCTAAAAGTCTACTGCAATGAAGAGACATTCTAAACGTTTTCAGCCATCATCATCTACCCTCAAATTCCATGACATTTCTTCAGGTTCAACATACTCTACAAATAGAGAAAGTAGTACTTGCCAGTTCATTCTGTTAGCAACCATCTTTACAGACCCTAAATCCCCTTGCAAGAACCTCAAAGCCCTTGCAAACTCGTGGCTATTTCCTCTTGCTCTCAAGAGACAGCTGATTATAAATATGCTGAATCATAGTTTTTCTGACACAAGAACAAGGAGAAAAAGCTTTCTTAAAATCACTGCACTTACACCAATGAAATACAATTTAAACCAGTTGAATTTGGAATATGCAGCACTGAAGCCAGCTCTCAAAATAAAGACTGCACCACAATATCACAAATGTAAACAGAAACAGTTGTGCTAAAAGGCAAAAGTGAAGATCAAAACTGAGTATCAAAACAGGAATGGTTCAAGAATATGCAAATGTGGGATCTGAATTTCTGAGCAGGGAAGTTGTACCACAGGCATTTGCAAATTGTCAAATGCTTTTTATTTCTTGACTTGCTTCTACCCACCTCCATCCTGCAACATTCCTAACATTCCTTGTTTCCCTTTTTTGGTTGAGTTCTTGCAATGAATAGATTTTTTCTTCCCACACCCTACAAAGCAGAATCCACAATTTCCCAATTCAGTGTTAAACGTGAGAACAACATATTCTTTTCCCACTTTTACAGTGCATCTCTTGAGGACATCCATCAAAGTTAACAAGAGTCTCTACATGTGCTCTGTTCCTTTTGACACTGGAGTTCCAATGATAGTGGGAGAGTAGGTGGTAAATTCCCACTGTCTCCTGAATGCTGTTAGCACAAACTAACAAGTATACAGCCCTAAATCTGCCATTTTTCCTCAAGTCAAAAGCAATCCAATACAAAATAAATCTGACTAGGAAATCAGGGCCAGGGGCGGCTGTCTTTTGTTTTCACATGTTGGTATTCCAGTTGACCTTATTGTTCACTGACAACATTCTCTGGTGTGGAAGTCCCCTTCATTGGCAGTCTGAGAGTGTCTCCAAGAAGCCTTGAAATTGGCAAGTACCAGTGATGTATTGTTTTGAATTCTTGCCACTACAATCCAGTGCAAATTGCCTATCAGGAGAACCTCCTCATAGCATACTCATGAGTGAGAAGTAACATCTGAACTAAGGAGAGTTGAAAGATGTGAAGAAGAACGTGCTCTTAAGCCATGCAGGTGACTGGGGATGCACTGCTCCCTTTAAGTGCAGCTCCTGGCTGAAAGGAGTCAATGGAAATTACTTGCAGATGAAACTGGTAGTTGTTGGACAGTGCTGATTCCATTTAATACCAGAGGAGAAAAATAAAAAGGTTGAGAGGATAGGATGTTTGCACACTCAGAAGTGTTTTCTCTTCAATTTTTCCATTCCCCTGGTGCTAGGGATTCAAACTCCTGCCTTTCTGCTTCCAAAGCCAGCACCCTACCAGATGGGCTATATCATTAACACAGGAACAGCTCCTTTAAAGTACATGACTTGATCCCCTCAGTTTTTGTGTATGTGAAGTTCTGTGCAGAAAAGCATGCCTAGACAAAGTCTATCAAAGATTAAAAAATTCTTAATTCTCCTTTTCAAAACAATCTTGCAAATAACCTTTTTTGCATCTCAAGATCCACAGTCTATGGGTATGTCCTGAGGGAAGAATTATCCCCTCTTTACTTAAGGAGGAAAGTGGTTGTAGCTGATCCCTGACTACAAAATTATATCAGGGATCCATAGAGGACAGGGCAAGAGGAGAGGCACAAATATGTGGCTATGAGAATGTGCTCAGGTTGTTAGTATGAATGGAGATTTGGGGGATCATTCACCATTTCATCCATAGCCATTACATTCACAGTGTACTGACACCTTCCTTGTTCTTTTTTTTTTTTTTTAACTTTTCCTTTTGGCATTTTACTTTGGAAAATTCTAACCATCTGGGTACTGTGCAAAATGCACAAGCCAATGCTAGTTCTGGATCTTCCTATCATCTCAGGTAGGGGTGAGGTAGAGGAAGGTGTTTCTCCTGGGAAAGACCAGTTTCCTTCAATGGGGGAATGCCCATCAACTTAGTCAGTTGATGTCAGGAAGTACACAGAGGTAAAGGCAAGTGTTGATGGCTCTCAGTGTCTGGGTTCCCAGGACCCATAATTGCTAGCAGAAAGGAAACATTCCTCATCCAATTTCAGTCTTCCTCTCAGTATGTTGGTAGGTTTTACTCTCAAGATTTCTTACAGTTAAAGAAGGGCTGAATTTTATATCCCTGATCTCTCAATGATTCAGTGGCATTCAGTTATACTCTGGATAATGCCTCTCTTGATTACCAGTGCTCATGTGATAAGAGAGCAAAAATGGGAGAGTTCCTCTATCCAGGTGGAATAGGCAGGCCTCTGGTAGGTCGATTGAGAGTTGCTCAAGAATTGCAGGCTCTCTTTGAAGAAGTGTTGGTTTCTCTCTGAGGGTTTTTCTGAGCCTTGAGTAACATGGTGTTTGAGGACTGGCTCCCATGACCTGGAGCCCCCAGTGCAGATTCCACCTGAGGTCACAGAGGAAAGGCCTGAAACACTATGGCATCACTCTTACCATGGCAAACAGAGAAGCTTCTGCTCCTAGCTGATTCAGGCCAAGAATAAAAACAAGCACCTGCTCAGTTGTGATGGTCAGAGGAAAGAAGAAGCGAGTGAGTGTCAGGGAACTGAGGATTTTCAAAATGGGATTCTAACCTCTTCAGCCAGGAGAGCACAGCTCCATGGTCCGTAGATCCCTCCAGGAGCAGGTAGGACAAAGAACTCCTCTGAAGCCTGACAACTCACACTAAACTTCAGGTACACTAGGTGTCCCTGCAGTTGTTTGGCCTCACTGGGCATCATGGCACAGGCAATTTTCCCCCACCAGTTCCAGTGGGCATGGTTGAGGGGACGTGTGCTTGGGGACACATGGATCACCAAGCTGATAAGAGTTCTTTCTTGAGGAGAATCCTGGGGTGTACCAGGCATGGATCCAAGATATGGACTGGGCTTGAGCACAGAACACTGGGCTCTCTTCATGTCACATGAGAACACTCTTTGATGATCTAATGCCTCTTGGACTTTCCTGGTCCCCAGTAGAAGTCTGCTCTTCCCTGTAGTATGGTATTGTAAACATGTAACCTGAGCAGTGGCCTGGCTATCTCATTTAAATGATTGGTTCTCACTTCATATATAAACTATTGCACTTCCTGAATAAATTGAGTCTGCATCACAGAACCTGGCTCCCAGTGTCTGAGATAAGGGGCACCTTTGCACTCACTCCATTCCCGAGAGGCCAACCCACATCTGACAACATTTTGGCACCCAACGTGGGGCCTCAGAGGAAGACAAAGCCCACAGAGCTGCTGGGTGAGTGACCTCCTTATGGGGAATCTACCGCCTTCGGTTAGTGTTATCCAGGCACGAGATTTACAAGTGCTGTTAAAGAGTAGGTGAGTAAAAGTCTCAGAAAAAGAGGCTATAAATATATGGGACAATGTTATAGATTGTGCCCCATGGATGGCATTAGATAAAATATGGGATCCTGAGTTATGGGAGAGGGTTATACATTTAGCCCATAGAAAGGAAATACAGGAGGGTAAAACTTACCCTCTCACTTTTTATCCAATTGTTACTCCTCTTTTAGCATGCCTTAGGGGTATCCCTGAGGAAAAGCACTTAGACTTACAAGATATTCTGGCTGCTCAGGTAGAGCGTGGGAACAGTGAAAAGGAAGATAAAATTATAAATGCCAGTCACCAGGCAACAGCAGAAAACAGGGAAAAACAAGAGCTAGAAAAACCACAGGAATTTAGAGATAAGGAAGATGAGAATCATCCACAGCCACGGCCTAGTCAGCTTTATCCTGTATTGCCATCTTGTGGCCAGAGTGTTACATTACCATCAAATGACAGTAAGGAACTACCATGGGTAGCTGAAGAATATGTTTCTGCTCGTCCATCATATTTAGATAATAGCCCTTGGGGGCCACATTTTAATGTTTTGTGTCAAACTAGGGATCGTAATTGGGGAACTCCTTTACAAGCTTTTCCATCAAATGTCAATAGAACAGCCCGACTTTGTATTTGTATCCTCATGAACAAAAGACAGTGGCTACCATTAGGAAAGCAGTTCAAGAAGATGGTCTTCATTCCCCTTATGCTACTCAGTTAATAGAGAATTTTAGTCTAGATCTTAACACTCCCAAGGATTGGAAAGATTTGTGTCATATGACTTTGGGCTCTGGTGAGTATCTTCTTTGGAGAGCAGTGTTCTATGATCAATGTGAGCAACAGGCTAAAAAGAATAATAGGGCAGGAGTATAGTTAAATACTGAATGTTTACAGGGAGAAGGAGTCTATGCTTCACCAGCTGTTCAGGCACAAGGCCCACCTCAGTATTTTGATCAAGTGCATTTATGTGCCCTGTGAGCTTTAAGACAGATTCCTAGCAAAGGAGGAACTAAGTCATTAAAACAGTACAAAAGCCCACAGAACCTTTCTCAGATTTTGTTGCACGTGCCTCTGAGGCAATAACTCAAAAGATTCAACATGCAGAGACAGCAAAACCTTTCTTGAAGGAGATATTATGGGAGGTAGCCACTTCAGAAGCGAGGAGGGCTATTACTCCCTTTAAGGGTGGTTCTATTGATGACTGGATTATAGCAACCAAAGACCTAGGTACTGCATCAGCCCACGCTGCAGCTTTTGCTGAAGTTTTTTTTTTTTTTTTTTTTTTGCATGCATGAATTTGAAGGAAGCCGAGAGCAACAAGGGGACTAAAAATCAAACTTGTTGGTCATGTGGAGGATTAGGCCATTACCAGAAAGAGTGCCCTAGTAGGCTAGGGAGTACACAAAATAAAGTAAAACCAAAAATACCACCCTCTAAATGCCCTATATGCAGAAAATGGTTTCACTGGACACATGATTGTCGTTCTAAAGAGAATGTTGATAGAAAGCCTTTAAATGGGGCATGGGGCAGTCCGTCCTCAGCCCCACAAGAGGACATCCCAAAATAATGGGGACCATTCCAATATGTGAGGCCAAAGCTCTGATGGTGCTCCAGTTAGATGGAGTTTCTTTCAAGGGTGCTGTTGACACAGGAGTTGATGTTACTATTAGGATGGAAGAAGCAGAAAAAATGAAATGGAAAAGTAAAACTGGTCCCAATATTCAAGGAGTAGGAGGACTACAACCTACCAGAGAAGTAATTCACCCTGTCATTTGGAAAGATTCCAATGGGGAAACGTGAGCCATTGAGCCCTTGTTGGCAGAAGGATTGCCTATGAACTTGTGGGGCAGGGATATTCTGCAGGAAGTGGATGCTGTGCTAACCACTGATGATAATTTTACCAAGATATTGTTGTGAAAGATAAAACAGGGTGCAGTAATCAGCCCCCCCCCCAATTCTAAGGGCCACTCTTCCATTAGTACAAAAATCTGAACCTATTCCATTGCAGTGGGACACTCAAGATCCCATTTGGGTGGAACAGTGGCCTATACCAAATGAAAAACTAAAATATCTAAAGTTCATAGTACATGAACAGCTAGACAAGGGTCATATTGAACCATCTACAAGTCTACATAATACACCAATTTTTGTCATACAGAAAAAGGATAAATCAAAATGGAGACTATTACATGATCTGAGGGCTGTGAATGCTCACATGAAAAAAATGGGAAATTTACAGCCTGGTTTATCGCACCTAGCTGCCGTTCCCTTTAATTTTCACATTATACTTGATACTAGGGACTGTTTTTTCTCTATTCCTCTTCGTGAAAAGAAGAGGCCTTACTTTGCCTTCTCAGTATACAAGCCCAATCATCAGCTCCCTATGCAAAGGTATCATTGGAAAGTATTGCCTCAAGGAATGAAAAATAGTCCAACCATTTGTCAGCATTATGTCAGTCATGCCACAAGGCCCCTACAAGAAAAATGCCTTATTATACATTATATGGATGATATCTTATTAGCACATCAGCAACAAGACTACTTAAATAAGTGCCTTCAACAACTTTTAAGAAATTTAGAAATATTAGGTCTTAAGGTTGCAGAAGAAAAAATTCAAAAGGTAGCCCCATTTACATTTTTAGGTTTTAAATTATGGAAATCTATTTCTCCGGCAAGACCACAACTGTTAGTACAAAACAGTTATCCATTGGCTGAACTACAACAATTGTGTGGCCAACTCAATTGGTTAAGGAGTTTTATTCCTTTCCACTGCTCAGTTGGAACCATTATTTAGCTTATTAAAGGGGAATGCCGACCCAACTTCAAAAAGACACCTAACAACCCAAGCTAAAGAAGTTATTAATGAAATAAATGATGTTTTAAAGCAAGCTCAGTTAATCAGATATGATCCAAGTCTCCCCATACAAGCCATTTGCATAGTCACACCTGGTTACCAATAGAGGTGCTATATCAACAAGGTCCAATATATTGGGTACATTTAGCTTATAACAAAACACACAAAATTATACCTTTTATACAGCTTTTGGGGCTTCTGGATCTATGGTTAGGAGATGTAACTCAAGAGGTCTTTAATAAGGACCCTGATATCCTTATCATGCCATTAGAAAAACATAAGATAGATCATTTTATTATGACTGAACTGCTTTTCCAGACTCTAATTAGTGGATTTCCGGGCATTATCAATTCACATTATCCTCCTGACAGACTTATAGAGGGATTAAAAACATTACAATTGAAACCTGCTCCCTTTTGTTGGCCCACTGGTAAAGCTATTCCAAGGGCTGCAACCCTTTTTACAGATGCTAATAAATACAATTGTGGATTCATTTATCATTTACCTTCCTCATCTAAAAAGCATAGAACCCCCCCCATGGTGGCTCAGTTCAACAAGGAGAATTAAGAGCACTTTCTTTAGCCTTAGAGCAATTTCAAAAGGAGCCTCTAAATGTGTTTTCAGATAGCATTTATGTTGTACAAGTAAGTAAGGACATAGCTCAATCCTCATTTCGTGTCCAAGACTAGGCAATAGATCCTTATTTACAGGAATTAAAGTTCATCTTAGAACATATGCTATTTCCTTGGTATATACAACATGTGAGAGCACACTCCTATTTGCCAGGACCTATCTCTGAAGGTAATGATGAAATTGATAGATACATAATGTTAACACAAGAAGCCTTACAGCAAGCACGTGAGTTACATGCCAAGTTCCATTTTTCCAGTAAGTCCATAAAAACTTTGTATCCCCAATTGACTATCAAAAAATGCAGACATCTCAAACAGGCATGCAGTAAATGTGCCCCTCTATTGCCTTTGGGACCATTACAGCCACACGGTATAAATCCTAGGGGTCTTTCACCTAATAAGTTATGGCAAATGGACATCACTCACATACCATCATTTGGGAAATTTAAGTATGTACATGTCATTGTAGATACTTATTCCAAATTCACATATGCCACTCCATTAACTGGTGAAACTGCAAAATAAGTTGTTCAAGCATGCACGGGTGCCATACTATTTATGGGTGTGCCTTGGGCCATCAAAACAGACAATGGACCTGCATGTACCTCAAACAAACTGAAAAGTTGGGCATCTACTTGGAATATCATGGTAATTACAGGAATCCCATACAATTCACAAGGTCAAGGAATTGTAGAAAGAACACACCATACTATAAAAACTCAGCTACAAAAAGAAAAAGGGGGAGAAGAGGGAACACATATGCCCCTATCATACACACTCAGTCACATTCTGTTCACTCTGAATTTCCTAACTTTTGATGACCACGGTATTTCACCAGCCATGAAGCATTGGGGTTCTTTTCCCGGTAACACTCCTCTGCCATTGGTGTATTGGAAGGACCCCCTATCAAGTTGCCTTCATGGACCACACCCTTTACTAACTCAGGGGCGAGGTTTGCTTGTATTTTCCCAGAAGGTGAATCTACGCCAATTTGGATACCAGCCAGATTGGTCAAGCCTGCTATGTCTCATGGAGGACAATAAGAAAAGACGTACACAAACCCAGATGGAGGATCTGAAGAGACTCCACCTTGAGGACACAGAGGGCTCCTCAGCCAGACAAGGACAATCATCAAACACAGAAGAAAAACAAAGAAAGAAAAGAGGTCACCATGCACCTCCAGTAACTTGGGGGGGAGGGGTTAAAAAGGGTAGCTCAGGAAGCTCAACAAATGGCTCCTGAAGGTGATACTTCCCCATGCACTTTATTTTTACTAATGTGTGCTATCATCACTGGCAACTCTTACCGCACTGGTGCAACAATTATTGGGAATCCCCAATCTGTCCATGGTGATGCCATTAGGCTTAGATACAGATGTCCTGCCTTCTATTCTAACTTCTAATACTTCCATAGGCATTCCTGCCACTTCAGCACCTCCTCATCAAGCTCGATTTAATACTACTGTTAACACTACTGGTAGTTGGCTATTCATTGTTCCTCCACTTCTGAACTCTCATTATGTGATCAAGTGATCTGATTATGCCCCGATACTCTCCTAGATCATACTATAGGAAACATCACAGGTCTTAGACCAGGTAAATTAACTTCTATATCTAAGAATAGTTCTACAAATGCCTTCCCTGGTTTGCCTTTCTGCCCATGGATTCCTGCCAATATCACTAAAAATATAAACAAAATTAGGCCATTAGCAGACATCCATCCCTGCCAGTGTGTGCAAAGTCACACTCCCTTTAGAGTTACCCAGCAGCTTTCATCCTTTGCCAGACCTTTAGTAATAAATGCCTCAGAACCCGCCCCAAGCTCACAGAAAATGTATTATAATTCTTCTGGAAGTGCCTCACTGTTAGGTACTCAATTGTTATGCAATCAGCAAAGATGTTTAGATATAGGAGCTATGCTTTTCCTCAGTGGAACTCGTTTTAATGGAACATCTTCACAAATGTTTAATGTGCCTCTCTGTGTTCAGCATTTGTATTATTTCATTGTCTCTAATCAAACCACCAATATGTCAGTATATTGTGATAATTCTATACAGTGCTTCCTGACCAATTGTTGGTCTCCTGGGTTTTCAACTGCATTGTTAGCTAGAGTACCTCCTTACATTTGGGCTATATCAAATGATACTCATACTATTCAACCAATAGTTCTTACTAAAGATGTACAGGTAAAACATACTAAAAGAGATTTTGAACTTATTGCATTGCTTGCAAGTATCATCATTGCTGCTCCAGCTGCTTCACCTGCTGCCACGATAGCCTTCGTACAAACTAGTGCTAATGCCACAGTGCTGAATGCACAGGCTACTAAAGTCAGTGAAGCCTTCACTCTTCCACATGAAAGTATTACATTAATACAAGGGTGTATCCTAAATTTGCAGCAACAAATGGATATAACGAATGAAAGAATAGATATTATGCAAATGACAATGCATCTGCAATGTAATCCCACATTACCCTATGTTTGTGATACTATGGTAAAACTTGACAATGTGACTAAATGGAGGCAAGAATTAAGTACATATTTAAGAGGTCCTTGGAATGCCCGGTTTCAAAACTTAACGCTCAAACTAGGACATGCAATCATGTCAATCAATGAAACCTGAGACCAACTTGTACTAAATGCATCTTTCTTCACAAGATTATGGAACAAAATCACCTCCTTATTTGATCCTGCAAATATTGCATTATTTGGCTTTCCCTTGCTGGCATTGTAATATCATTTCTATGTATTCCCTACCTTTGTAACAGAACCTCAAAAATTGAGACTAGACAGGTCATGTTAACTCAGGTTATGATGGAAAAAAAGAAAAAGGGGGAAAATGAGGACAATCCTGGGGTGTACCAGGCATGGATCCATGGTATGGACTGGGCTTGAGCACAGAACACTGGGCTCTCTTCATGTCACATGAGAACACTCTGTGATGACCCAATGCCTTTTGGGCCTTCCTGGTCCCCAGTAGAAGTCTGTTCTTCCCTATAGTACAGTATTGTAAACATGTAACCTGAGCAGTGGCCTGGCTATCTCATTAAAATGTTTGGTTCTCACTTCATATATAAATTATTGCATTTCCTGAATAAATTGAGTCTGCATCAAAGAACCTGGCTCCCAGTGTCTGAGTTAAGGGGCACCGTCGCACTCACTCCATTCCCGAGAGGCCAACCCATATCTGACAACACTTTCTGTTGGCCAGCTTAGTGCCAGCCTGTCACAATGCCCTGTGGAAAATTCAAACCAGTCCTCTTAGCAGCCCCAGGAGGATGCTGACTACAAGCCAGTGGATGATATAAGAGCCTGCTCATGGCATGGGGAACACAGCATCATATGGCATAAATGCAGATTGGAAAATGCACCATGCTGAAAGGGCTATGAAAAAAGCTTCCAAGATGAATATTCAAAGAGAGTGAGCAAGTACATTTTGTTGGCACCAAACGCAGAAGGCTGTTGGTGATGAAAGCCTACTTCCCTGAAGAGACATTCTAAACGTTTTCAGCCATCATCATCTACCCTCAAATTCAATGGCATGTCTTCAGGTTCAACATACTCTACAAATACTGGATGTAGTACTTGCCAGTTCATTCTGTAAGCAACCATCATTACAGACCCTAACTCCACTTGCAAGAACCTCAAAGCCCTGGCAAACTCATAGCTCTTTCTTGTTGCTCTCAGGGGACAGCTGATTATACATATGCTGATTCATAGTTTTTCTTGCACAAGAACTAGGAGAAAAGGCTTTCTTTAAAACACAGCACTTATGCCCATGAACCTCAATTTAAATGAGTTGAATTTGGAATATGCAGCACTGAACACAGCTCTTGAAATAAACACTGCACCACAACATCACAAATGTAAACAGAAACAGCTCTGCTAAAAGGCAAAAGTGAAGACCAAGACTGAATATCAAAACAGGAGTGGTTCAACATTATCCAAATGTAGGATCAGACCGACTGAGCAGGGATCTTGTACCACAGTCATTTGCAAATTGTCAAATGCTTTTTATTTCCTGACTTGCTTCTATCCACCACCAACCTGCAACATGTCTAATGTCTCTGATTTCCTCCTTTCAGTGTGAGTTCTTGCAATGAATGCATTTTTTTCTTCCCTTTCCCTGCAAAGCACACTCCAATAAACCACAGTTCCATGGTAAACATGAGCACAACATATGCTTTTCCCACTTCTACAGTGCATTTCTTGAGGCCATCCATCAAAATTACCTGAGTCTCTACTTGTGCTCCATTTCTTTTGATGCTAGAACTCCAATGATAGTGGGAGAGTAGGTGGTAAATTCCCCCTTTCTCCTGAATGCTATCAGCAAAAACTAAGAAGGATTCAGGTCCAAATCCTACCATTTTTTCTCAAGTCATAAGCAAGCCCATATAAAATAAATTGATTAGAAAATCAGGTCCAGGCGTGGCTGTCTTTTGTCTTCCCTTGTTGGTTTTCCATTTCACCTTGTGTTTCACAAGCGAAGTGCTCTGGTGTGGAATTCCCCTTCATTGACTTCTGGGAGTGTGTCCAAGAATCCTCAAAATTGCCAAGGGCCAATGAGGTGTCATTTTGAATTTCGTTTCACTGCAAGCTGGTGCACATTGCCTATCAGAAGAATTTGCTGGAGAAATATGGTCATAGCATAGTCATGAGTGAGATGTAACGTCTGAACTCAGAAGAGTTGAAAGATGTGAAGAAAGAAGTACTCTTACACAATGCAGGTGACTGGGGATGCACTGCTCCCTTTGAGTGCAGCTCCCAGCTGAAAGGAGTCAATGGAAATTGCTTGCAGTTGAAACTGGGAGTTGTTGAACAGTGTTGATTCCATTGAATAAGTAAGGAGAAGGAGAAAAATGTTGAGCGGATAGGAGGTTTGCACACTCAGAAGTGTTTTCTCTTCAATTCTTCCACTCCCTTGGTGCTAGAGATTTGAAACCCTGCCTTTACACTTCCAAAGCCAGCGCCCTACCAGATGGGCTACATCATCAACATAGGCACAGCTCCTTTAAGGTACATAACTTGATCCCCTCAGGTGCAGCATCTGTGAAGGTCTATGCAGAAAATTGTACCTAGAAAAATCCAATCACAGAGTAAGGAATTCCTAATTATACTTTTCACAACAATCTTAAAAGTAAACTTTTTTGCATCCCATCCCCCTTGGTCTAGGAGTGTGTCCTGAGGGAAAGAATCATCCCACCTTTACTTAAGGAGGAAACCGGTTGTAGCTGTTTCCTGAGCACAATATTATATGATCCATGGAGGACAGGGCAAGAGGACAGGCACGAATTTGTGGCTATGATAATATGTTCAGGTTGTTAGTATGAAAGGGGATTTTGGAGATCATTCGCCATTGCATCCTTAGCCATTACATTCACAAAGTACTGACACCTTTCTTGATCTTTTTTTTTTTTTTTAATCTTTTCCTTTTGGCATTTTACTTTGGAAATTTTTAACCAACGGGGTGCTGTGCAAAATGCACAAGCCAGTGCTGGTTCTGGATCTTGCTTATCATCTCAGGTAGGAGTGAGGTAGAGGAAGGTGTTTCTTCTGGGAAAGGCCAGTTTCCTTCAATGAGGAAATGTCTCATCAACTTAGCCAGAGGTTTCCAGGAAATATAAACCTTCATCCCACCTGCTAGGCACAGCCTGGGGACTTCGACTTTCTTCCACCACCTTCTCATTGTTGCTAGCACATTTCTGCATGTCTGGAGGTCCCTTACTCTGTAAAAGAGACCACTAAACTGGGTTTAGGTGGAAGAAATGTTCTCAGGCTGCAAGACCATGTGCACAGTCAGGGGTGGCTTCCACCTCCTAAACCCATTCTTACCTCCATCTTTGGACTCATTTTGGCCCAAGCTGGTAGCATAGAAGTGAACTTCATGGTGCATTCTGGCTGGCTGGGGAAATCATCCCCTACTGTAGAATAAGTTGTGATGATGTGTGAGTGCATATGATTCAGGGTGGGTGCAGTAAATAGGGGATTCTAGATCAGAGGTGGACACCAAATGCCTTCTGCACATTGCCCCAGCTGATCACCATAGAATCTCAAAGAGGTTCAAAGTTTGTTTGTTTGTCATGAGAGTGGATTTCCATGGCTGGGGGCCATAATCACCACGGAAGTGCAGGCTGCATAGCAAGCAGATTCTGCAAATTGCCTCTGAAACACTCTGCCCCTTTCCCTTCTTCGTGTGCCTTCAGCATCGCTTCCACCAGTCCAGAGCCACAGTGCTGGCACTGCCCCTGAGTTCAAATGATTTAAATATTTAGGAAAAGGAAGATAGGCGAATCATTTCCTGGTAGATAACCTGAAGAAGTTGCTGGTTGGTTTTAATAAATGACTGCATTTAAACATAGAAGCCTGAGCAATGTTAGGAGGGCAGCAATCACCCACAGGACTCAGAGTACACTGAGAAATGGTGAATGAGAGGGATTTAGGGCAGGACCCAGAAAATACTGAGCAGTGGTGGTAGAGGGGCACTCACCCAGAGGACTCTGAAGACCATGAGCAATGTTGGAGTAGGTGAGATTAAGAGAAAATCCAGAAAAGGGTAACAATTTTAGACTATGAATAATCATGCTTCAGAGTCAGAGCAGGCTGAGATATGATTGATTAGGGGAACATTGTAGATGGCACAGAGAACACTGAGCTCTTCTGAGTGTGGGGCATTCACCCAGAGATCCCAGAGTGTACTGAACACTGCTGGATGAGGGGAGCTCACCCAGAGTAAATGGAGGAGAGAGTACTGTAAGATAAGGGGGACCCCAAAATAAATTTCAGGGAAAACTGAACACCTGTGTGTGATTGGTGTTCAACACAGAACTCAGATGACATGAACATAGATTTATGAAGTGACATTAAGGATAGGACCTAGAGAAGACTGAACAGTCAGGAGAGGTGCACTCATAAACAGGAACTAGAGAAGTTTAAGCAAGGTTTGCCTCTGGGAGCCTGGAACAGTACAGAGAGAAAAGTGAGTGCTCTAAGGTGAGGTATTCTTACCAAAAGAATGAAGGGAAAAAAGAGGAAGAAATTGTTAGGGAAAGCAGAAAAAAGAAAGAGAGATGAATGATCACTGTTAGGTGAATGATGCTCACTCACAGGACCAAAGGAGACTGAGTGAGGACAGGTTAGGCAAATTTAGTTGCTGGGGTCCAGCCCTAGCAGGAGTCCATGGGTTCCACACAGGTAAACGGGGTGCAGGGAGACAGCGTTGGTGATGGATGGAGAATGAAAGACACAGACTCTAGTTCTGGTGCAATCAATCCCACTTTATTCTGGGGAAGGCTGGGTTTATATACATTTTTCTTCAGGCTTTGATGACAGGTTTGCGATTAATAAAATTAAAGTAGTTTTCCAAAGCATAAGCAGAAATTGTTCTTAACAAGGAATTGAAAGATTATGAGAAAACAGTAAACTTACTGATCATCCTTACCTAATCACAATTGTTTTAAGCATATCTAACTACATCAATGAGCTAATACAATGTTTATTTCCTTAATATCTAAACTCTATGTGACCTAAGACTATTCTTCTTATTCTCGTGGTTAAAGCGATAGACAAGTAATCTCACATGACCATTTCTACTAGGTCCATCTGGTTAATATCTAAATTGCTGAGTTAAGGACTACAGGAGGGCAGTGGTCCCAATGGTTATTGTGTACCAACATTTATTATAGGGGTGACATATTCTTTGTAGGAAGGAAGGAATGTTGTGAAACCTTATTCTCTTACCTCATCACCACACATAAACAAAACCATCATTAGAATTTAACCAGCCTGTTGGAGACAAAGGCAGATCTATAACTATTTTCTCCAGAGACTTTCAGGGACTCATTGCAGGGTTGCAAAATTATTTTTGACTTTGTTAGTGGTAAAGACCCATTGTTTTTCAGATTGTAGGTAATATTTTCTGGAATTTTTGTTGTATTCCCCTCATCCCCTTAAGCAATCCGTTCAGACTGAAATGAGTAATATATTATCAGAAAAACACAGCAGAAAAAACACCATGCTCCACAGCAAAACATCCGGCAATTCCTTTTAGAATGAGCCTTTGCAAACATCCTCCAGGGGATCTTGGTCAATCACTGGATGGAATTCCAGACACCCCCTCATTTAGTTGCTTAAAAAATGAAGATTGAGCCATGTTAAAAGAGAGCCTATCACTGAGATCATCCAATGGAATCAGAACATTAGTAAGTGATAAATTCTCAACCACAGGACTCAGAGTACCTTAAGAATATATGGATGAAGGGAGATTTAGGGCAGGACCCAGAGAAGACTGAGCACTAGTGGGAGAGGGGAACTCTCTCCCACTGAAGGATTAAGAGGACCCTTAACAATGGTGCAGGGGTGAAATTAACAGGACCCAGAGAAGACTAACACTGTTGGGATAGGGGTGCTCACCCACAGGACTCAGAATACCCTAAGAAATGTTTGAGTACATGTGAAGACAGGACCCAGAAAAGGCTGAACAATGTTAGGCTATCTAGCGTCACAACAATGATCCAGAGGAGGTTGAGACAAGATTGTTTACAGAAATTTAGCACATGACATAGATTGAGCACTGGTGTGTGAGGGGTGCTAAACCAGATGTCCCAGAGCATAATGAGCAGTGCTGCAGGAGAGACACTCCCCAGAGTACACAGAGAAGATGGAGTATTGCAAGGTAAGGGGTGCTCCAAAAAAATATTCAGGGAAAACTGAGCACCTGTGTTCAAGGGGCCCTCACCACAGGATTCAGATTATCCTGAGCAATGGTGTGTGTGATGAGATAATAAGGAGAGGACCCTGAGAAGACTGAGCACTGTCAGGTGAGTGGCACTCATGCACAGGACCCGGAGGAGGATGAGAAGGATGACCTTGGAGAACCTGGAACAAGAAAAATGACTGAGCACTCTAAGTGGAAGGGTGCTCACCAATACGACCCAGAAAAGATTGAGCATTGAATGGTTAGGGAACTCAGACAAAGGAAACAGAGTATACTGAGATCTTTTATGTGAGGGGAGCTTACCCACAGGACCCAAAGGAGACTTAGTAAAGACAGGTTAGGCAAATGGAGTAGCTTCGACCAAGAAGACAGAGCCACATTAGGAGGGGCTAGCACCATGAGCTCCCAATGGAATCAGAGCAGTAGTAGATGAGGGGTGATCACCCACAGAACTGAGAGTATCCTGAGCAATGATGGATGAGAGGAGATTAGGGCAGGACCAAAGAGAAGACTGAGCACTGGTGGGAGAAGGGTGCTCACCTGGAATATTGAGAAGATGCTAAGGAATGATTATTTTGAGGAGGTTTGGGGCAGAACCCAGAGAAGACAGATCAAAGATAGATGAGTGGTGCTTGACTACAGTATCCAGAGGAGATGGAGTTTTTTGGGGAGAGGAGTTCTCACCCACTCAGAGATTTTGAACCTTTCAAGATTGTCCATCATGCCATTGCATCAATGATCTCAGGTATGGTGGTAATGGTCCTATTTCAAAGGTCTGAAGAACTCCCCCATGATGATGGAAAGTTGTTCTTGGCTGAATTTCACACTGTCCCTTGAATGTGTGCATTATTTATGATTCAGCATTCCTAGGAATTTTCCTGTCTTGTCAAACAAGAGTAGACAGTGACCTATTAGAGAATATCCTGAAAATACTAAAATATAGGCTTTCCATCCACTGCTCAGAGGAATTTTAGAAATACTGAACATGTTACATCACTCATAAGAGCTCATTCCCTTGAGTAAAGGTGTGGAGTTGGTGGAATGAGGTCCTCAGTGCTATTCCAATCAACATCTATAAAAACTGTCTTGTGTTTTCAAGCTTTGGTGAGAATCCTCTTTGCATGGAGTCACCAATGGTCTATTAAGGGTCTTGGAAAGAGGATGTATCCTCATCTCTCCAAGTTTCCACAGTCATGTTTGCCTGATACACAGGTAATGCCAGAGATGGTGTACTGACATTAGTAGGAAAGGGGCTCACCCAGAGAGCTCACTAATGGAACCAGGTTGCCTAGGACTCATTGGAGAGTGACCACTCATAGTTGAAATTTGTATACTCATAATACCCAGAAGATACTGAGTACTGGTGGGAATGGGATGCTCACTCGCAGGACACAGATGACACCGAGAAATGGCATGTGAAAGGAGATTAAGGACAGGACCCAGAGAATACTGAACACTGTCAAGAGAGGGGCACTCACCCACAGAAACCAGAGTAGAATGAGCAAAGAATGGTTAAAGAATGCAGAGAAAAAAAAAACATAGAAGCCTGAGCACTAATAGGTGACTTGCACTCACCCACAAGGATGAGAATAAACTGAGTAATCACAGGTTAGGTGAACTTAGAGGGTAAAAAAAGAGGCTGAGCAATGTTAGGAGAGGGGTTATCATCAAGAGGACCCAGTGGAGTCTGAGAACTCATTGGTGAGGGGCACTCATCCCCAGTACTCAGAGTACCATGAGCAATGATGAGTGATCAGAGATTCAGGGAAGGACCCAGAGAAGACACAGTAAAGTTGGGAGAAATGTGCTCAACTCTAAGACACAGATGAACCTAAGCAATGGAGGTAGAGGGGAGATTTAGTGCAGGACACAGAGAAGCCTGAATACACTTAGATGATATGTGCTTGACCACAAGGGCCAGAGGAGACTGACCTCTGCTGGAAGAGGGTTACTCATCAAAATGTCTCACAGCCCTTGAACCCTTTTCAAGAATAATATTCTCAGTTCTTCAGGGGTTGTGGGACAGTGGTGCTTCTTCAAAGTTCTGAAGAACTTCTCCTTGATATTGGGAATGTTTTATGCGGCCTCATTTCACATTGACACTTGAAGGTATGCATTGTGCCTGATCCAGAGGTCCTAGGACATTTCCTCTCTTGTCAAAAGAGAGCATCCAGTGACATATCAGTGGGGATTCTTGACATATTTAAATATGTTTTTCATCCACTGTTCAGAAAATTGTCATAAATTCTGGGCATACATCACCCATAAGAATTTAGCCATTTGAGCAAAGTGAGGAAATGATGTACAATGTGTGGTGGAACTAGGTCTTTAGTGCTCTAGGAATTGACATCCATTGAAATTATCTTTGATTTTTAGGCATTTGTTAGGAGTCTCTCTGCATGTCTGCTCTAAAGGCCTATTGAGTTTATTGGAAATAGGTAGTATCCTCATCTCTGCAAGTTTCTACAGTCATGTTGACCTAGAAGCACAGATAAGGTCTGATATGTATTGATATTAGCATGAAAGAGGCTCAACCTGAGTGTTCATTAAAAGAAATAGGACTCAGAGGATCCTGTGCAAATGTGGGCAAGGGGAAATTAGGAAAGGACACAGAAAAGACACAGCACTTGTGGGAGAGGGGATCTCTCCCAGAGTACTCTAAAGATCCTGAACAATGGTGGTTGAGAGGAGTTTTATGGTAGAACCCAGAGAAGACTGAGCCAAGTTAGATGATGGGTCTTGACCACAGGATAAAGATGAGAAAGAGCTCTTTTGGGAGAGGGTTTAACTCCTACAAATGTCAGAATTTTGGAATCCTTTTCAAGAGTGGTCCTCTGGGCAGTGTCTCAGAATTGAGGGATGGTGAGAATGGTGCTATTTAAAAGGTCTAAAGAAATTGTCCATGATGGTTGGAAATTGTCCTTGTTGACATATCACACTTTCCCTTGAGGGTGTACATTGTGCCTGACCCAGGAGTCTTAGAAAGGAGTCTTGTCAAAGAGAAGAAAAGATCCTGAAAAAACTGTAATATATGCTTTGCATCCACCACCCAGAGAGATGGCAGAAATACTGGCATGCTACATCACTTATAAGAGATCAGATAGTTGAAAAATATTATGGAAATGGTACACTATGAATGGTGGAATGAGGTTCTCAGTGTTGTGGGAATTGACATCAATTAAAATTGTCTTGTATTTTCAGATATTAATGAGGAACCTATCTGCATGGCAGCACCAAAGGGGTATTGAGTTTGTTGGAAAGAAGGAGTATTCACATCTTTCCAGGTTCCCAAATTTGTGTTGGCCTGGACTCACAGAAAAGGCCAGAGGTGGTGTACTGACATTAGCAGGAAAGGGGCTCACCCAGAGAGTTCACTAAAGGAATTAGGTTGCCTAGGGCTCATTGGAGAGTGAGCACAAGTAGGTGAAGTGTGTCCACCCACAATACCCAGAGTGGACTTAGCACTAGTGGAAGACTGGCACTGATCCACAGGACTCAGAAGACACTGAGAAATGCTGGGGAAGGGAGATTAAGGACAGGAACCAGAAAAGATTGAGCACTGATTGGATAGGGGCAGTCTCCCAGCGGACACAGGAGATGTTGAACAATAGTGTGTGAGAGAAGCTTAAACACTCCTTAGAAGACTAAGAACTCATAGGTGAAGACTGCTCAACCACAGGGCAGAGGAGACTGAGTACTGCTGGCCTGAAGACTTGGCTCACAGGACATTTCCTGTCCTCAATACTCACATGAATGTAGCAATCACTCTTCTCATGTAGTTCCCTCTTCTGATGTGAACTTGCTGCCAATCTATGGTCTTATGAGATCTTCTATGCCTCCTGTGCTCCCCAGTGTCCTCTCTCGATGGTGGTCTGGGAACAGTGTCCAGCAGTGTGTGGTGCCCTGCCTAGCCTTTCTCCTTAACTCCCATACAGTTTGTGATGTCATAATGAACTAAGAGGAGGGGCAGGCACAACTGTTTTGCTACTAAGGCCTTAGAGACTGTGTCGGGCCCTCAGGATTTCCTGTGTCCCCAGTGTAACCTCTCCTTAGACCTAATGACCTCTGCCTCCATTTTCCTCTCGCTCTCCCTCTCCCTCCACCTCTCTCTCTCCCTCTCCCTCACCCTCTCCCTCTCCCTCAAGTGCAGACACTCTGCTCTTCTGCTTCATAAAATCTCTTGTGTGAGTCCCTGCATCCAGAGTGGTTTTCTGGGTGCTTTCAGAAACTATTGTTTTCTACAGTACTTAGATTTATTCTATATATATATTTTATTATTATTTAATGAAGTTTGACACAGAAACATCCAAATATTCACAATTTAGAGATTTATTTTTCTCTATCAAAGAAATTAAATGTAATTTTATTACATTGTTGTCACTGACATTAATATAACTACATTTATGATTGTGGTCTGTTTCTTGTGGATGACTAAAGAATGATATACACAATGATTGACCTCAGAATAAATGCTGATAATTAAACAGGGTACATAAATTAAGGCATAAGGCTATTTCCATATTTTAAAACCATGTCTAAAGTAAATAACTGCGGTTTTCAAAACTTTATTCACTGTAATTCATTTGTAATTTCTAACCCATGAAAATGCAACATACAAATACTTACATGGAAGAATTAAGTAATGGTCCTGATTGAAGACTTAAACTGTTTTGAATATCAAGAATGTATCAAAGTCAAATGAACAAATCAGTTGCTTCAAATATCAAAGTGCTATGCTTCTTTACCTTACCAAAAAAAATAAATAAATAAACATTTTATTTGCACAAAATTATTTCTGAATCTTTCTCTTGTAGTAAGGAATTCTGTTGTCATCAGGTGATAGGAGGTAGCAAGCTATTCCCATAGTAGATATCACTGATGATTTTCTCACTAGAATTGACTTTTCCTTAACCCATTTTAATGTTCTTCAACTTTAATGTGAAGTCTTTATAGGTCCAGAAAAATTTATCATAGACTGGAACTTGTGTAGTCACTTAGATCTCATTGAAAGTTTCAGTGCTGAGCATGATGTCTAATTGAAATGATTGAATCTCAGGATCTTTGTAGTGAATGTAAAAAGAAAAGCATAGAAAACACTGTACATTTCTGAACCCTATGGTGTGCATTAACCAAAATCAATCTTTTCCACATATTTGGACCATGTGTTCTAACTCAGAAGTCAGTAATTTTATGTTTTAATTAATAGAAGTAGGATATTATCTTTCTTATAGGCAAGTGCATCTTGGATGCATCCAGGACCAACCTGACTGTGGTTCCTCTGACCCAAAGGTGCAAGTGATACAGAGCAGAGACTCCAAGAGAGGTGGGAACATTAGAAACACAAAGAAAGTGATTAGATCCAGCAAACAGTGGCGCCTGCATATAATTCAAGCCATTGAAGAGGCAGAGGCAGGGGGATCACAAGTTCAAAGCCAGCCTCCATAACTTAGTGGGGCTGTATGTAAGTAAATTAGCTCTCTAATTTATCCTGGCTCAAAATAGAATATAAAAATGACTGAGGATGTGATTCGGTGGATAAGCACCACTGGTTAAATCCCCAGTACTAGGAATACATAGATAGATAGATGATTGATAGATAGATAGATAGATAGATAGATAGATAGATAGATAAAGTGGTTTGAATCCAGAGGGAGGGAGGAAATTGATACAATAAAAGTTTTCAACATAGACAGAAGGAGGATTATTTCAAAAAATGGAAAGCTGTGTTCTTAGCTAATCCTCAGAATGGGAAAAAATAAGGAAATATTAATTTTTACTTTGAACACATATAAATAAATATATCTAGTGTTATCACTGATATTATAGATGCTAGTAATGTATAACTCAGTGAAATAAATACTATGGATGTTTTGAGTGATAAGTTGTTCACACAAAAATACATATACACAATATCCATTCATTATGTTTTTTTTATTTTTAGAACAAAATTAATGGTTTAGTTTCAAATTTGACTTCAGCAATAGCCTGCATTATATATGTACTTTATGTAAATTCATGAAACTCTGATTTGAGAATATTCCCTAATGCATAATAACATAAATAATAACTTGAAAATTTCTATATACAAAACACTTATAACTGCACCTGAATATTTCATTGGCATATTTGCATATGTAAAATTAAATGACAAAGTTATTTTCATTGTTTAAATAAATTCATCTAAAGTATCCACTGGTATTAGAAATAATTATTTCATAAATTAGCTTCAATATGAAAATAAATAATTATCTAATATTTATTTTTATTTTTCTTTAATTCTCAATAGTCTAAAAACTTGTATGTTTTATGTTTATATAGGATCATAATCCCCAATATTACATTAATTAATTGTAAACCAAAATCAAAGCAATGTGTTTTTTTTTCTTTCTGTAGTGCTGAATATCAAACCCAAGGTCTCAAGTATACTAGGCAAACACTCTACCACTGAGCTATATTGCAAAACCCAAAGCAAGCTATTGGGAGTTCATGTAATATTTTTCATAATGTAGAAGTACCTGGACACTCAATTCAAGTTAGACAAAAATTTAAAGAAGATTATTTAAATTCAGGGTGGGACAGTTAAACAGGAATTGAACCCAAACATACTTAACTACTGAGGTACATCACAGCCCTTTCTATTTTTTTTTTATTTAGAAACAGGTCTTTCTAAGTGCTTGGGGCTTTGCTAAGTTTCTGATGATGGTCTTGAACTTGCCATCCTCGTGCCTTACCCTCCTAAGGCTGGGATTATAGACAGACACTACTACTCCCAGCTTATTTAATGTTTTTGAAATTTATTTATTTTTATTTTTTCTTTTTAGATATACATGACAGTAGAGTATATTTTGACATATTATACATACATGAAATATAACTTATTCAAATTCCATGATTGCACATGATGTGGATTTTCATTGGTGGCACATTCAGGTATAAACATAAGAAAATTATGTCTGATTTATTCTACTGTCTTGCCTATTCCAGCTTCTTTAATTTTAACCACATAAAATATTTGTGTCAATACGATAAGGTAATGGATCTAGTTATACCACTTCACTTATGATTTTTCTATTTTGTATTTTCTAATATTGTAGACATGTAGCTATTTAAATTTAATTCAAATGGAAATCAAAAATGCAATTCCTCAGTTGCACTATCCCACAACTTAAGTTCTGAGTAGCTGAATTTGGTCAGTGAGCACTGTATTCACACATATATAGAATGTTTCTTCCATCAATAAATTATAGTGGAGGGTCCCTGTTGATTATTTGTGCTTGAAATAATATGAGTTGCATTATTTCAAATTATTATCCATTGTTTTAATTTTTTCCAAAACAATAAAGATCTTTAAGGTCCTAATACTTACTTGACCCTGGATGTAACAAACAAGCCCCTTGCCTCATGCAGCTTATGTTTGCTAGATGAGAAAGAAATTAGCAAACACAGATGAAATGTTTTACAGTAAGAAGTGCACTTAAAAATAGATTAGATAAGGTTATAGAAGTGTCTTAGAAAGTTGTATTAGGCCATGCTGAATAATAAGAAAAATATCTTGGATAGAGGCCTGAGTGAAAGCAGGGGGTACTATCAATACCAATACCAATACTCTCAATGCTTTGAGAGCATTCCATATGGACAGAATAATACAAATGTGCTGATAAAAAACACTCCTTCTCTGCGTGTGGTGGCACAAGTGTGCAATACCAGCAGCTTGGGAGGCTGATTTGGGAGCATTACAAGTTCATGACCCTAAGCAAATTAGAGAGACATTGTCCCAAAATTTTGAAAAGTTGGGATGGTTGGAATGTGTCTAATTGTTTATAGATATGCATCCTTGGATTTAATCCCTGTTACCAGAAAAATAAATATATAAATAAAAACCACACACACTCCTTAGTGTGGGTCAGGGGAGAATCTCAGGGTAACTAGAAGCAAAGAGCAGTAACAACAGTAAGAGTATGTCTATGCCTTGCCTTTATCTCTTTGTTGGGATTTTGAAGTATATATTAAAATGCAGCAGAATGCAACAGAGTAATTCCAGGATGGGGTGCATGACATAATATGATTTATTATTAAAGAGAGCACTGATTTCAGTGTAGTGAGTATAACAGTGTGGGCATAGGCAGTAATAGAAACTGGCAAAACAACTTCCAGGGCAGGAGTTTAGATCAGAGGTGGCGATGACCTGGGTATGTATGGTAGCAAAGGGAGAGAAAGATTGGATTTCCTTGGAATGACAAAATTTTCCTGTATTATGTCTCTGCATTTTCTCCAGTCATTAAACATAAAGCCAGTGTTCAAAAACTCACATTATGCTGCAGTTTTTATTTCTGTTTTGCTGTGAAGTACTCTATCCTGATTAATAAATCATACTGAACCCATACCTATTCTCAGAGGTGTTGGATTTTTTGAAATTAATTCCAAAGCCTATAATCACTATTTAACCATCATTAACAGGTTTGGGATAAAAGAATGGTCTTCATGCTATTTCTCATGAAAGTATTTCTCTAGTCCTCACATGCTTTATTTGATAAGCACTTTTCTTTGTTCATTATCAAATGATTGCTCCTTGATATTCTTGCTCCACAAATATAATGTTACCTTGGATGCATCAATAGATGTATATTATGCTGTTTAGTGCTCATCTAATTTCCTTTTCTCATATCACATCACAAGTTGTTTGGTTAAAATGGATTGAATGAGAATACAGTAAGAACTAAAGGAAAGATACTATGAGATATTTTGTTAACAGGGGATCAGATTAAAGAATCTACAGATTAAAGGATCACCTACAGTCAGGTGTTCTAAGAATGTTAAAATAATACTAGCATATTGCATCTCTATTATCCTATAGAGGAGAGGAGCATAGATGGGAAATATTCTAGCTGAACTTCTCCTTTGATATGTTTTCTCTTCAAGAGGGTGAATGTGCTATAAATATCTAAACAAATATTTTAGTATTATATATAAATATATTAAATAGATTAATTCATGACAGGAAGACTCTAACAACCATAATTTTATCACCTTTTTGTTACACTTGTTATGAAAGCCTGTTTCATAATACATATAGCTGGTATCCTTTCAAGCAGCTCTAAGGAAATCTCTTCCTATTTTCTACTAAACTACCACTCAACCCCTATGATTAACTTCTCATACAGCAAGAAGTTTTTGTATTCATATAATGGTTCCAAACACAATAATAAATGCTGCCAATTTTTTAATAACTTCAAATTTATTACTTTATAGAGGAAAATATTTGAGATAATATTATGTAGTGATTAGGAAACAGAACAAGGTTGACGATCTAAAAATTTCAACTTTGTAAGTTCAATGTTCAACTTGAATGTTCTGCTTATAAAAGAAAAACCATGGAGTTTATTAGGCAAGCAAGTACGTTCCTGGAAGAAAAGTATCAGATCATACAAAAGGCTTTCATTCATAAACTTTTTTTTTGTATTATCAAAACTAAATAGTAACATTTTCTGAGTATAATTTTGGTGCTATTCTTAAATTGATAAGCCACCTAGATATTTTTACTGTTTTCTATTTCATTACTGTTTTGTTTTGTTTTTCATAGTATTTAATAATGTGGGATGTGGACTTCACTCAATTGGTTAGATTCTGCAAAAACTGGATATGTGTTTATTACTTAAGAACAAAGCATAGCATGTATGAATCAATCACTCATTTTTAAGTGTTTATAATCTATATAATTTTCATTTCAATATTATGTATCAGACAAATATAAGCCCAACAAGTAATAAGTATTTACCAAATATATTTCTAATATTTTTTCTGTTTCTCAAACTATTTGCACATTTGAAATAACATATATTTTTATCCCCATCCCCTCACTTTATGTGCATTTCTTGAATGCATCCTTGCAAAGACAATTTTCTATTCCAGATGGCTTCAGAGAAAGTGGGAAAGATAAGTGCGCTACTTTCTTGTATTTCTCCACTGCTTTCAGCACAAAACCAATGCCTTTGTATCTATGAATTCTATTCCTCCTAAACATGTAAATGGGACATAAACTTTTTTATACAATGCCCATTATGTTGTTTCTCCAGTATTTCAGAAACAACACAACACTTTAAATCCTTCTCAAGGGGTACAACATCAATACTCTTCTTTTATTCTGTAAGAATTTAATGTCCAAAATTCCCCTTTTGTATCAAAATCAAATGAAGACACTTCATCCTCCTTATTTGAAACACTTATTTTCTCCATTGAATGCAAACTGATTGTCTCTTTGTCAGAGAAACTTATATATTCTCTTTCTACAAGTTCTATTCATATGGACCATGCTGTCATACACTGCTCCCAGGTCTGTGCTACTGATCTTTACTTTTCCAAGAAATATGGGTTTTCACTTTTAAATAATATTGAAATTACTTTCATGTAATTTAACCTCCTGTGAGTAGTCTATTCCACTATAACATTTCTGCGTATGCCGAATGTCCTCCTTCCCACATCAAAACTTCTCAATAGTTTTACAAATATTGTCAGTATTATAAATAAAACAATATTTATATGAAGTCAAGATACTCCTATATGTGAGATAAACTAAGCATTTTACATTAAATACCTTTGTTCATTCTTCTCCCAGATTTTAAAAAGCTATGCCTCTCTTTATATTTTATAAGAGTTAACACTCTTAAAATTTTAATTGCTCAGGTTCACAGAGCTACAAATTTCTATATGTGGTCCAATTTTTCCAGTGTAGTTCATCTAACCTGTACTTTTTTTTGTTTTAGTCAAACATTACTTGTATATCTGTTTTTGATACTCTGCATATTCAAGGAAAGCTGCTCAAACAATTTGAAAGTGAAGAAACTTATGGTAACATATCAGTATGTTAGTCATCAGAGATTAGATGTGAAAAATATTATTTAAACAATTTACTATATCAGCAGAAATGAATAGTAAGCAGAATAAGTGCCAGGAGATTTGTAAATTCAAAACTACATTGATCAGAAATGTAACCAGACAATTATGAGAGTACAGAACTGTATCAAAAGAGCACCAACTATCATGTGAGGTGGATAATAAGTGTCAAAGGAGCTTAACACAGAAAACGCAGTAGAAAAGACCCTGAGTGGGCATTAAAGAATGCCTATACATAGGTTACATTTCTGAAGAAATCTATTTTATTTGTAAGACACTAAAGCTACAAGAGAATGATTGTTAAATCATTGCAGTGCTTCATAGTGTGCCAGAAAATAATATGGTGTGGCGGGCAGAACCCGGGGCCCAGGGTTACACCACGTGCATCCAAAGATGGCTACTGGCAGACAGCAAAGGCATTCTGAATATGCATGGAGAAAGGCAGAACACATTTACAATTGGCTGTATTATAATCAGTTCAGCTGCCTAGCACATGGACAGATATACTTTACATGTATGCTCGAGTGAGTGATTGCTTGACCTTTAACAGGATTGGATGGACATATCTGGTTACAATTGCTTATGCATGAGACTGCTTATATATTGAGGGTGTTATTTGAATAAAGGGGAAGCTGCTTGATGAACTTTTGAAGTACGTGTCTTCTGTCCCGCTGTTCCGGCCGTAAGCATTAGAAGCGGTGGTTTTAGGTAAGCGAAAAGAGCAAGAAGCCATGCTGAACCGCTTGGAGCAAGCCAGGCCCTGGAGCTGCAGTTTTGCTCTGTAAGCGAAGCCACTTGAAGCAGCCCATCGGCAAACAGCAGTTGCTCATCATAATATGGTAAAAAATCATGCATGTATCACTATTGAAAGGTAGGCAGTTCATATGAACTAATATAAAATTCTAAAAATAGCATTGAAAAAACATCAGAAATGTCTTAAAATTAATTTTTTGATAGGAAACCAGAAACCATATGTTGACAAACTAGACAAAAATGTAATATTCCCCTACATGCTTTAATTTCTCAATTACTGAGTTACATAAAGTTATTTCAATATATAAAAACTTAGAACTGGGGCCTGGGGATTTAGCTCAGTTGGTAGAGTGCCTTCCTCACATGCACAAGGCCCTGGGTTCAATCCCCAGCACAAAAAAAAAAAAAAAAAAAAAATTAGAACTGTATTCACTTCATTTGCTTAATTTTTTGGTGATGGGAAGATGGATTGATTTCGAAGAAGGCACTGGGATTAATAAGTATAGGCAGATTATATTGGATAATACTTCTTTAATTCAAGACAATAATTATTCTAAATTATGTACTAAAATCTCTTATTGGGGAAATTAAAGAGAATATTTGCATATAATAAAGTAATGAAGTGATTAGTCTATACAGGTTCAAGTGAGGAACTGAGACATAATTGAGGTATAAAATGATAATTTTTTGTGTCATAAAGTAAAATTATGAGTGAATTCTTGCACTAAATCACTTGAGAGTCATTTAAACCTTAATCAAAATGAAAAAGAAAAAAATAAAGAAAAAAGTGAGAAGAAAACTGATGAGGATATGTGCAAATGTATAAGAACCAAAGAACCGTTGGGTAAAATAAAAAACAAAAACAAAAAACACACACAAACAGGTATTAACAGGTCAAAACTATCATACTTACTTCAAAAACACCAACTACATTGAAGAGTGAAAAATTGTAAAATAAATATATTTCTTTAGTGAACTACAAAATATAATGAAAATACTTAGAATGGGTTTTAAGTTAATGAATTAAAAAATTCTGAAAAAGACTCCAAGTTTGCCAAATATTTGTGGCTAAATAATATTATTATTGCTTTTCCTTTTTAATATACAACAAATAACACATCACATTTAAATATCACAGGAAATTTTTTTTCAGTAGAATTTATTTAGGTGTATATCTTGAGGATCTTTTTTTTTCCTTTTTTTTTTTTTTTTTTTTTTTTTTTTTGCGGTGCTGGGGATTATTGAACCCAGGGCCTTGTGCTTGCAAGGCAGGCACTCTACCAACTGTGCTATCTTCCCAGCCCTTGAGGATCAATTTTGATCAATTTTAGATCAGTTATCTATGCAAACTGGTTACTTTTCTCCTTTTACTCCAGTTTAAAAAAATAATCAAAGAGATCTTGACCCCTACTTCAGAGGGTGAACAGAGTTTTCACTCTTGTTAGTCTTGTACATGCTAACATTCTGCACAGTGCCTGTAAACAGAAATCCACTCAATAACGGTGATTTTCTGGGAATCAAGGGCTAGCTGTTTCTGTTTGCTATGTAAACAGTGTTTGTTAACAGTAATTGGCATAGTTTCTGGAAACAGTAAATTTTACACGCAAGAAATATGCCTATGGCATGAGTGTTTCTTATAGGCGACTTTGAAGATAACATGAAAAAGTAAAATTTAGAGCAAAAATTTGCCTTGTAACCATGTATTGCCATTAGTAAATATGGGATATAGCTGGACCAGATTAATTAGACAAAGAACAATATAATATATTTAGCCAAGAATATAAATGATATTTTGATGTTCTTTTAGAAAATAACTTTCCAGTTCATTTCTTTTATCAATCCTAAGGATGAAGTATTCTATACTTTCTTGGCTTCAGAAGGCATTATATTTGAATGATTTACTTATTTGTAATCATGTTTTACAATATTGAGTTTTGAGATCACATGCAGCATTTCCTACAGATTAGTTGTAATAATAGTAATAGTAATAATAATAATAAGCTATATCCCTAAGTTGAAAGCAAACTACTTACTCCCTTCTAACAATTACCTTGTCTAATTCAATAAGTCTCATTTTCTCAGTAGGAAAAAATATTTCAAAGAGGATTAATAACTAACTTTTGCATGTGTATCTATGGATGCCAACTGAAACCCCAACTAAATTGTAAATGCTGTAACAGAAGGGGCTTAGTCTTGCTAGAGAGAAAAGCTATTTCTTTGTTTTTTATAATAGTTTTGAGTTCCTATTTATGATTTCTGAGAAGAAATAAACAAAGGAAAGAATGCATAATAATTTGAAATATTTTAGAAAATTAATGATATTATGAAACTCTCTTGTGGATATTTATTATGTCAATTATTTTTTTTTATTTTTCATGTGTGTAGAATTAAAATGTGTAATACTTGTGTTTCATATTTACCTTCTCCTTGTCATTTTTTATACATAAATTTATCTAAATTCATCACAAATTATTTTTTGAACCAGGAAGTGAATCCAGGGATGATTAAGCACTAAGACACATCCACAGATCTTCTTTCATATTTTATTTTGAAGTAGGTTCTTGCTGAGCTGCTTAGGGCATTGCAAAATTGCTGTTAATATATACTGCTAATTTTCATAATGTTTCCTTTAGACTCATTAAAGTGAAGGGGAAAATATTATTAGAGTCTCATCATTATATTCTACACATTATGTGTTGACTGGATGACATCAACAGAGAGACTCTAAGAGAAGCAGGCAACTGTAATGGACCCTATGCTCCATGATTATATGTTGAACTCAACATATATATATATCCCCTTGCCCCCCACTGCTTGCAGCTTCTCATGTTCACTATCTACACAATTTCTTTTAAAATGATGAGCCCATTACCCCTAAAATGAGTCTGAATCTTAAGTAGCTGCTCCTCTTCTCCCCTTGAATGTATATCTGACTCTTATTTACATTTCTATATAATCTCCTTGTTTTCCTAAATAAATATTTGTGCTTTTTCTCATGTGCCCTGAAATTCCTTTCTATTGTGTAAGTCAAGAACCTGCCAGGGCCAAGTTGAGATTTCCATTTCCCTTCTGAGTGAACTTCTTAGATCCTATTGAGTGATATCATGAAGGAAGCCCATTATGACTTTCATTTTTATTTTTGAAGGGCTCAATTTCTTTGTCTCTTTTGCAAACATTTATTTTCCTTCTTATTTTTTGAGAGTTGCCTGCTCATCTTCTTTGCTTATCTGTAGGAGTCGTTGATTTATTTTTCTTATTGAAGGAAAGGTACTTATATAAATATTAATATTTTCCATGTTTTTTCTATAGTTTCATAAAGATTATTTTGTTTTTTAGTCCATTAAGTCCTAAGTATTCAATTCTGTGAACATACTACTTACATATTCTCTCAAAGTTACCACAAGTGGTATGTTTGTTGAACAATTTAAGTTTTTATAGGTGTTCCATATCTGGAATGATGGAACAGAATGAATTAATTTACAAATAGGTGGCTCTATTAATGTTTTAGAAAGCTGCATGCTTTTTCTTAAAAATAAATTTATAAATCTATCATTTAGAAAAATTTTCTTTTTATCTCATGAGCCATAAGAGGAATGAAGACAGAAAGGAAGAAATGACACAGGAGAGTGAAGTTTATCATGCTTATAAAAAATTTCTAACAGTCATGAAGGGATTATTTAGTGACTGTCAAATTTTAACTTACATAGGAATCACTTAGAGATCTTTTTAAAGTACAGACTGGATTCAGTAGGTCCAAATTAAGCCTGAAAATGTGCATTCAGTTCTGCTTCCAGGTGAGTTGGATGTTTCATGGACTACAACAGGAATACCTGGGCTCTACATTGTAACATGTGGGAAAATATTAGTGAGTTCAGTCACTCTAATTCCATGTTATCATTTATTTGCAAACCCTCTCCTCTCTAATTAAGTTTATTATTCTCAACATCTTATTCTGGAAAGTAGGAGACAACCACAGCTCATTTTTAAAAGAAAAATGCATCAGTGTTCATGGAGTAACAGCCCTCTCCCTTATGTCTTTTAGAATATATTCCTCCTATTTTTTGATACTGAGGATTAAACTGATGGGTAATCAACCCCTGAGCTACATCACCAGCTGTTTTTATTGTAATTTTGAGATAGTATCTAAGTTTATTTCAAAGGGACTCATTTAGTTGCTGAGGCTCATCTTGAACTTGCTGTCTTCCAGTGTCAGTCCTTCAAGTCTCTGGGATTATAGGCAGGTATCACACTGCCTGGCATATGGCCCAGAATTTATAAAGGTAAATGTACACATTTAGAATGTTCACTTTTTTGTTTTCTTTTTCTTTTTCTTTTTACACACTGCATTTTGATTCACTATATACAAGTGGGATATAACTTTTCATTTCTATGGTAGTACACAATGTACATTAACACCATTTGTGTAATCATATATGTACATAGGGTAATGATTTCTGTCTTAGTTTACTCTCTTTCTTTTCCCCACCCACTACCATCCCATTTCCCTATACACAATCTAAAGTTTCTCCATTCTCCTCTTATACCCAAATACCCTCTCTTATGTATCATCATTCACTTATCAGAGAAAATGTTCAGCTATTTTGGGGGGTTTATTTTACTTACCATAATATTATCCAATTCCATCCTTTTATCTGCAAATGCCATAATTTTATTCTCACTCATAACTAAGTAATATTCCACTGCATATATATATACCACAGTGTGTTTATTCATTAATCTATTGAAAGGCATCTAGGTTGGTTCCACAATATAAATATTGTGAATAAAGCAGCTATAAACTTTGCTCTGGTGTGCCACTGTAGTATGCTGATCTTAAGTCTTTTGGGCATGAACTGAGAAGTGGGATAGCAGGGTCATATGGTGGGTCCATTACAAGCTTTCTGAGCAATTTCTGTACTGCTTTCCTGTTGGGGGCTGTGCCATGTTGACTGCACCAGAGCGGTGCCTGATCACATCGGCAGCGAGGAGGTTAATTGACATAAGCACACTCAGGTGATTTATCATCCATGCACACAGTGTATGCACATGTGTTCTCAAGCACTCCTAATTGTGCCTACTCGGACATCTAGCTTCTGGCCTAATTTTTGTGTAAGAGGCCCTGCTCTCCACCTTCTGGAGGTGATATAAGCGTAGGCAGAGCGAGACAGAACACACACAGCAGCAGCTAGCAGAAGACACAGCAGCTAGTAGAAAGATGCGGCACAGCAGCTAGCAGCACAGCAGCTAGTAGAAAGAAGAACACAGCAGCCAGCAGGAATAGGCAAGAAGAAAGAAAAGACAGCAGAAGCAGCAGCTAGTAGAAAGAAGCGGCACAGCAGCTAGCAGAAAGCGGCATAAGGCAGATCACAGAGCGGAGAACTGAGACGCATCACGAAAGCACCTTAGGTAGATGCACCCTTAGTTCACAGGATGCAGGACGCACCAGTAAGAAGCAGCAGACTTTAAGGCATAGCAAGTCTCTCTTCCTCTAAGCTCTAAGTAAAGCCTGTCCTTCTCTCAAAGTCTCTCTCTTAAGCAAAGTCTCTTTCTCTCTGATAAGCAAAGTCTCTCTCTCTCTCCTCTCAAAGCAAGTAAGCCTCATTTCCTCTATCCTCTATAAACAAGCAAGGAAGCAGCCCAGAGATAGAAGTGGCTCAGTTTCCAGTCCACCACCCATAAGACCCGTGCAAATTGTTGCTGCAAGCGGTGACAAATATCCATGGATTTTGTACCACAAAGAGTCAGCAACACTTTCCAGAGTGACTGCACCAATTTGCAACTCCACCAACAATGTATGAGTGTGCCTTTTTCCGCACATCCACGCCAACACATACTGCTTGTATTCTTGACAATAGCCATTCTAATTGGAGTGAAATAAAATCATTGCTTTTCTCAAATTACTAGAGATGATGAACACTTTTTATATATTTGTTAATCACCTGTATATCTTCTTCTGTGAAGTGTCTGTCCAGTTTCTTAGCCACTTATTGAGTTCTTTGTGTTTTTGTTGTAAAATTTTTAAATTTCTCCATAAATATTGGAGATTAGTGCTCTATCTGAAGTGCCTGTGGAAAAGATTTTCTCCCATTCCATAGATTTTCACATTCTTGTTTGTGCTGAGAAAGAGCATTATAGTTTGAATCCATCCCATATATTGATTCTTGCTTTTATTTCTTTTTCTCTGGGAGTATTGTAGGAAGTCTGGTCCTAAGCTAACATTATGGAGATTTGGGTCTACTTATTCTTGTATTTGGCTCAGGGTCATGAAGATTGGTCACTGTTGGGTCAGGAGTCCTGAAGGCCAGAATATTCACTTTTGAAAAAACAGAAGTGAATATATAGAAATAGTAAAATCACAATAAGTACAAATTTTTATAAGTTAGAGAATGCCTTACATATCACCAAAATCAATAAAATGCAGTTTACATAAGTGCCAGAAATACCCCATAATACTTTTCTCTTAATCTTGAAATACATATCTATATATACATTTTTATATATATTTTACATTTATATTTTACATATATATATTTACATTTTACATAAAATGTTCACTTTTTGAAGAAATATTCAGCAGGATAAAATTAAGATGAAAGATTAGTCTTTTGGGTAGAAAAAGTCCAGCCCTCTCTAGCTCTTCTTCCCAGCATTATAAAGGGGTTTCTATAATATTTTCTTTTCTTTTCTTTTCTTTATTTGATAACAGCTGTAGTCTAAACATTCCTCATGATAGTAATCTGATGGGTCTTGTGAAAGGCAACATAGTCAGGTGGGAAAAAATGTCTTAGAGCAGAACACAGGAGACTTGGATTCTCATTCTGGTTTCAACACAGTTGGTTTGCATATTTCAAAATTTCCTGGTCTTGTTTCTTTGAATAAAGAATGGAGACAATAATAGAGCTTTACTTCCCCAGGATGATAGTGGAATAAAATTTTCCCAGAGGAATCTCCAGACATTGTTTTTAGTGGCAGTGATGTCATTGATATCTTATAACTTACATATGCTGAGGTAGTTTTCCAATTTCCAAGCCAGTTGCATCAAAAATTTCTGCTAATTGCAGTAATTTGCACAAATTTTGCAATTTGAAAGAAGAGAGCCAATTCCTCCAAGCCCCAACCTGCTCCCCTGGTACATCACTCCACAACCCATCTCTGAGAAAAGCAGAGATCATTAGTGGTGGGGAGTACAGGATTTGAGTCCCTGACCCTGGGAAAGATATTTTGACTCTGTAAGTCTCAGTGTTCACATCGTATTAATGACATTCATCTCTCATCATGGGTAAGGTGGTGCTACTGTGAAAGACTGTGCCAAAGTGAGGTGCTCAATTCTTAGTAGGTATTTTTTATTTTTCCCCTAGGTTTTTATATAATCTTGCTAGATTGAAGAAACACCTGTGGTTGGCAACAGAAAATAAATAGAGCCTCTCCCCATGTCCAGTCACATTCATATATTCTCAGGATACCAGGGTCTTGGAAAGGGCACTACTGGACTCTGTTACCCAGTGTCCCTTAGGGGCCCTCAATATGTTCTCAAAGAAAAGGACTTCTTTGTGCTGCATTTAACACTTGTCTCCTTTCTTTCAAAGTGAGAGAAGAGGGCAAAGTTGAGACCAGGGTCAGATGTGGTTTCTAATCCATCTGCTCCATTTGGTTGATGTCATCAGGCCTCATTTTCCCCACTTTTCCTTTCCTGCTTAGACTTGTGCAGCGTGGTGTGTAAAGGTTAATTGGAGTCCAGCTATAAGGGTTAAGGGGAGAGCTAATAAAGAGACAAGCACACAGGATGGCAAAGAGCAAAAAGTGGCTCTTGTGGGTAACCCAGTCCAGTTTATTATCTATTCCAGGGTCATATCAAGTTACACTAGGTTACATAGTACAGTTATCTTTGTTCATGTCCAGATCACTTAACTTGCTTGCTTCTCAGAGTCCACTATGACCACAGATTATTATAATAAGATAATGTCTCCAGGCCTCAATGACCAAGGAGTTGCAGACCATTTCTAAGTCATTCAAACAGGACACCTATTGTTCCTGAGGTGTTTGCTCAACTGAAAGGACTTGCTTCTCTCTACATTGGCTGATCTGAAATCCCTACAACTCCCCATTTTTGTTTTGTATGGCCTTTATAATAGACATGACTTGTCTTCTGTTCAAGGAAAATGGAGGGAGAAAGCAAGGCAAACATTGGCAAAAACAAGCAGAGCGTAATAAGGAAAATACAAATAACCATTCTCCATTGAAAAGCTCTTTGACCTATGTAAAATTTGGTAGCCATAAAGTTAACCAATCTAAAAAATTCCATCTTCCATCGCCTTGTTGAACCTTCTTTACAATGTCCTGAAGATGATCCAATTCCCTTTAAATGGGGTTACTATTATTAGTTAAATGGAAACAACCCATATTATTAAATTATGGTATTCTTTATGATGTAACATCAGCAAATAATAGCCACTGTATTATCAAAATAGATTGATGATACAGATTTCAAAAGAATTAACAGTTTTTGCTAAGTACTAGGGCACCACCAATAAGGATACAAAAACAGAAATGACACAATAATATTCAGCATAATTGTGGAATGCTGGGTAAGTTTGGCAAACAGAACTGTAACCAAATTTTCTGGGGTACATTCTAAATATTTCTGGGCTAGGAATTGTTGAGCATATGTTCTTAAAATCTTTATATCCCCCCAAGTCACTATATGATTAAAAGACTGAGGGTTTGTTGGGCCTCTTGTTTTTATTGGATGTTCCTTCTTTGAATTGGGGTCCTCTTCATCCAGGGTCAAATAGAATTTGGAAATCAGATTGAGAAGTTCTTGATGTCAACTCATGATGATGGATGGATCTCACACATCTGGCAGGAATCCAGACAGGACCTATAGAAGTAATAACAGCAGCATATCCCCTTCCCCATGTAATTAAAGGTGCAGGATCCTGCCATATTTGATCTGGTGTAACTTGGTATTTTACCTAAATCTTTGGTAGGGGTTTCTCAGGGGAAAAGTACGTATCCAAGATAGAGGACCAACAATGTGCATTATCTTCATACTGTACATTAAGAGCACTTGTTGTGAACAAGGCAATATTCAGAGCATTATTAACATGAGCAAGACTATGTTGCCTTTTCGTTTTTTTTTCTTTTAAAATGCACATTTGAAATGTGTGATGTGCACGTTCAACTAAAGTAGGATTGTGAGGAATTCCATGGGTTAGAATTATATTCCATTGATTACAAACTTATCAAAGGAACTAGAAGTATAAATAGGGTCATTCTCAGTTTTTAAACAACGAGGTTTGCCCATGGTGGCAGTGGAAAGGAGCACTTGAAAGATACAGACTGAGACCTTCTCTGAACATTGTCTACTGGCCCATATAAGACCTGGGTATTTGTCTGTGGTAACATGTAAAAAGAAAATGGTGAAAAATAGGAAAATGAATTATATTTATCTACCAAAGGGCTTTATAATTTAAACCTTGATGGTTTCCTGTTTCCCAAGTGGGGAAACAAAAGGGTTGAAATGAGAGTAATTATTAACAATGATATGGCCCTGTTGAGAGGAAATAGAAAAGGTTTTCATTAAAAAATGAACATTTTGATGAAAAAAATTGTGTGAAACCATGGCATCTGAAAAGAGAGGATAAAGTGATTTTATAGCAGCATCAGCATGAGCATTTGCTTCAGTGAGTTGTCCAGAAATCTTAGTGTGGCTACTTATATGAGGAAGAAATACTGAAGCTGTATAGTCCTGTAAAAGAGATTGAAGAGTAATAAGCAGGGATAACAAATTAGAGTCCAAATGAGGTGTCCAAATTGCAGAGGAAGTATGAGGTATCAGTTTGGCTATATACTGAGAATCTGTAATGATGTTTAATGTGGTGGGAAACATATGAAGAGCCAAAATAATTGCAGCTCATTTTCCTCACTGAGGAGAAGCTTGAGGCAATGTGTAGTAATCAGCCCATTTTTTATCAGTGAATATAGATAATAATCCCTGTTGTTTTTCTCCATCAGTATAGACAGTCACCCCACTATAAAATGGAATGGAGGAGATTATAGAAGGAGCATGAGACTTGACCCAAGGAAAGGCTCTCATCCTGAGGTGCATGGAAAGAAATAGGAGCTAAAAAATTTAGTTAAGAAAGCTTGAGAATATGAAGAAAATTTTAAATACTGTAAATATTAAGTATTTCTAAAAGTAAGATAAATACATAATTATTTGTTCCTGTAAGAGACAAAATATGATAACAACTGTCTGAGATCAATTGAACATATATATCAGCACAAGGGAGAATATTTTTCCTGAAAATTGAGAATATGGCCACTATATTACATAAAAGATTTGATTATAAATGGCAACAGCTGCAGTAAAAGCATAAGACTTTCCTGCAAAGATTATTAGAAATAAAATAAACATTGAGTGTTGGGAACATATCTATAAGAACTGTAGATAACTTCTCATTAACATGCTGAAGAGCTGCAGTGAGTGAAGGAGTTAACTGAAAAAATACTAGTGGGATTCTGTTGTTTTCTCAACAACTAAAAACAAGGTGACAACATATCAGTAGTTAAAGTAATATATGGTGGAACCCAATTAAAATGTCTTAATAGTTGCTGTAAATGAACTATGAAGAATTTGGAAGAAAGAGCTCATTTTGGAACATGAAGAATGGAATAAAATTGGAGTATTTATGTCCTAATCAGTTAATAGGGAGTTGTCAGTAAACCTTTTCTGTGGCCACATAGAGGCCAGATTGTAATAAAATGTGGTGTAATTTAGTTAAATTTTGTTCTGTTAGTATTGGCCCAGCAATCAAAATATCACTCATGTAATGATAAATGAGAATATGTGGGAATAATTCTCAGAAACACTGAAGAGCCTTATTCACAAAATGTTGATATAATGTGGGCCTACTGAAAATATCTTGAGGAAGAACTTACTATGGATATTTATCAGCAGATTTATGATGATTGAAAACAGGAAGAGTGAAGGCAAATTTTTCTCAAACATCAGGAAAGGGGTATAGTAAAAAAAAATCTTTTAAATCTATTACATATAAAGAAAAATCTTGAGGAATTAAATTAGGATTAGGCAATTAATCCACATTGAAGTGGGCCCATATGTTGTATGAATTCATTAATTTCCCTTAAATCTTGTAATAATCTTCATTTCCTTGATTTCTTGTATAATGATAAAAATGGGTGTATTCCATAGACTGGTAGAAGGTTCAATATGTTCCAATTTTAACTGATCTTGAATAAGAACCTCTGCAGTTGCCACCCCTCCTGAGACAGTGGCCATTGTTTTACCCAGACAGGAGTGATGACCTTTTGCTTTAATGGCAAGGTAATCATTCCCACAGAGACCCCTATAAAAAAGGTGACTCCATAGGCATATGTAACTTGCATAAGATGTCTTTGCCCCTTATAGGAAAGTGAATAGCCATAATGTACAGTTGAATGTGAGTAATAACTTGTTGTGTGTTGGAAAGGGTGAAGCATTGCAACCACAGAGACCTTTTAGACACCTGTTTGTTTTTTCCTCTAATGCCCCAAACCAGGATGGCCCTTTGAAAGGGCCATTCATAAGGCAACATTGAGACAGGTATAACTGTTACATCAGCACCAGTGTCCAATAACCCTGTGATTGACTCTTCATTAAAAAAAGGGTTAATTTTCACCTATTTTCAGTAATATGTAAACATGCTCCTATAATACTGGAACCAAACCCTGTATTTCCTCTTTCATTTAGGGGTTGTTGGGCAGTAATATAAGGAATGACAATTAACTGAGCTATGAAGGATCCTTTGGGGAGAATTAAAGGCATATGAGACCAAACTTGAATGTATATTACACCAGTAATCAGAAACAGTCACTTGAAGAATTATAGATTTTTCTTCTTTAGCACTGTGAGAGCAGGGCAAAATTAAGCCAAAGTTACCTTTGTGTAGAGGTCCTTCAGTTTGGGTAAGAATTTTATAAACTTCCCCAGGGAGACATATTTGAGCATCCTCATTAGTAAACAAATATAATCCTGTGCTCCCTCTAGTAGCATAAAAGTATTTGTGGAAGGAGCTTCTCTTTGAACTGGAAACATCTGTGAAAGACACATCTGCATCTGCAGATGAGAAGGGTTCCTCCTCCTTTGGCCTTGGGTTGGAAGGTGACTCATAATTAGGTTTCTTGACATGTCTGTTTTAGATCTCCATTGATTAGCCCAATGAAGTCCTTTAGGACAGATTGGACATTTCTGATTGGGCTGTTTTTTCAGCCCCCCCCCCCTTTTTTATCTTACAGTCCTTTTGAAGATGACCAGGATTTTTACAATTGTAACAAAGTTTATCAAAGCCATGTCCACTCCTGGGAACTTGGGTGGGTGCAATCAAACTCTCTGGTCTGGCCAGGGATGAAAGGGGATTGGAAAATAAAGATTCACAGATGAAGGCCTTGAAGATTAAGCTTGGATCAGGTGGAGCTGTGCTCTCTAATGGAGATGCAGCTGTAAAGAGTTATGCCATCAATCTTTATTTATATATGTCTCATTATCAGGTTAAAGATCATGCAATTCTTTATATTCAGGAAAGCTACACAAATTAGGACATACTATGTAGTTTTTCTGTAGTTGCAATCCATATTTGGAAAGTTGAGAGCTACACAAAGCTCTGAAAAACTCTATTGTTAAAAGTTACTATAAGACAGGCAGAAACCTGGAAAGCAGAGCTGGTGAAATAGTGTGGTTGTCTAGCATATGAATTTCTTCCTTTCCTGGAGCTGTGTACCTGAGATGAAGGTCAGAGCTAATAGGACTCTTTCACAGAGCCTACTCATGCAAGGCATTACCACAGCAGTTATGCATCCTGTGCCCTTGCATAGAAACATTTCCAGGCTCCCGGCATGCCACAGCTATGAGGTTATCACAGACCCCCAATCTCATTCACTGCTCTCCCATCCTGTCACCACTCTCCACAAGTGAGGTTGGACCCCATGGTGCTTCTTGTTGTTAGGAATGAAAAAATGCATTTATTTCTCATTAACAGTTACACCAACTTTGCATGACACTACCAAGCACAGAGACTGCATGTGGGTACAGGACACTTCCCTGGGTACATACAGGGGTAAACCCACATGCCCTGGGACCAAGACCCACAATATTCCCTCACCCTGCCTTACCTGCATGGGTCCCACCTGGCCCACAGCATCTGGGCACCCTGTCCGTGCAAGCCAGGCCCTCAAGCCCTGCCCTGAGCTCGTCCTGAGATGCAGCTGTCTGCAGTGACTGCCCCAGTTCCCTAGGGTCAAAGGCTGCATGAGAAACTGCCAGATCAGTGTAAAATTGAAGGCAGGCAGGAGGGGCTGAGTCCAGGCGTGAGCTGCCTCTCTGGGCCATCTGCTTCTGCACAAGTGTCACATTGAAGGGACCCTGAATGGGGAGTTGTGCTGCTGCCCACGGAGAGGTGACAGTGAGTCAGCACTCTTTCTTCTCAGCACTGGTCGGCATGGGGGCCAGTTGGTGGTGGCCACCAGGAGTGACCAGGCAAATGGATCTCCTGCAGGGCAGCTGCTGTGTCCCTGCCCACTCCCGCACCAGGGTGCAGGGCCCTCAGTGATTTGATAGATCTAGGTGCACCCCAAACTAGCAGGCTGGGAAGGCTTCAGGGATCTTCCCAGCCATGTTACAGTGCCAACACCTGGGATGCTGGTGCGAGGTGGCAGGCAGCCAAATTTGGCCCTTGTGCTGCAGGAGCTTCAACTGCTATTGTTTTGGGAGCCCTCCGAAAGTTGGTGTGTGCTTGACACTGGCGCCACCAGGGACACAGGCCTGTTTGTGGGCCAGGCATGGTGGATAGGGGTGCAATTCACAAGACAGGATATTATCTGAGTGGTGTAGGGTGGGTGTAGGCTGGGTGGACTCTCCATCCTGGTTAGGCTTGAGGGCATGATATCAAGAACTTGGCAAGCATGAGCTTCTGTGTCCCTGCATTTTTCTCAGAGTCACTGGGTCAGGATGGAGCATAGCTGGTTCTGGAGTCTGGGTTGGTTAATGCAGTGTACCTTTAATCCATGAGGAATCCATGAGAGGAAAACTGAGCTAGTGAGTGTGCGCCATGTTGCTGCTTTTTTTTTCCTTAATCAAAGCTATAAAAACATTTAAAGCTGCAACTCCACCCTCTGCTCCTTCAAAGAACGTTGGAGAACTGTCCCATTACTCTGATTATTGGTGGATTAATTAGTGTCTGAATCTCACCACCGCAGACTTGTTATCTAAGGATGATTGACATTCGGTGAAATTCAAATGTCAAGTGCCAGTCACAGCGACCCACCTTTTCAGTCCTCTCTACTGGGCCCTGTCCATGTCCCCCAAGGCCTGGTTCCCATTCCCAACTGGGTGTTGTATAATCCCTGCAGCAAAACTTTCAGTGTCTGCAGCTTTGCCAGTCCACTGTTTCTCCCTCTGTTGATTTCTATTTAGAAAACAGGTGAGCTCTAAAATAGGGAAGGAGGATCTGCTGAATTACAAATAACATTTGAAAATGGAGATGCAATCTCATGCAAGAGCTTTCTAACCTAAATCAGAATTTCCCACCTAAACTTTACCAAGCCTGCTAGGTAGCATCTTCTTTCACAGAAGTTTGCTCTTTTTAAAAAATGTCAATAGTTCTCTTTGATGTGGTCTTGGAAACATGAGTGAACTTGTTTCGTTGCTAGCTGCTTTAGAAAAATTAATTGTAGTATATCCATTACCTGTATCCTGAAATACTGCCACGCTAAGAAACTGCTTACTCGGGGTTTAATGGAAGTTGCCAGCATTGGCTCTGTTCTGGGGCAGGTGAAGGTGATTTTTGTGAGTCTGTGATTTCCATCTGATAACACTTTAAAGGTCTGAACTCAATTACAGTCAGATAGCTTGACAACATACTTTTGAATTAATGCTTATCTTATGTTTTGGAGTCCTTTTCCTCTCTCAGGCTTTCATAAATGCATCCTTTCATGTTTTAACACATGAAAACAAATTGCTCTACTTCTAGTTAACTCTTCCATTACTTATAAAAAGTTTATTTCATGTATCTTTGATTTTTGCTTAATGATTTAGTCTGTGAGAAAAGAGTTGAATCATTTTGTAAAATGGAATCTGTGGATCGAATAATTCATAGTTATTCTTGGATTCACCATAATTACAGGATCACTTTTTCCATACTTTTTCTGTATCATACCAGCTCCATTAAAATATTAAGGGTTAAATATTTTCAAATATATTTTATTGTTTTCCTCTGAATTTCTAAAAGAACACATGATTTCAACTTCATTAATTTATAGAAAACAAATGTGCATGTATTTTTCATGTGAACATTGTGCACTGTGAAATAGTATTGAAATGTATTATTAACTTGAGGAAAATAATATTTACTGAGAATAATGTGGATGTACAACCAGTTTTGTTCTTGGAAGACATTTTTATGAACTATCTGGAAAGTACATCTTGTCATTATTGTTTACATTTTTTTCATTTTTTATGCTTGTTTTAGCCAACTTCTAAGGAAAATTTGGATAATTTTAGAATGGTAATCACTTGTATATCGGTTCAGTATAGTTCAATCATTTAAAGTTTTATTTATTCAAGTAAGGTAATTTTATTCTTAAACAATTTTAGATTTATATAGAGTTGTGTTAAGAAAAAGAGAGATACCATCTGCTCACATTATATAGAATGCCCCCAGGTTTAACACTGTGAAATTAAAGATGATACAGCTCTGGTATAGACCATTTCCATCTTAAATACCCCTCATGCTGACTTCTGAGTCACACCTATTTTCTCCTGCTGCCCTCCCCACTACTCATGGCCACAATTAAGCCTTTTCTATTTTTATAAATTTATCATTTCAAGAATGTTTTACAAACAAATATACTATGGAACCTTTACTGATATAAAAATATTATAATTCTTTGGTGATTCATTCAGTGTGTTGTGTACATATTAAGTGCTAACACATCTATAAACATCCCAACTGAAAGCACCCAGAAACCACTCCTGATATGGAAACTCACACAAGATATTTTATTAAGTGGACAGGCAGAGTGCCTGACTACAAGGGTGAGAGATAGAATGGCAGGGGAGCCATTCTTAGGTAGTGGATTTTCATGGACTAATAAGAATCTGACCAATGACTGATGAGAAAGTTTGTGGGCTAACAATCTGAACCAAGGACTGATTAGTAAGTTCTCAGGCTAACAATCTATGTTGTAAAATGGTGTGGAGGGGCAGAATAATGGTGGCAGCAAAATAATGGTGACAGATCTGATACCAATATTCATCCCTTTTTGTTTTTATAGATATCAGGGGTGGGACAGTGGTCTTTCTTCTGTAGCTTCTTCCTGTTGGTTAGGGGTGAAGAGTCTCATTCCTGTAAAAAGGAAATTAGGGAGGGCTTTAGGTGGGAGCAGAAGTTTTGGAGTCAGAAGTGTCAATAGTAAATCACAGATGCCAGCTTTGTGTGTTAGGGTCTAGTAGTTTTGAAGGAAAAGCAATTGATTGATTGGTTAGTGAAATTGTGTATGTGATCTTGTAGGAGCTTCTGTAGGCAATTTTGCCGGCTTGGGTCTTGTTTAGAAAGATCTGTAAGCCTTAAAATTATGAAAACTTTCTTACCCTAGCAGTTTCTCTTGATAGTTATAAGGCACTCCTGCCTGGATAAGAATCTCTTTTGTAGTCTCTGGTCTTATTTATTCTTTGGGTTAACACAAATATACATCTTAAGTTACATTTGACTATTGGTTCTTCCTTTTAATGCCCAGGAATGGTTATGTTTTGGTTTTAACTGTTTTGCTAGGTGTTCAAGACCAAGCTGGTCAAACAGTCCTTGTTTCTATCTGCTGTTAAGTGTCAGCTGAGTTTCCACAGGGGACACTCATGGAGAACTAGAGAGTAGCTTATTAACTTCTTTAGTTCCATTTACTAAGTAGGATCTCCTTGATGAGGTGGCTTCCTTTGGAAACACCAGGGATGTCTCCCTTTTTCAATAACCCTTCTCTTTGCAGTAGGTTTACTGATTTGCTTTTTATCATTTAGTGGTCTCATTACTCTTCCTGATTGGGAGGTCCTGTGGCCCAGAGTTACAAATCTCCTTAGAGAAGTTCTGTATTTTAATGTCAGTCTCTAAGTTTGATCTTAAATATTGAGCCAGTCAGTATCAACAGTCAGAAAGTAAGAGTACTGGGCTTTAACTTTAATGTTTATGACTTTAAAACCTTATATCCCTTTACTTAATTGGGGTCTATATTTTCTGTCCAGTAAATGATGGCTTATTATCTGTAATTTAGGTTCTTTGTTCTTGAAGCAGGATTTCTTGAAAGCTTTAATCAGGCAGCAATTATAGAGCTTGCAAGGAAAATACAAAATGGAATTAACAACAGTAAAAATATATTTAGTTTTGTAATAGATATCTTGAATTTGGTGAGCTATGTATTATATTCCCTGTTTGAGATCACAGTTATTCTACAATAAAAACCAATCTATTGAATATAACTTCAAATGAGCTGAGGTTTGGCTTATTTTGGAGCCATAGTAAGGTACATAGTAAGGTGAGAGACAGAACCTTATCTCAGGCTCTTCAAAAATCTTAGTTAAAGCATTCTAGTTCTGAAGCTGATCTTTGCTTCCTCTTTAAACATCATCTTACAAAGTTTACATATGTTGTTTTCAGAGTCTACATAAACATTAATTAACATCGTATGTCCTTACATCCAAAACATAAATCAAGGAGAGGCTGAGAGAGCTTTCAGCTTTCCTTCTGTGTAGCAAAATAAATTTTTGTTTTCATGCTTCACTATGTTAACCTTTAAATAAATCAGGCTCTTGTTAACTTTTACAAATACACTTACATTTAATTTAATTTTTCTTATCTCAGTTTAAAAACTAACATAAATTTTCCATATACCCTATTGATAACTGGTCCTGTTATAGAGCACTAAATAATATAAATAAATCCCAATAAAATTTACTGTTCTTATAAGTTTAAAATAACCATTACAGACAAGTTTAGTTTGGAAAAAAAAAAAACTTGATAGATTTTCTGCTTTAAAGACAGGTGTATCTGGAAGATATGAACATATTTAATATACAAAGAAGAATGGCATTCCACAATTACCTTGACATTTTTATGTTAACCACGTTTGACTTTTAAAGAAAAATTTAGACTCTGTAACATAGTACAATGTTCCAACTTTACTTGTTTAACCAAAATTGTATAAACCCTGTATTTTAATACTAATTCTTCTAAAGAATAAAACTTAACAGACACAATGTTAAGATAAATTAGGTTTTTTTTAAAATCCTTGTCATTTTAACATATAGATTTAAAATTGGTTTATATTAACACATTAATATTTGACCTTAGGGAAAAAACCTAAATAGCTTTAATTGATTGTCTCAGATACATCTAACCAACTTAGTTACAGACAAACTTGTTGAAATTTGTCCTTTACTTACACACAGACTTCCTTAGCACTTACTTAGATTCTCATGTATTGCATCATATAGACTTTCTTACCCAGAAACATTTTTTCCTTCTACTAAATATATTTTCAAATTTAAAACCTTTTACTTTGTTTCCTATCTGTTGAACCCTTTTTGTTCACATTTTAAAACAATTCTTATAAAATTTTTGAATGTAGATAAACTACACCATTTTAATAAGATAAATATTTATGTTATTTATAGTACTCTCATTGAAACACAGTTGAACCTTTGGATCCCCTTTGTATATAGAATTGTACCTGTTAGGACTTGACTCCTAGTAACCTTATTTTAGTGATGACAAGAAACAATTATAAACACGTTTTATCTACCATGTTACCACAGGGAATTTAAGGAGTTAAGACTACTCAATGTTATTTAAGTTAGCATAAAAATCATAAATATTTCTGTACATGAGCATCCATGTACATTAAACAAATACTTCTCAATTCCAGGAAGCAAATAAACCAAATCACAACAATACTAGGTAACTTTAACACAACACTCTCACCATGGAACAGATCTTCCAAACAAAAATTTACAAAGAGAACATAGAAATCAATAACACAATCAATAATTTAGACTTAACAGACATATATATAATATTCCATCCATCAGCAAGTAAATACACTTTCTTCTCAGCAGCACATAGATCCTTCTCTAAAATAAACCACATGTTATGCCACAAAGCTACTCTTAGCAAATACAAAAAGAGATGCTACCTTGTATTCTATCAGACCATAATGGGTGAAATTAGAAATTAATGACAGAGTAAAAAGCAGAAAATACTCCAACACCTAAAGACTAAATAATATACTATTTTATGATGTATGGATAACAGAGGATATTGGGGGAGATTAAAAAATTCTTATAGGTAAATGGGAACAATGATACAACATTTCAAAATCTCTGGGACACTATAAAAGCAGTACTAAGAGGAAAATTCATCACAAGGTGTGCATTCAATGAAAGAAGAAAAAGTCAACAATTAAATGTCCAAACATTACAGCTCAAAGCTCTAGAAAAAGAACAGATTAACACCAAAAGTAGTAGAAGACAGAAGATAATTAAAATCAGAGCTGAAATCAATGAAACTGAAACAAAAGAAACAATACAAAAAATGAACAAAAGAAAAAGTTGATTCTTTGAAAAATAAACATAATTGATAAGCCCTTAGCTGCACTACAAAGAGAAGAAGAGAGAAAACTGAAATTACTGAAATTCATGATGTAAAAGGAAAATCACAACAGACAGTACTGAAATGCAAAACATAATTATGGAAAGTACTTTGGAAACCTATACTATAACAAAATAGAAAATCTCAAAGACATTTACAGGTTTCTAGAGATATGATCCACCCAAACTGAATCTGGAGGACATACACAATTTAAATAGATCAATTTCAAGCAATGAAATAGAAGAATTCATCAAAAGCCTATTAACAAAGTATTGTCCAGGAACAGATAGATTCTCAGCTGAGTTCTACAAGACCTTCAAAGAAGAACCCATTCCAATACTCCTCAAAGTATTCTATGAATAAAAGAGGAGGGAACTATTCCAAACTCATTCTATGAAGCTAATATCACCTTGAAATCAAAGCCAGATAAAGACACATCGAGGAAAGAAAATTTCAGACCAATATCTATAATGAATATAGATGCAAAAATTCCTAACAAAATATTAGCAAATTGCATATAAAAATATATTCAAAAGATAGTGCACCATGATCAAGTAGGTTTCATCCCAGGGATGAAATGTTGTTTCAACATCCAGAAATCTCCAAATGTAATTCAACACATCAACAGGTTTAAAGTTAAGAATCACAAGATTATTTTAATAGATGCAGAAATGCCACTTGATAAAATATAACACCCCTTCAAGCTCCAAGCACTAGAAAAAATAGAGATAGTAGGAACATACCTCAACATTGTAAAGGATATCTATGATAACTCCATGGTCAACATTATTCTAAATGGAGAAAAAGTGAAAACATTCCCCTTAAAAACTGGAACAAGGCAGGGATGCCCTCTTTCATCACTTCTATTCAACATCGTACTTGAAACTCTACGAGAGCAATTACAGAGACCAAAGGAGTTAAAGGGATATGAATAGGAAAAGAAGAACACAAACTATCACTATTTGATGACATGACAATATTTAGATATGCAGAAAAATTCCACCAGAAACTTTTAGAAATCATAAGTGAATTCAGCAATGTAGCATGATATAAAATCAACACTCATAAATATAATGCATTTTGTTCATAAGTGATGAATCCTCTGAAAGGCAAATTAGAAAAACTATCCCATTCACAATAGTCTCAAAAAATAAAATAAAATACTTGGGAATCAGTCTAACAAAAGAGGTGAAGGACCTCTACTATGAGAATTACAAAACACTAAAGAAAGAAATTAAAGAAAGCCTTAGAAGATGAAAAGATCTCCAATGTTCTTGGAGAGGCAAAGTTAATATTGTCAAAATGGCCATACTACCAAATGTGCTATACAAATTCAATGCAATTCCAATTAAAATCCCAATGATATTCCTCATAAAAATACAGAAAGCAATTATGAAATTCATTTGGAGGAATAAGTTACCCAGAATAGCTAAAACAATCCTCAGCAGGAAGAGAGAAGCAGAGAGTATCACCTGACCCTTCAACTATACTACAGAACAATAGTGACAAAAATGGCATGGTATTGGCATAAAAATAGGTAGGTAGACCAATGGTACAGAATAGAGGACACAAAGACAAACCCACATAAATATAGTTGCCTCATAATAAACAAAGGTGCCAAAAACATACAATGGAGAAAAGATTGCCTCTTCAACAAATGGTATTAGGAAAACTGGAAATCCATATGCAGGAAATGTAACTAAACACCTCTCTCTCACCCTGCACAAAACTCAACATGGATCAAGCACCTAAGATTTAGACCAGAGGCTCTGCACTTAATAGAAGAAAATGTAGGTCCAAATCTTCATCATATTCTCTTAGGACCAAATTTCCTTAACATGACTCCCAAAGTACAAGAAATAAAAGCAGGAATCAATAATTGGGATAGATTCAAACTAAAATCTTTTTCTCAGGAAAAGAAATAATCAACAATGTGAAGAGAGAGCCTACAGAGTGGAAGAAAATCTTTGCACACACACTTCTGATAGAGCACTAATCTCCAGAATCTATAAAGAATACAAAAAAAATTTACACCAAGAATACAAAAGACCCAATCAATAAATGGGCTCAGGAAATGAAGAGACACTTCACAGAAGAGGATCTAAATGCAATCAACAGATATATAAAAAACATCAACAACTCTACTAATAAGAGAAATGGAAATCAAAACTACCCTAAGATTTCATCTCACCCCAATTTGAATGGCAATTATTAAGAATACAAGCAATACAATAGATGTTGGTGAGGATGTGGGGGAAAAGGTACCCTCATACTTTGCTGGTGGGGTTACAAATTGGAGCAGCCACTCTGGAAATTAGATTGGAGATTTCTTAGAAAACTTAGACTGTAACCACCATGTTACCCAGCTATCCCACTCCTTGGCCTATACCCATAGGACTTAAAATCAGCATACTAAAGTGAGGCAGCCACATCAATGTTTATAGCAGCTTAATTTATGGTAGATAGTAGAACCAACCTAAATGCCTTTCAATAAGTAAATGGATAAACTGTGGTACATATACATAATGGAATATTATTCAGCCATAAAGAAGAATAAAATTATGACTCTTGCAGGTAAATGGATGAAGTTGGAGAATATTATGTTAAGTGAAATAAGCCAATTCCAATAAGCCAAAAGTCAAAGGATTTCTCTGATAAGTGGTAGATAACACATTATGGAGGACATGGGGAGGTAAGGGAAGAATGGAAGAAGGATGAATTGCTTAGTCAGAAATTAGGGATGGGCAGGGAGTGGAGGAAGGAAAGATAATAGAATGAGACAAACATCATTACCCTATGTACATATATGAATATGCAAATGGCATAACTATACTTTGTGTACAACTAGAGAAATGATAGTTGTACTCCATTTGTGTACAATGAATCAAAAGAAAAAAGAGAAAAAATTATATAACTAAAAAAAAATTTAGTTGAAATTCTTTCTGTGACTTATTTTAGTTTCTCTATAAGAATGTTGCATTTTGTATGTACTCTTTTATCCTACAGTTAAAAAAATTAGTTGACAATTGACCTCTATTTTATATATTTCCATGTGGTGTGCAGATTCAAACCTAGTGCCTCACACATGCTAGGCAAGTGCTCTACAACTCAACTATAACCCCAGCCCCTTTCCTATAATTTTTATCCTTGTTTCTCTACCTAACAGTTTTGAACCAGTAGTTAATTACAGGTAGACCTTGGGGAAATAAAATTGGAATTTCCTTCTCTATTATACCTTCAATGTGTTCAGTGGCCCCAGGCAAGTCTCAGCTTCTGCAAACCTTTCCTGATCAAGAAACAGGTGGAGGGAAGCCTTCTCAAAGACCCCTTTCAGCTCTTCTAGCTCACACATTTGAATTTCAGTAATTGTCAGTTCCCTGAACTAGCCTCTTTTATTTTAGTAAACAATTAACCTATAATGTAATACCAGTCATGTCTATTTGTGGATTTTAGAGACAGTCCCATTACTTTACAATAACACCTTACTGGAGTTGTTGAATTTTTTCATAAAAATCTGTGTCTCCACACAACCAAGAAGCTTGATTCCAACTGAAAATGGGAATTTCTAACTGATCCTAATTTTAGTATTTGAAAATTCAAGAAATGTTTTCTCATAAAGTTCACTTTTTAGTCTTTTCATAATCCCTGCCATTTAATGCCTGGTTTGGATCAGCTATTTAGTTACATTTCAAGTTGGTTTCTGTTACTTTGTAGTTAAGGATTACGGTTAACCTAATCTTAAATGGGCACTTTCTAGCTTATTTATGTACTTTGGAAAACTCCTGCTTCATGTATAGGTTTGGTGCCATGTGAATGGTGCCTCCTGATTTTTTTTTTATATAACTCAATTTTTTTTATCACTGTTCTAAACTATACTACACAAATTAATTTTTTTATTGTATCTGCAGGTAGTTCCACAGTGATGTGATTCCTGAAGAATTTTTGCCAGGTTTTCTTCCATTGTTACCATCAATTTAGCAAAACATAAAGCAGTTTATTATGTCTCAGTTTCCACAAGCAATGCCTTCATTACCCCATTCTATTTTTTATTACAGTACATTTTTTGATCCATCAAAAATTGTGTCTATCCTCACAAACGTGCTACAAAATTGATTCTTTGTTGTTTGAGCTCATCACCAGTGAGCTTTCAAAATATTAGGTTTTTAAATGTTAATTATGGTTCCAGGTATTTAGAGAAACCCAACTCCTATTAATACAGTAAATATATCAGGTTGGTGTGATTTTTCTGTAGGAAATATCAGAGCTAATCTTTTGAAATAACAATATGCTCACCTAGAAAGTATAGTAGTCTGAATGCTATGGACTGGTGACTTTTCATTTCAGATTTCTGTTAGGGAGGAAAAAAAGATATGAACATCTAAGTGGCTTCAAATTTAAAAATATGCTCTTTAGAATGTTTTCTTTCATGAATGTTTATTGTCTAAGTATGGCTTAGTTTACTATTATAAAAATGTTACTTGGACATCACATTTACTTAATTTCAATTAACAAGAGATTCTAAGGCAATTCTTATACAATTGAAAGCTAAAAGAAAAAAGTGATATGAACATGTTTTCATATTTTGCTGACTTGTGAAAAATAATAAAATTTTACTAGAGTTTTTTGATACTAATTTTTGTCTTTCAAACATTTTCTCTTAGTAAAAAAAAATACATAAAACTAAAGACAAAAGAAGGCACAGCTGGTTATAGTGTGTATACAAGCATAGTTTAGCATATGTAAAATTAAAGAAAAAATTGTTCACATCCTTATTAGTTACAATAAATATAGTAAGAAAGTTTCTTCACTATCAACAGTGTTCAGTGCTTAGGAGGTAAGAGTATATAAAAACAAAAACATTAAAATTCACTTAATGCAACACAAATTTTCATATATACTTGAATATATAAAAACAGTTTTTAAAATGCTAACATAAATGGAGACTATGTGATGAAAAGTGCAAACCAAATGGTCAGAGAGTTTCACAATGTTCTTCTCATGACATAGGTTAACAAGCCCAGGGGAAAATATTTGATCATTTAATGCACCCTTAATTGCAGGCAGATGTCCTCAGGATTTTTGAGAGCTCTAAGAAAGCAGTACTGGAGAAGCAGCTCTGTCCAGACTGGGGATTGGCACTGGCCTGCAAATGTCAAGCAGTGTGAGGAAATGCAGGGGACAAAAAATAAAATAAAATAAAATAATTATTACAAATCCCCTGGGAAAAATTGGGGTTTCTTCCATTCCCAAACTGACCACAGTAATTTGATTCTCTATAAAATGGATTGGCATCCCTGTGATGGATCATTTGCCAATCCATTTTATAATTTAATTTGCAGATGACTATTGCAAGATTACCTAGAACAATGCAGAATAAAGCTCATAAAATGTCCTTAATTGTTCTATATGACAGGTTACTAGAAAAAAGCACATAATTTAGAAATTACTAAAGCATATTCAAATATTGTTTTTAAAAGGTTATGGGCTATCTAGAAATGCTGATCTGCTTCAAATATTGAGGAAAATATTTTAAATCAGACTCTTTGTAAATTGGTAATTTCTAATACTATATTTTATAATTTGTCATCAGTTTTCCATAGCACTACAAAGATTTTTCTCAGTGAACTAAAAATGAGGATTGTTTATCTTGAAGTATTTAGAAGAAGTATCTCTTAGAGTTGAAAATGTATTTTTAATATTTTTATTGATTCTATTTAATTATACATGACATCAGAATGCATTTAGATTCATTGTGCACAAATAGCTTACTTTTTTTTGTTTTAGTTGTTAATGGACCTTTATTTATTTATATGTGGTACTGAGAATCAAATCCAGTGCCCACACATGCTTAACAAGCCCTATACAACTGAGCTATACCCCAACCTCTGAAAAAAAAATTTTTGTTGATAAATAATATCAAACTTATTAGGTAGATGACTCATAAGAAAAAAATGTAAGGTTAATTTCTATATTGCTACCAAGTAAGATGATAAATAGCAGGATAAAATGTATATGTTTTAGGGACAAGTTTCAGGTATGAAGCAAATCCATCATTTTTGCTCCCAACTGAACAAGCTGAAGTAAACTCCTACTATTAACACCTGACAGTCTGCATCTAGATATTTTATTGCCTATGATGATATGTGTCAAAATGATTCTCTATACTGTCTTGTAGCATAATTCCTATTTAGGCCAGAGAAAGTTTAAATATTAAACTTCAGCACTAAATATCAAACTTCAGAGTCTGGAACCTGTTAGAAGGACAATAAATATTTGTAGAACAAGTAAATATACTTTTGCACTTTTCAAACTATTTCAGTAACTTATTTACGTCTGTGCTTTCTTGCTTATCAAGGGCTGTCATTTCATTTGATATCTAGGGACTTTGAACTATGTTCAATTATCTATATTTTATAAATGAGCAGACCATTTTAGTTCTGATTACATAAAGATCACAGATAATAAGCAGCAACACCTAATTTTAAGCTCTGATTGGAATTTATCTGTACTAAATTGCCCAAGTTCTTACTTTGGCAGGGGCTAAAGGGTTTCTTAATTACTGTTTCAATGTATTCAGTGGTTATTGGTGTATTCAAGGTTCAGTTTCTTTCCTGGTGCTTTAAAATTTTAATTGTTTTTTCTAAAATGTTATCTACTTCGACTATGTTTTCAAATTCTTCACATATATGTTATACTCTTATTTTTTCTCCTAACCACTATACTCATTGACACGGAATGAACACTGGAGGAGAGCTGGTCTTGAATTTCCATTGTTAATTGTTTTTTAATTTCCTCTTTGGGTCTTTGTCTATCTTGTTGATATTTTCAAAAGAATCCCATTTGGTTTTATTAGTCTTGTGTGTTTTAAAATACATCAGTGATTTTTGCCCCTAACTTCTTATTCATGTACACTTAATTGTCACAGTTATTGATTAGTCTGTCTTTATTGGCATGTTTCTCAGTCCTCTTAATTGGCTCTTTATTATAGCCCCAATTTTTTTCTTCACAGAATGAGTACTTAATAAAAATGGAAGTGAAAAAGGTGAAAATTATAATGAATATAAGAGATTCTACAGGTGGTCCAGAAAGTAGCTAATGTTGGGGACATATGTCTGGCAGAAGATGCAAGCAAGGCTGTAGCCCAATGCACCTGGTTGGACCCAATTTGTCAATGGATTTTTATTTTCTTCCATTTCCTGTCCTTCAGAATCTAATCTACAGAGAAGGAATGGGTAGACCACCCTGTAGCATCAGAAGGATGTTTGGGATGACTGGCCTGAGATAACCTGGGGCAGCTTTTAGAAAGCAAGAAGAAAATATATTTGACAGAAAGGCACATCAGTCCCTGACTGAGGGCAGTGTGTTGTGTGGGGGAATGGGGGACAGAAGGCAGGGAAGGGGGACCATAGTAATTTTTACATCACAGCATAGGCCAGACTTATGTCCTCAGCCTACTTTTCTCCATAGTCATACCTGGACTTGACAACCATTTCCATTTTAGTCATCCCCAGCCAATGCTTTGTTTCCATGACACTGCTCTTCTCTGGTATTCTAAGTCAGGGATAGTAGTGGTTAACAATACAAACAAAATTTGAATCTGGTTCTGCCACTTATTAGTGAGTGATCTTGGGTAAATTGAGCAATGTCTCTGTGCCTTTGTTTCTTCATCTTTACAACAGAAATACTGGTAGCATTAAATGAGAAGACATGATGAGTGGCCCAGACTGTCTGGCACAAAGGAAGACCTGAGTGCATATTATCTATTTTTCCTAAAACATTACCTGTCTTGTAGTCACTTAGTCAATTTGCCTCTTCCTCATTTTTACTACCTATTTACACCTCAAACCAAACTGAAGTTCTTCTCAGTCTTGCCTATGAAATGTCTTCCAAATTGATTCATATGTACACTGTCCCTTCAGTATTTGAAGTAGTGTAATAATTTTCTCCTATCTTCCTGTTCCTTCTAATTTCTATTGATTTCTTCCTTCACATGGATATAATGTGTGAAGGTATAACAGCAGATTAAGGTGGAAATATTTATGGTGCATACCTCTTTTTCAGACTTCATTTATCACCAGGTTTCTTTCTGAATATACTTTCCGTATCCTAACCAGACAGGTCTATTAAGTCGTAAATAATACTTGGCTCTCTATCAAAATCCTGTCCCTTCTTCCCAGCTCAGCTCAGGTGGCACCTCTTCCTTAGAATCTTTGCAGCCCCTGGATGCAAAAACCCACTTAGTCCTCAGTTCCTGCTCACTTTGTTTACTTTCCTGTTATTCACATGTTGTATATCTCTTACAGTCCCTGCTGCAGAGCATTGCAAATATTTACTTGCTCAGATTTGTCAAACTAAACATTTCAGCACACAGTCTCAAATGCAAATTTGACTCTCTCCACCAGATTTCAACATGTATCTGTACCTACTGGGTACATTTCAAATTTGATAAAATTTTGTTTAAAAAGTTGGAATGGCACAGACATGTAAACTCAAAAATCCAAATTATGCAATTGAAGAAGACATTTTACTTAATTTGTAATTCTGGGTCCTTGACATTCAACACTTAGCATAGAGTTCCTGGCATCTATCTCTTTACAAAAATATATCTCAGTTTGAAAGCATACCTCTTCCAGAACAGCTAGTGCCTTTTCTCCTATTTTGGATCTCTTTAACATATGCTATAGCATGCTATAATAATTGTACATGAATGAACAATGAATGTACATGAATGATCATGTGCAGAATCTTCTCAGCTCTGTCAGCTGTCACCCTCAGGATTCTAGCCTACCTTTGTAAAGATCACAAGAGGAATCCTGCCAGCATCACTTAAAGTTTGTTGTAAGCCAAGCCTGCTTTTTTTCCCTTTGCCAGAACATTAATAACATATGTGAAAGAGGTTTGTTATTTTGATAGATTATTTTTATAAGTTTGGAAGGGACATAATCATAATCTGAATGCTGAAAATTCATCAATTGCAATTTCTAGCTTCAGAAAAACTTCCTCTTACCATGTTTTCATGTTTATCATTTTAAAAAATTGCTATGTTCAACTACCCTTTTCATTGGAAGGGTAATAATATTTTAAAAGGTGCATAATTGTTTCCCCTTAGTTTTATGATCCAATCAGAAATAGAGGGTCCAAGACCATATAACAAGTCAGCCATCCAGACTGGGTTGTATTATTATTTTGGGGGGGAGGGGTGGGAAGCCTGCCTTTTGAATGGCACCAAGAGAAAAAACAGGTTCATTTGGTGAAATTAAAATTGAAACTCTGAAGCAAGTAGATTTAAAATGCAGTAATAAAGTCAGGTAAAGTGGTACTAAGCTGTAATCCTAGTGATTCAGGGCTGGGACAAGAGGATCACAAGTTCAAGGTCAACCTCAGCAACTTAAGAAGATGCTGTCTCAAAATATAAAGGGCTGAGGATGCAACTCAGTGGTGGGGTGTCCTGAGGATGCAACTCACTGTAGCCAATCACCAGCACCTCCCCTCACCACACACAATGCAATTTATTCTGCAGATTTCTAAATGTAAACTAGGAACCACTGGCCTTCATTGCTTAACAAAGTATTATCCCTGAACCAAGGACATTATTAGGCACTTGAATGAAATGTTTACATCAGACCCTATCAAAGACCTAAGGACTCAGCAATCTTTATTTTAATACAAAATACAGGTAACTGGATCCTAATTTTCAGAACCCTGGGAACATACTTCCCAACTCCCAGAGATCCTGATAATGTGTAGGACAACCATGGACCTTAACAATAGTTATTGTTGGAAATACTGGATGAAAAAATTAGCATAATTTCCATCATTCCCCAAACCTTTTTTAGGATGTCACCAAGCCATATTTCAATCATGTGGCAGAATTTCCAATAAGGAGGGAAAAGAGAGGTCGTTCATTGTTTACAAATACTTGCTGAATTCCATGGAAGCTCTGGGTTCTGCCCCCAGTAGCTCACTGTAGCCACATAAGTCCTTTATGCTCTACTCATTCCCAGAGTTCTGCTGTTCAAACCTTGAGCCTTTATACAATGAGGACTTTTATATCCTCACCCAAGGATTAGGATGCCCAAGCTAAAGCTTTTTAAAAGTACTAGATTTGCTCATTGCTAATTTTACTTACAATTACTAGTTTTTGCTTCCCTGCCTAAGGTAAAATGGTTAAAAATCAATGTGTTGCTGTGTGTGACTAAAGCTTGATTTCATGTGATAGGAATAAGAGCCAGGGGAAAGATAGAAACCGAATTGCTCCCAGGACATAGTCACATCATGATGCTCTAACTCCAGTAGTAAGCCAGAGAAGTAAGATAGCAATTCAAATCCCTTTAGCTTGCCGTTCTTCCAATGAGAACCTAAATCTCATCATGTACATCAGGCTTCTGGCACAGAGATGGTACTTGGCATACATAATTTTGACAAGCAAAATGACCAACTCAATAAGTAAACAGACTTGATTTTTTTTTTTTACCATTTACCTTTTTGGACATCTCTTTATTAATTCTTTGGCATCTTATTATTTAGAGAGTCACTAATAATTGCTGATATCTTTTGTACTCCAGTCAATAAGCTAGATGCTGGGAGACAACATGTGGAACAGGATGCAGTTGCAGTCTTGAGGGCCCACAGTCTGCTGAAGTTTGCCAGATCAACAGGCAAAATGCTAAGTGCTAAATGGCATGGGAGCCAAAGAACCGCAACTTGCCTGAAATCAACCACACTGGGGATATGGGATGCAGGGTGGATGATACAAGGCTAGAATCAGGCAGGGGGAGTTTGCACTGTGTCTACCCCTGCTTCATTCCTGGCCCTAGGATTTGTTCTGCCTAAACTCACATATCTAAACAATAACAATGTGGGTGGGTGAGGAACAGTCTTTTGGTTTGAAAGCAAAAATTTATCAATATCCACATGATAGAAAGTGACATTACTGCAGAATGGTATAC